>NC_090440.1:778169010-778472040 GCF_031143425.1 Pleurodeles waltl | reverse complement strand
AACTTTCTGCCACAGAAATGTGAGGAACATATGTTTTTTTAGGCAAATTTTGAGGTTTGCAAAGGATTCTGGGTAACAGAACCTGGTCCGAGCCACACAAGTCACCCCATCTTGGATTCCCCTAGGTCTCTAGTTTTCAGAAATGCAAAGGTTTGGTAGGTTTCCCTAGGTGGCGGCTGAGCTACAGGCCAAAATCTACAGGTAGGCACTTTGCAAAAAACACCTCTGTTTTCCTTCAAAAATTTGGCTGTGTCCACGTTGCGCTTTGGGGCGTTTCCTGTCGCGGGCGCTAGGCCTACCCACACAAGTGAGGTATCATTTTTATCAGGAGACGTGGGGGAACGCTGGGTGGAAGGAAATTTGTGGCTCCTCTCAGATTCCAGAACTTTCTGCCACAGAAATGTGAGGAACATGTGTTTTTTTAGCCAAATTTTGAGGTTTGCAAAGGATTCTGGGTAACAGAACCTGGTCCGAGCCACACAAGTCACCCCATCTTGGATTCCCCTAGGTCTCTAGTTTTCAGAAATGCACAGGTTTGGTAGGTTTCCCTAGGTGGCGGCTGAGCCACAGGCCAAAATCTACAGGTAGGCACTTTGCAAAAAACATCTCTGTTTTCCTTCAAAAATTTGGCTGTGTCCACGTTGCGCTTTGGGGCGTTTCCTGTCGTGGGCGCTAGGCCTACCCACACAAGTGAGGTATCATTTTTATCGGGAGACGTGGGGGAACGCTGGCTGGAAGGAAATTAGTGGCTCCTCTCAGATTCCAGAACTTTCTGCCACAGAAATGTGAGGAACATGTGATTTTTTTGCCAAATTTTGAGGTTTGCAAAGGATTCTGGGTAACAGAACCTGGTCCGAGCCACACACGTCACCCCATCTTGGATTCCCCTAGGTCTCTAGTTTTCAGAAATGCACAGGTTTGGTAGGTTTCCCTAGGTGGCGGCTGAGCTACAGGCCAAAATCTACAGGTAGGCACTTTGCAAAAAACACTTCTGTTTTCCTTCAAAAATTTGGCTGTGTCCACGTTGTGCTTTTTGGCATTTCCTGTCGCGGGCGCTAGGCCTACCCACACAAGTGAGGTATCATTTTTATCGGGAGACATGGGGGAACGCTGGGTGGAAGGAAATTTGTGGCTCCTCTCAGATTCCAGAACTTTCTGCCACAGAAATGTGAGGAACATGTGTTTTTTTAGCCAAATTTTGAGGTTTGCGAAGGATTCTGGGTAACAGAACCTGGTCCGAGCCACACAAGTCAACCCATCTTGGATTCCCCTTGGTCTCTAGTTTTCAGAAATGCACAGGTTTGGTAGGTTTCCCTAGGTGGCGGCTGAGCTACAGGCCAAAATCTACAGGTAGGCATTTTGCAAAAAACACCTCTGTTTTCCTTCAAAAATTTGGCTGTGTCCACGTTGCGCTTTGGGGCGTTTCCTGTCACGGGCGCTAGGTCTACCCACACAAGTGAGGTATCATTTTTATCAGGAGACGTGGGGGAACGCTGGGTGGAAGGAAATTTGTGGCTCCTCTCAGATTCCAGAACTTTCTGCCACAGAAATGGGAGGAACATGTGTTTTTTTAGCCAAATTTTGAGGTTTGCAAAGGATTCTGGGTAACAGAACCTGGTCCGAGCCACACAAGTCACCCCATCTTGGAATCCCCTAGGTCTCTAGTTTTCAGAAATGCACAGGTTTGGTAGGTTTCCCTAGGTGGCGGCTGAGCTACAGGCCAAAATCTACAGGTAGGCACTTTTCAAAAAACACCTCTCTTTTCCTTCAAAAATTTGGCTGTGTCCACGTTGCGCTTTGGGGCGTTTCCTGTCGCGGGCGCTAGGCCTACCCACACAAGTGAGGTATCATTTTTATCGGGAGACGTTGGGGAACGCTGGGTGTAAGGAAATTTGTGGTTCCTCTCAGATTCCAGAACTTTCTGCCACAGAAATGTGAGGAACATGTGTTTTTTTAGCCAAATTTTGAGGTTTGCAAAGGATTCTGGGTAACAGAACCTGGTCCGAGCCACACAAGTCACCCCATCTTGGATTCCCCTAGGTCTCTAGTTTTAAGAAATGCACAGGTTTGGTAGGTTTCCCTAGGTGGCGGCTGAGCTACAGGCCAAAATCTACAGGTAGGCACTTTGCAAAAAACAGCTCTGTTTTCACTCAAAAATTTGGCTGTGTCCTCGTTGCGCTTTGGGGCGTTTCCTGTCGTGGGCGCTAGGCCTACCCACACAAGTGAGGTATCATTTTTATCGGGAGACGTGGGGGAACGCTGGGTGGAAGGAAATTTGTGGCTCCTCTCAGATTCCAGAACTTTCTGCCACAGAAATGTGAGGAACATGTGTTTTTTTAGCCAAATTTTGAGGTTTGCAAAGGATTCTGGGTAACAGAACCTGGTCCGAGCCACACACGTCACCCCATCTTGGATTCCCCTAGGTCTCTAGTTTTCAGAAATGCACAGGTTTGGTAGGTTTCCCTAGGTGGCGGCTGAGCTACAGGCCAAAATCTACAGGTAGGCACTTTGCAAAAAACACCTCTGTTTTCCTTCAAAAATTTGGCTGTGTCCACGTTGCGCTTTGGGGCATTTCCTGTCGCGGGCGCTAGGCCTACCCACACAAGTGAGGTATCATTTTTATCGGGAGACATGGGGGAACGCTGGGTGGAAGGAAATTTGTGGCTCCTCTCAGATTCCAGAACTTTCTGCCACAGAAATGTGAGGAACATGTGTTTTTTTAGCCAAATTTTGAGGTTTGCGAAGGATTCTGGGTAACAGAACCTGGTCCGAGCCACACAAGTCAACCCATCTTGGATTCCCCTTGGTCTCTAGTTTTCAGAAATGCACAGGTTTGGTAGGTTTCCCTAGGTGGCGGCTGAGCTACAGGCCAAAATCTACAGGTAGGCATTTTGCAAAAAACACCTCTGTTTTCCTTCAAAAATTTGGCTGTGTCCACGTTGCGCTTTGGGGCGTTTCCTGTCGCGGGCGCTAGGTCTACCCACACAAGTGAGGTATCATTTTTATCAGGAGACGTGGGGGAACGCTGGGTGGAAGGAAATTTGTGGCTCCTCTCAGATTCCAGAACTTTCTGCCACAGAAATGGGAGGAACATGTGTTTTTTTAGCCAAATTTTGAGGTTTGCAAAGGATTCTGGGTAACAGAACCTGGTCCGAGCCACACAAGTCACCCCATCTTGGATTCCCCTAGGTCTCTAGTTTTCAGAAATGCACAGGTTTGGTAGGTTTCCCTAGGTGGCGGCTGAGCTACAGGCCAAAATCTACAGGTAGGCACTTTGCAAAAAACACCTCTCTTTTCCTTCAAAAATTTGGCTGTGTCCACGTTGCGCTTTGGGGCGTTTCCTGTCGCGGGCGCTAGGCCTACCCACACAAGTGAGGTATCATTTTTATCGGGAGACGTTGGGGAACGCTGGGTGTAAGGAAATTTGTGGCTCCTCTCAGATTCCAGAACTTTCTGCCACAGAAATGTGAGGAACATGTGTTTTTTTAGCCAAATTTTGAGGTTTGCAAAGGATTCTGGGTAACAGAACCTGGTCCGAGCCACACAAGTCACCCCATCTTGGATTCCCCTAGGTCTTAAGTTTTCAGAAATGCACAGGTTTGGTAGGTTTCCCTAGGTGGCGGCTGAGCTACAGGCCAAAATCTACAGGTAGGCATTTTGCAAAAAACACCTCTGTTTTCCTTCAAAAATTTGGCTGTGTCCACGTTGCGCTTTGGGGCGTTTCCTGTCGTGGGCGCTAGGCCTACCCACACAAGTGAGGTATCATTTTTATCGGGAGACGTGGGGGACCGCTGGGTGGAAGGAAATTTGTGGCTCCTCTCAGATTCCAGAACTTTCTGCCACAGAAATGTGAGGAACATGTGTTTTTTTAGCCAAATTTTGAGGTTTGCGAAGGATTCTGGGTAACAGAACCTGGTCCGAGCCACACAAGTCACCCCATCTTGGATTCCCCTAGGTCTCTAGTTTACAGAAATGCACAGGTTTGGTAGCTTTCCCTAGGTGGCGGCTGAGCTACAGGCCAAAATCTACAGGTAGGCACTTTGCAAAAAACACCTCTGTTTTACTTCAAAAATTTGGCTGTGTCCACGTTACGCTTTGGGGCGTTTCCTGTCGCGGGCGCTAGGCCTACCCACACAAGTGAGGTATAATTTTTATCGGGAGACGTGGGGGAACGCTGGGTGGAAGGAAATTCGTGGCTCCTCTCAGATTCCAGAACTTTCTGCCACAGAAATGTGAGGAACATGTGTTTTTTTAGCCAAATTTTGAGGTTTGCAAAGGATTCTGGGTAACAGAACCTGGTTCCGAGCCACACAAGTCACCCCATCTTGGATTCCCTAGGTCTCTAGTTGTCAGAAATGCACAGGTTTGGTAGGTTTCCCTAGGTGGCGGCTGAGCTACAGGCCAAAATCTACAGGTAGGCACTTTCCAAAAAACACCTCTGTTTTCCTTCAAAAATTTGGCTGTGTCCACGTTGCGCTTTGGGGCGTTTCCTGTCGCGGGCGCTAGGCCTACCCACACAAGTGAGGTATCATTTTTATCGGGAGACGTGGGGGAATGCTGGGTGGAAGGAAATTTGTGGCTCCTCTCAGATTCCAGAACTTTCTGCCACAGAAATGGGAGGAACATGTGTTTTTTTAGCCAAATTTTGAGGTTTGCAAAGGATTCTGGGTAACAGAACCTGGTCCGAGCCACACAAGTCACCCCATCTTGGATTCCCCTAGGTCTCTAGTTTTCAGAAATGCAAAGGTTTGGTAGGTTTCCCTAAGTGGCGGCTGAGCTACAGGCCAAAATCTACAGGTAGGCACTTTGCAAAAAACACCTCTGTTTTCCTTCAAAAATTTGGCTGTGTCCACGTTGCGCTTTGGGGCGTTTCCTGTCGCGGGCGCTAGGCCTACCCACACAAGTGAGGTATCATTTTTATCGGGAGACGTGGGGGAACGCTGGGTGGAAGGAAATTTGTGGCTCCTCTCAGATTCCAGAACTTTCTGCCACAGAAATGTGAGGAACATGTGTTTTTTTAGCCAAATTTTGAGGTTTGCAAAGGATTCTGGGTAACAGAACCTGGTCCGAGCCACACAAGTCACCCCATCTTGGATTCCCCTCGGTCTCTAGTTTTCAGAAATGCACAGGTTTGGTAGGTTTCCCTAGGTGGCGGCTGAGCTACAGGCCAAAATCTACAGGTAGGCACTTTGCAAAAAACATCTCTGTTTTCCTTCAAAAATTTGGCTGTGTCCATGTTGCGCTTTGGGGCGTTTCCTGTCATGGGCGCTAGGCCTACCCACACAAGTGAGGTATCATTTTTATCGGGAGACGTGGGGGAACGCTGGGTGGAAGGAAATTTGTGGCTCCTCTCAGATTCCAGAACTTTCTGCCACAGAAATGTGAGGAACATGTGTTTTTTTAGCCAAATTTTGAGGTTTGCAAAGGATTCTGGGTAACAGAACCTGGTCCGAGCCACACAAGTCACCCCATCTTGGATTCCCCTAGGTCTCTAGTTTTCAGAAATGCACAAGTTTGGTAGGTTTCCCTAGGTGGCGGCTGAGCTACAGGCCAAAATCTACAGGTAGACACTTTGCAAAAAACACCTCTGTTTTCCTTTAAAAATTTGGCTGTGTCCACGTTGCGCTTTGGGGCGTTTCCTGTCGCGGGCGCTAGGCTACCCACACAAGTGAGGTATCATTTTTATCGGGAGACGTGGGGAAACGCTGGGTGGAAGGAAATTTGTGGCTCCTCTCAGATTCCAGAACTTTCTGCCACAGAAATGTGAGGAACATGTGTTTTTTTAGGCAAATTTTGAGGTTTGCGAAGGATTCTGGGTAACAGAACCTGGTCCGAGCCACACAAGTCACCCCATCTTGGATTCCCCTAGGTCTTAAGTTTTCAGAAATGCACAGGTTTGGTAGGTTTCCCTAGGTGGCGGCTGAGCTACAGGCCAAAATCTACAGGTAGGCATTTTGCAAAAAACACCTCTGTTTTCCTTCACAAATTTGGCTGTGTCCACGTTGCGCTTTGGGGCGTTTCCTGTCGTGGGCGCTAGGCCTACCCACACAAGTGAGGAATCATTTTTATCGGGAGACGTGGGGGACCGCTGGGTGGAAGGAAATTTGTGGCTCCTCTCAGATTCCAGAACTTTCTGCCACAGAAATGTGAGGAACATGTGTTTGTTTAGCCAAATTTTGAGGTTTGCGAAGGATTCTGGGTAACAGAACCTGGTCCGAGCCACACAAGTCACCCCATCTTGGATTCCCCTAGGTCTCTAGTTTACAGAAATGCACAGGTTTGGTAGGTTTCCCTAGGTGGCGGCTGAGCTACAGGCCAAAATCTACAGGTAGGCACTTTGCAAAAAACACCTCTGTTTTCCTTCAAAAATTTGGCTGTGTCCACGTTGCGCTTTGGGGTGTTTCCTGTCGCGGGCGCTAGGCCTACCCACACAAGTGAGGTATCATTTTTATCGGGAGACGTGGGGGAACGCTGGGTGGAAGGAAATTTGTGGCTCCTCTCAGATTCCAGAACTTTCTGCCACAGAAATGTGAGGAACATATGTTTTTTTAGGCAAATTTTGAGGTTTGCAAAGGATTCTGGGTAACAGAACCTGGTCCGAGCCACACAAGTCACCCCATCTTGGATTCCCCTAGGTCTCTAGTTTTCAGAAATGCAAAGGTTTGGTAGGTTTCCCTAGGTGGCGGCTGAGCTACAGGCCAAAATCTACAGGTAGGCACTTTGCAAAAAACACCTCTGTTTTCCTTCAAAAATTTGGCTGTGTCCACGTTGCGCTTTGGGGCGTTTCCTGTCGCGGGCGCTAGGCCTACCCACACAAGTGAGGTATCATTTTTATCAGGAGACGTGGGGGAACGCTGGGTGGAAGGAAATTTGTGGCTCCTCTCAGATTCCAGAACTTTCTGCCACAGAAATGTGAGGAACATGTGTTTTTTTAGCCAAATTTTGAGGTTTGCAAAGGATTCTGGGTAACAGAACCTGGTCCGAGCCACACAAGTCACCCCATCTTGGATTCCCCTAGGTCTCTAGTTTTCAGAAATGCACAGGTTTGGTAGGTTTCCCTAGGTGGCGGCTGAGCCACAGGCCAAAATCTACAGGTAGGCACTTTGCAAAAAACATCTCTGTTTTCCTTCAAAAATTTGGCTGTGTCCACGTTGCGCTTTGGGGCGTTTCCTGTCGTGGGCGCTAGGCCTACCCACACAAGTGAGGTATCATTTTTATCGGGAGACGTGGGGGAACGCTGGCTGGAAGGAAATTAGTGGCTCCTCTCAGATTCCAGAACTTTCTGCCACAGAAATGTGAGGAACATGTGATTTTTTTGCCAAATTTTGAGGTTTGCAAAGGATTCTGGGTAACAGAACCTGGTCCGAGCCACACACGTCACCCCATCTTGGATTCCCCTAGGTCTCTAGTTTTCAGAAATGCACAGGTTTGGTAGGTTTCCCTAGGTGGCGGCTGAGCTACAGGCCAAAATCTACAGGTAGGCACTTTGCAAAAAACACTTCTGTTTTCCTTCAAAAATTTGGCTGTGTCCACGTTGTGCTTTTTGGCATTTCCTGTCGCGGGCGCTAGGCCTACCCACACAAGTGAGGTATCATTTTTATCGGGAGACATGGGGGAACGCTGGGTGGAAGGAAATTTGTGGCTCCTCTCAGATTCCAGAACTTTCTGCCACAGAAATGTGAGGAACATGTGTTTTTTTAGCCAAATTTTGAGGTTTGCGAAGGATTCTGGGTAACAGAACCTGGTCCGAGCCACACAAGTCAACCCATCTTGGATTCCCCTTGGTCTCTAGTTTTCAGAAATGCACAGGTTTGGTAGGTTTCCCTAGGTGGCGGCTGAGCTACAGGCCAAAATCTACAGGTAGGCATTTTGCAAAAAACACCTCTGTTTTCCTTCAAAAATTTGGCTGTGTCCACGTTGCGCTTTGGGGCGTTTCCTGTCGCGGGCGCTAGGTCTACCCACACAAGTGAGGTATCATTTTTATCAGGAGACGTGGGGGAACGCTGGGTGGAAGGAAATTTGTGGCTCCTCTCAGATTCCAGAACTTTCTGCCACAGAAATGGGAGGAACATGTGTTTTTTTAGCCAAATTTTGAGGTTTGCAAAGGATTCTGGGTAACAGAACCTGGTCCGAGCCACACAAGTCACCCCATCTTGGAATCCCCTAGGTCTCTAGTTTTCAGAAATGCACAGGTTTGGTAGGTTTCCCTAGGTGGCGGCTGAGCTACAGGCCAAAATCTACAGGTAGGCACTTTTCAAAAAACACCTCTCTTTTCCTTCAAAAATTTGGCTGTGTCCACATTGCGCTTTGGGGCGTTTCCTGTCGCGGGCGCTAGGCCTACCCACACAAGTGAGGTATCATTTTTATCGGGAGACGTTGGGGAACGCTGGGTGTAAGGAAATTTGTGGTTCCTCTCAGATTCCAGAACTTTCTGCCACAGAAATGTGAGGAACATGTGTTTTTTTAGCCAAATTTTGAGGTTTGCAAAGGATTCTGGGTAACAGAACCTGGTCCGAGCCACACAAGTCACCCCATCTTGGATTCCCCTAGGTCTCTAGTTTTAAGAAATGCACAGGTTTGGTAGGTTTCCCTAGGTGGCGGCTGAGCTACAGGCCAAAATCTACAGGTAGGCACTTTGCAAAAAACAGCTCTGTTTTCACTCAAAAATTTGGCTGTGTCCTCGTTGCGCTTTGGGGCGTTTCCTGTCGTGGGCGCTAGGCCTACCCACACAAGTGAGGTATCATTTTTATCGGGAGACGTGGGGGAACGCTGGGTGGAAGGAAATTTGTGGCTCCTCTCAGATTCCAGAACTTTCTGCCACAGAAATGTGAGGAACATGTGTTTTTTTAGCCAAATTTTGAGGTTTGCAAAGGATTCTGGGTAACAGAACCTGGTCCGAGCCACACAAGTCACCCCATCTTGGATTCCCCTAGGTCTCTAGTTTTCAGAAATGCACAGGTTTGGTAGGTTTCCCTAGGTGGCGGCTGAGCTGCAGGCCAAAATCTACAGGTAGGCACTTTGCAAAAAACACTTCTGTTTTCCTTCAAAAATTTGGCTGTGTCCACGTTGCGCTTTGGGGCGTTTCCTGTCGCGGGCGCTAGGCCTACCCACACAAGTGAGGTATCATTTTTATCGGGAGACGTGGGGGAACGCTGGGTGTAAGGAAATTTGTGGCTCCTCTCAGATTCCAGAACTTTCTGCCACAGAAATGTGAGGAACATGTGTTTTTTTAGCCAAATTTTGAGGTTTGCGAAGGATTCTGGGTAACAGAACCTGGTCCGAGCCACACAAGTCAACCCATCTTGGATTCCCCTTGGTCTCTAGTTTTCAGAAATGCACAGGTTTGGTAGGTTTCCCTAGGTGGCGGCTGAGCTACAGGCCAAAATCTACAGGTAGGCATTTTGCAAAAAACACCTCTGTTTTCCTTCAAAAATTTGGCTGTGTCCACGTTGCGCTTTGGGGCGTTTCCTGTCGCGGGCGCTAGTTCTACCCACACAAGTGAGGTATCATTTTTATCAGGAGACGTGGGGGAACGCTGGGTGGAAGGAAATTTGTGGCTCCTCTCAGATTCCAGAACTTTCTGCCACAGAAATGGGAGGAACATGTGTTTTTTTAGCCAAATTTTGAGGTTTGCAAAGGATTCTGGGTAACAGAACCTGGTCCGAGCCACACAAGTCACCCCATCTTGGAATCCCCTAGGTCTCTAGTTTTCAGAAATGCACAGGTTTGGTAGGTTTCCCTAGGTGGCGGCTGAGCTACAGGCCAAAATCTACAGGTAGGCACTTTGCAAAAAACACCTCTCTTTTCCTTCAAAAATTTGGCTGTGTCCACGTTGCGCTTTGAGGCGTTTCCTGTCACGGGCGCTAGGCCTACCCACACAAGTGAGGTATCATTTTTATCGGGAGACGTTGGGGAACGCTGGGTGTAAGGAAATTTGTGGCTCCTCTCAGATTCCAGAACTTTCTGCCACAGAAATGTGAGGAACATGTGTTTTTTTAGCCAAATTTTGAGGTTTGCAAAGGATTCTGGGTAACAGAACCTGGTCCGAGCCACACAAGTCACCCCATCTTGGATTCCCCTAGGTCTCTAGTTTTCAGAAATGCAAAGGTTTGGTAGGTTTCCCTAGGTGGCGGCTGAGCTACAGGCCAAAATCTACAGGTAGGCACTTTGCAAAAAACACCTCTGTTTTCCTTCAAAAATTTGGCTGTGTCCACGTTGCGCTTTGGGGCGTTTCCTGTCGCGGGCGCTAGGCCTACCCACACAAGTGAGGTATCATTTTTATCAGGAGACGTGGGGGAACGCTGGGTGGAAGGAAATTTGTGGCTCCTCTCAGATTCCAGAACTTTCTGCCACAGAAATGTGAGGAACATGTGTTTTTTTAGCCAAATTTTGAGGTTTGCAAAGGATTCTGGGTAACAGAACCTGGTCCGAGCCACACAAGTCACCCCATCTTGGATTCCCCTAGGTCTCTAGTTTTCAGAAATGCACAGGTTTGGTAGGTTTCCCTAGGTGGCGGCTGAGCCACAGGCCAAAATCTACAGGTAGGCACTTTGCAAAAAACATCTCTGTTTTCCTTCAAAAATTTGGCTGTGTCCACGTTGCGCTTTGGGGCGTTTCCTGTCGTGGGCGCTAGGCCTACCCACACAAGTGAGGTATCATTTTTATCGGGAGACGTGGGGGAACGCTGGCTGGAAGGAAATTAGTGGCTCCTCTCAGATTCCAGAACTTTCTGCCACAGAAATGTGAGGAACATGTGATTTTTTTGCCAAATTTTGAGGTTTGCAAAGGATTCTGGGTAACAGAACCTGGTCCGAGCCACACACGTCACCCCATCTTGGATTCCCCTAGGTCTCTAGTTTTCAGAAATGCACAGGTTTGGTAGGTTTCCCTAGGTGGCGGCTGAGCTACAGGCCAAAATCTACAGGTAGGCACTTTGCAAAAAACACTTCTGTTTTCCTTCAAAAATTTGGCTGTGTCCACGTTGTGCTTTTTGGCATTTCCTGTCGCGGGCGCTAGGCCTACCCACACAAGTGAGGTATCATTTTTATCGGGAGACATGGGGGAACGCTGGGTGGAAGGAAATTTGTGGCTCCTCTCAGATTCCAGAACTTTCTGCCACAGAAATGTGAGGAACATGTGTTTTTTTAGCCAAATTTTGAGGTTTGCGAAGGATTCTGGGTAACAGAACCTGGTCCGAGCCACACAAGTCAACCCATCTTGGATTCCCCTTGGTCTCTAGTTTTCAGAAATGCACAGGTTTGGTAGGTTTCCCTAGGTGGCGGCTGAGCTACAGGCCAAAATCTACAGGTAGGCATTTTGCAAAAAACACCTCTGTTTTCCTTCAAAAATTTGGCTGTGTCCACGTTGCGCTTTGGGGCGTTTCCTGTCGCGGGCGCTAGGTCTACCCACACAAGTGAGGTATCATTTTTATCAGGAGACGTGGGGGAACGCTGGGTGGAAGGAAATTTGTGGCTCCTCTCAGATTCCAGAACTTTCTGCCACAGAAATGGGAGGAACATGTGTTTTTTTAGCCAAATTTTGAGGTTTGCAAAGGATTCTGGGTAACAGAACCTGGTCCGAGCCACACAAGTCACCCCATCTTGGAATCCCCTAGGTCTCTAGTTTTCAGAAATGCACAGGTTTGGTAGGTTTCCCTAGGTGGCGGCTGAGCTACAGGCCAAAATCTACAGGTAGGCACTTTTCAAAAAACACCTCTCTTTTCCTTCAAAAATTTGGCTGTGTCCACGTTGCGCTTTGGGGCGTTTCCTGTCGCGGGCGCTAGGCCTACCCACACAAGTGAGGTATCATTTTTATCGGGAGACGTTGGGGAACGCTGGGTGTATGGAAATTTGTGGTTCCTCTCAGATTCCAGAACTTTCTGCCACAGAAATGTGAGGAACATGTGTTTTTTTAGCCAAATTTTGAGGTTTGCAAAGGATTCTGGGTAACAGAACCTGGTCCGAGCCACACAAGTCACCCCATCTTGGATTCCCCTAGGTCTCTAGTTTTAAGAAATGCACAGGTTTGGTAGGTTTCCCTAGGTGGCGGCTGAGCTACAGGCCAAAATCTACAGGTAGGCACTTTGCAAAAAACAGCTCTGTTTTCACTCAAAAATTTGGCTGTGTCCTCGTTGCGCTTTGGGGCGTTTCCTGTCGTGGGCGCTAGGCCTACCCACACAAGTGAGGTATCATTTTTATCGGGAGACGTGGGGGAACGCTGGGTGGAAGGAAATTTGTGGCTCCTCTCAGATTCCAGAACTTTCTGCCACAGAAATGTGAGGAACATGTGTTTTTTTAGCCAAATTTTGAGGTTTGCAAAGGATTCTGGGTAACAGAACCTGGTCCGAGCCACACACGTCACCCCATCTTGGATTCCCCTAGGTCTCTAGTTTTCAGAAATGCACAGGTTTGGTAGGTTTCCCTAGGTGGCGGCTGAGCTACAGGCCAAAATCTACAGGTAGGCACTTTGCAAAAAACACCTCTGTTTTCCTTCAAAAATTTGGCTGTGTCCACGTTGCGCTTTGGGGCATTTCCTGTCGCGGGCGCTAGGCCTACCCACACAAGTGAGGTATCATTTTTATCGGGAGACATGGGGGAACGCTGGGTGGAAGGAAATTTGTGGCTCCTCTCAGATTCCAGAACTTTCTGCCACAGAAATGTGAGGAACATGTGTTTTTTTAGCCAAATTTTGAGGTTTGCGAAGGATTCTGGGTAACAGAACCTGGTCCGAGCCACACAAGTCAACCCATCTTGGATTCCCCTTGGTCTCTAGTTTTCAGAAATGCACAGGTTTGGTAGGTTTCCCTAGGTGGCGGCTGAGCTACAGGCCAAAATCTACAGGTAGGCATTTTGCAAAAAACACCTCTGTTTTCCTTCAAAAATTTGGCTGTGTCCACGTTGCGCTTTGGGGCGTTTCCTGTCGCGGGCGCTAGGTCTACCCACACAAGTGAGGTATCATTTTTATCAGGAGACGTGGGGGAACGCTGGGTGGAAGGAAATTTGTGGCTCCTCTCAGATTCCAGAACTTTCTGCCACAGAAATGGGAGGAACATGTGTTTTTTTAGCCAAATTTTGAGGTTTGCAAAGGATTCTGGGTAACAGAACCTGGTCCGAGCCACACAAGTCACCCCATCTTGGATTCCCCTAGGTCTCTAGTTTTCAGAAATGCACAGGTTTGGTAGGTTTCCCTAGGTGGCGGCTGAGCTACAGGCCAAAATCTACAGGTAGGCACTTTGCAAAAAACACCTCTCTTTTCCTTCAAAAATTTGGCTGTGTCCACGTTGCGCTTTGGGGCGTTTCCTGTCGCGGGCGCTAGGCCTACCCACACAAGTGAGGTATCATTTTTATCGGGAGACGTTGGGGAACGCTGGGTGTAAGGAAATTTGTGGCTCCTCTCAGATTCCAGAACTTTCTGCCACAGAAATGTGAGGAACATGTGTTTTTTTAGCCAAATTTTGAGGTTTGCAAAGGATTCTGGGTAACAGAACCTGGTCCGAGCCACACAAGTCACCCCATCTTGGATTCCCCTAGGTCTTAAGTTTTCAGAAATGCACAGGTTTGGTAGGTTTCCCTAGGTGGCGGCTGAGCTACAGGCCAAAATCTACAGGTAGGCATTTTGCAAAAAACACCTCTGTTTTCCTTCAAAAATTTGGCTGTGTCCACGTTGCGCTTTGGGGCGTTTCCTGTCGTGGGCGCTAGGCCTACCCACACAAGTGAGGTATCATTTTTATCGGGAGACGTGGGGGACCGCTGGGTGGAAGGAAATTTGTGGCTCCTCTCAGATTCCAGAACTTTCTGCCACAGAAATGTGAGGAACATGTGTTTTTTTAGCCAAATTTTGAGGTTTGCGAAGGATTCTGGGTAACAGAACCTGGTCCGAGCCACACAAGTCACCCCATCTTGGATTCCCCTAGGTCTCTAGTTTACAGAAATGCACAGGTTTGGTAGCTTTCCCTAGGTGGCGGCTGAGCTACAGGCCAAAATCTACAGGTAGGCACTTTGCAAAAAACACCTCTGTTTTACTTCAAAAATTTGGCTGTGTCCACGTTACGCTTTGGGGCGTTTCCTGTCGCGGGCGCTAGGCCTACCCACACAAGTGAGGTATAATTTTTATCGGGAGACGTGGGGGAACGCTGGGTGGAAGGAAATTCGTGGCTCCTCTCAGATTCCAGAACTTTCTGCCACAGAAATGTGAGGAACATGTGTTTTTTTAGCCAAATTTTGAGGTTTGCAAAGGATTCTGGGTAACAGAACCTGGTTCCGAGCCACACAAGTCACCCCATCTTGGATTCCCTAGGTCTCTAGTTGTCAGAAATGCACAGGTTTGGTAGGTTTCCCTAGGTGGCGGCTGAGCTACAGGCCAAAATCTACAGGTAGGCACTTTCCAAAAAACACCTCTGTTTTCCTTCAAAAATTTGGCTGTGTCCACGTTGCGCTTTGGGGCGTTTCCTGTCGCGGGCGCTAGGCCTACCCACACAAGTGAGGTATCATTTTTATCGGGAGACGTGGGGGAATGCTGGGTGGAAGGAAATTTGTGGCTCCTCTCAGATTCCAGAACTTTCTGCCACAGAAATGGGAGGAACATGTGTTTTTTTAGCCAAATTTTGAGGTTTGCAAAGGATTCTGGGTAACAGAACCTGGTCCGAGCCACACAAGTCACCCCATCTTGGATTCCCCTAGGTCTCTAGTTTTCAGAAATGCAAAGGTTTGGTAGGTTTCCCTAAGTGGCGGCTGAGCTACAGGCCAAAATCTACAGGTAGGCACTTTGCAAAAAACACCTCTGTTTTCCTTCAAAAATTTGGCTGTGTCCACGTTGCGCTTTGGGGCGTTTCCTGTCGCGGGCGCTAGGCCTACCCACACAAGTGAGGTATCATTTTTATCGGGAGACGTGGGGGAACGCTGGGTGGAAGGAAATTTGTGGCTCCTCTCAGATTCCAGAACTTTCTGCCACAGAAATGTGAGGAACATGTGTTTTTTTAGCCAAATTTTGAGGTTTGCAAAGGATTCTGGGTAACAGAACCTGGTCCGAGCCACACAAGTCACCCCATCTTGGATTCCCCTCGGTCTCTAGTTTTCAGAAATGCACAGGTTTGGTAGGTTTCCCTAGGTGGCGGCTGAGCTACAGGCCAAAATCTACAGGTAGGCACTTTGCAAAAAACATCTCTGTTTTCCTTCAAAAATTTGGCTGTGTCCATGTTGCGCTTTGGGGCGTTTCCTGTCATGGGCGCTAGGCCTACCCACACAAGTGAGGTATCATTTTTATCGGGAGACGTGGGGGAACGCTGGGTGGAAGGAAATTTGTGGCTCCTCTCAGATTCCAGAACTTTCTGCCACAGAAATGTGAGGAACATGTGTTTTTTTAGCCAAATTTTGAGGTTTGCAAAGGATTCTGGGTAACAGAACCTGGTCCGAGCCACACAAGTCACCCCATCTTGGATTCCCCTAGGTCTCTAGTTTTCAGAAATGCACAAGTTTGGTAGGTTTCCCTAGGTGGCGGCTGAGCTACAGGCCAAAATCTACAGGTAGACACTTTGCAAAAAACACCTCTGTTTTCCTTTAAAAATTTGGCTGTGTCCACGTTGCGCTTTGGGGCGTTTCCTGTCGCGGGCGCTAGGCTACCCACACAAGTGAGGTATCATTTTTATCGGGAGACGTGGGGAAACGCTGGGTGGAAGGAAATTTGTGGCTCCTCTCAGATTCCAGAACTTTCTGCCACAGAAATGTGAGGAACATGTGTTTTTTTAGGCAAATTTTGAGGTTTGCGAAGGATTCTGGGTAACAGAACCTGGTCCGAGCCACACAAGTCACCCCATCTTGGATTCCCCTAGGTCTTAAGTTTTCAGAAATGCACAGGTTTGGTAGGTTTCCCTAGGTGGCGGCTGAGCTACAGGCCAAAATCTACAGGTAGGCATTTTGCAAAAAACACCTCTGTTTTCCTTCACAAATTTGGCTGTGTCCACGTTGCGCTTTGGGGCGTTTCCTGTCGTGGGCGCTAGGCCTACCCACACAAGTGAGGAATCATTTTTATCGGGAGACGTGGGGGACCGCTGGGTGGAAGGAAATTTGTGGCTCCTCTCAGATTCCAGAACTTTCTGCCACAGAAATGTGAGGAACATGTGTTTGTTTAGCCAAATTTTGAGGTTTGCGAAGGATTCTGGGTAACAGAACCTGGTCCGAGCCACACAAGTCACCCCATCTTGGATTCCCCTAGGTCTCTAGTTTACAGAAATGCACAGGTTTGGTAGGTTTCCCTAGGTGGCGGCTGAGCTACAGGCCAAAATCTACAGGTAGGCACTTTGCAAAAAACACCTCTGTTTTCCTTCAAAAATTTGGCTGTGTCCACGTTGCGCTTTGGGGTGTTTCCTGTCGCGGGCGCTAGGCCTACCCACACAAGTGAGGTATCATTTTTATCGGGAGACGTGGGGGAACGCTGGGTGGAAGGAAATTTGTGGCTCCTCTCAGATTCCAGAACTTTCTGCCACAGAAATGTGAGGAACATATGTTTTTTTAGGCAAATTTTGAGGTTTGCAAAGGATTCTGGGTAACAGAACCTGGTCCGAGCCACACAAGTCACCCCATCTTGGATTCCCCTAGGTCTCTAGTTTTCAGAAATGCAAAGGTTTGGTAGGTTTCCCTAGGTGGCGGCTGAGCTACAGGCCAAAATCTACAGGTAGGCACTATGCAAAAAACACCTCTGTTTTCCATCAAAAATTTGGCTGTGTCCACGTTGCGCTTTGGGGCGTTTCCTGTCGCGGGCGCTAGGCCTACCCACACAAGTGAGGTATCATTTTTATCAGGAGACGTGGGGGAACGCTGGGTGGAAGGAAATTTGTGGCTCCTCTCAGATTCCAGAACTTTCTGCCACAGAAATGTGAGGAACATGTGTTTTTTTAGCCAAATTTTGAGGTTTGCAAAGGATTCTGGGTAACAGAACCTGGTCCGAGCCACACAAGTCACCCCATCTTGGATTCCCCTAGGTCTCTAGTTTTCAGAAATGCACAGGTTTGGTAGGTTTCCCTAGGTGGCGGCTGAGCCACAGGCCAAAATCTACAGGTAGGCACTTTGCAAAAAACATCTCTGTTTTCCTTCAAAAATTTGGCTGTGTCCACGTTGCGCTTTGGGGCGTTTCCTGTCGTGGGCGCTAGGCCTACCCACACAAGTGAGGTATCATTTTTATCGGGAGACGTGGGGGAACGCTGGCTGGAAGGAAATTAGTGGCTCCTCTCAGATTCCAGAACTTTCTGCCACAGAAATGTGAGGAACATGTGATTTTTTTGCCAAATTTTGAGGTTTGCAAAGGATTCTGGGTAACAGAACCTGGTCCGAGCCACACACGTCACCCCATCTTGGATTCCCCTAGGTCTCTAGTTTTCAGAAATGCACAGGTTTGGTAGGTTTCCCTAGGTGGCGGCTGAGCTACAGGCCAAAATCTACAGGTAGGCACTTTGCAAAAAACACTTCTGTTTTCCTTCAAAAATTTGGCTGTGTCCACGTTGTGCTTTTTGGCATTTCCTGTCGCGGGCGCTAGGCCTACCCACACAAGTGAGGTATCATTTTTATCGGGAGACATGGGGGAACGCTGGGTGGAAGGAAATTTGTGGCTCCTCTCAGATTCCAGAACTTTCTGCCACAGAAATGTGAGGAACATGTGTTTTTTTAGCCAAATTTTGAGGTTTGCGAAGGATTCTGGGTAACAGAACCTGGTCCGAGCCACACAAGTCAACCCATCTTGGATTCCCCTTGGTCTCTAGTTTTCAGAAATGCACAGGTTTGGTAGGTTTCCCTAGGTGGCGGCTGAGCTACAGGCCAAAATCTACAGGTAGGCATTTTGCAAAAAACACCTCTGTTTTCCTTCAAAAATTTGGCTGTGTCCACGTTGCGCTTTGGGGCGTTTCCTGTCGCGGGCGCTAGGTCTACCCACACAAGTGAGGTATCATTTTTATCAGGAGACGTGGGGGAACGCTGGGTGGAAGGAAATTTGTGGCTCCTCTCAGATTCCAGAACTTTCTGCCACAGAAATGGGAGGAACATGTGATTTTTTAGCCAAATTTTGAGGTTTGCAAAGGATTCTGGGTAACAGAACCTGGTCCGAGCTACACAAGTCACCCCATCTTGGAATCCCCTAGGTCTCTAGTTTTCAGAAATGCACAGGTTTGGTAGGTTTCCCTAGGTGGCGGCTGAGCTACAGGCCAAAATCTACAGGTAGGCACTTTTCAAAAAACACCTCTCTTTTCCTTCAAAAATTTGGCTGTGTCCACGTTGCGCTTTGGGGCGTTTCCTGTCGCGGGCGCTAGGCCTACCCACACAAGTGAGGTATCATTTTTATCGGGAGACGTTGGGGAACGCTGGGTGTAAGGAAATTTGTGGTTCCTCTCAGATTCCAGAACTTTCTGCCACAGAAATGTGAGGAACATGTGTTTTTTTAGCCAAATTTTGAGGTTTGCAAAGGATTCTGGGTAACAGAACCTGGTCCGAGCCACACAAGTCACCCCATCTTGGATTCCCCTAGGTCTCTAGTTTTAAGAAATGCACAGGTTTGGTAGGTTTCCCTAGGTGGCGGCTGAGCTACAGGCCAAAATCTACAGGTAGGCACTTTGCAAAAAACAGCTCTGTTTTCACTCAAAAATTTGGCTGTGTCCTCGTTGCGCTTTGGGGCGTTTCCTGTCGTGGGCGCTAGGCCTACCCACACAAGTGAGGTATCATTTTTATCGGGAGACGTGGGGGAACGCTGGGTGGAAGGAAATTTGTGGCTCCTCTCAGATTCCAGAACTTTCTGCCACAGAAATGTGAGGAACATGTGTTTTTTTAGCCAAATTTTGAGGTTTGCAAAGGATTCTGGGTAACAGAACCTGGTCCGAGCCACACAAGTCACCCCATCTTGGATTCCCCTAGGTCTCTAGTTTTCAGAAATGCACAGGTTTGGTAGGTTTCCCTAGGTGGCGGCTGAGCTGCAGGCCAAAATCTACAGGTAGGCACTTTGCAAAAAACACTTCTGTTTTCCTTCAAAAATTTGGCTGTGTCCACGTTGCGCTTTGGGGCGTTTCCTGTCGCGGGCGCTAGGCCTACCCACACAAGTGAGGTATCATTTTTATCGGGAGACGTGGGGGAACGCTGGGTGTAAGGAAATTTGTGGCTCCTCTCAGATTCCAGAACTTTCTGCCACAGAAATGTGAGGAACATGTGTTTTTTTAGCCAAATTTTGAGGTTTGCGAAGGATTCTGGGTAACAGAACCTGGTCCGAGCCACACAAGTCAACCCATCTTGGATTCCCCTTGGTCTCTAGTTTTCAGAAATGCACAGGTTTGGTAGGTTTCCCTAGGTGGCGGCTGAGCTACAGGCCAAAATCTACAGGTAGGCATTTTGCAAAAAACACCTCTGTTTTCCTTCAAAAATTTGGCTGTGTCCACGTTGCGCTTTGGGGCGTTTCCTGTCGCGGGCGCTAGTTCTACCCACACAAGTGAGGTATCATTTTTATCAGGAGACGTGGGGGAACGCTGGGTGGAAGGAAATTTGTGGCTCCTCTCAGATTCCAGAACTTTCTGCCACAGAAATGGGAGGAACATGTGTTTTTTTAGCCAAATTTTGAGGTTTGCAAAGGATTCTGGGTAACAGAACCTGGTCCGAGCCACACAAGTCACCCCATCTTGGAATCCCCTAGGTCTCTAGTTTTCAGAAATGCACAGGTTTGGTAGGTTTCCCTAGGTGGCGGCTGAGCTACAGGCCAAAATCTACAGGTAGGCACTTTGCAAAAAACACCTCTCTTTTCCTTCAAAAATTTGGCTGTGTCCACGTTGCGCTTTGAGGCGTTTCCTGTCACGGGCGCTAGGCCTACCCACACAAGTGAGGTATCATTTTTATCGGGAGACGTTGGGGAACGCTGGGTGTAAGGAAATTTGTGGCTCCTCTCAGATTCCAGAACTTTCTGCCACAGAAATGTGAGGAACATGTGTTTTTTTAGCCAAATTTTGAGGTTTGCAAAGGATTCTGGGTAACAGAACCTGGTCCGAGCCACACAAGTCACCCCATCTTGGATTCCCCTAGGTCTCTAGTTTTCAGAAATGCACAGGTTTGGTAGGTTTCCCTAGGTGGCGGCTGAGCTGCAGGCCAAAATCTACAGGTAGGCACTTGCAAAAAACACCTCTGTTTTCCTTAAAAAATTTGGCTGTGTCCACGTTGCGCTTTGGGGCGTTTCCTGTCGCGGGCGCTAGGCCTACCCACACAAGTGAGGTATCATTTTTATCGGGAGACGTGGGGGAACGCTGGGTGTAAGGAAATTTGTGGCTCCTCTCAGATTCCAGAACTTTCTGCCACAGAAATGTGAGGAACATGTGTTTTTTTAGCCAAATTTAGAGGTTTGCGAAGGATTCTGGGTAACAGAACCTGGTCCGAGCCACACAAGTCACCCCATCTTGGATTCCCCTAGGTCTCTAGTTTTAAAAAATGCGCTGGTTTGCTAGGTTTCCCTAGGTGGCGGCTGAGCTACAGGCCAAAATCTACAGGTAGGCATTTTGCAAAAAACACCTCTGTTTTCCTTCAAAAATTTGGCTGTGTCCACGTTGCGCTTTGGGGCGTTTCCTGTCGCGGGCGCTAGGCTACCCACACAAGTGAGGTATCATTTTTATCGGGAGACGTGGGGAAACGCTGGGTGGAAGGAAATTTGTGGCTCCTCTCAGATTCCAGAACTTTCTGCCACAGAAATGTGAGGAACATGTGTTTTTTTAGGCAAATTTTGAGGTTTGCGAAGGATTCTGGGTAACAGAACCTGGTCCGAGCCACACAAGTCACCCCATCTTGGATTCCCCTAGGTCTTTAGTTTTCAGAAATGCACAGGTTTGGTAGGTTTCCCTAGGTGGCGGCTGAGCTACAGGCCAAAATCTACAGGTAGGCATTTTGCAAAAAACACCTCTGTTTTCCTTCAAAAATTTGGCTGTGTCCACGTTGCGCTTTGGGGCGTTTCCTGTCGTGGGCGCTAGGCCTACCCACACAAGTGAGGAATCATTTTTATCGGGAGACGTGGGGGACCGCTGGGTGGAAGGAAATTTGTGGCTCCTCTCAGATTCCAGAACTTTCTGCCACAGAAATGTGAGGAACATGTGTTTGTTTAGCCAAATTTTGAGGTTTGCGAAGGATTCTGGGTAACAGAACCTGGTCCGAGCCACACAAGTCACCCCATCTTGGATTCCCCTAGGTCTCTAGTTTACAGAAATGCACAGGTTTGGTAGGTTTCCCTAGGTGGCGGCTGAGCTACAGGCCAAAATCTACAGGTAGGCACTTTGCAAAAAACACCTCTGTTTTCCTTCAAAAATTTGGCTGTGTCCACGTTGCGCTTTGGGGCGTTTCCTGTCGCGGGCGCTAGGCTACCCACACAAGTGAGGTATCATTTTTATCGGGAGACGTGGGGAAACGCTGGGTGGAAGGAAATTTGTGGCTCCTCTCAGATTCCAGAACTTTCTGCCACAGAAATGTGAGGAACATGTGTTTTTTTAGGCAAATTTTGAGGTTTGCGAAGGATTCTGGGTAACAGAACCTGGTCCGAGCCACACAAGTCACCCCATCTTGGATTCCCCTAGGTCTTTAGTTTTCAGAAATGCACAGGTTTGGTAGGTTTCCCTAGGTGGCGGCTGAGCTACAGGCCAAAATCTACAGGTAGGCATTTTGCAAAAAACACCTCTGTTTTCCTTCAAAAATTTGGCTGTGTCCACGTTGCGCTTTGGGGCGTTTCCTGTCATGGGCGCTAGGCCTACCCACACAAGTGAGGAATCATTTTTATCGGGAGACGTGGGGGACCGCTGGGTGGAAGGAAATTTGTGGCTCCTCTCAGATTCCAGAACTTTCTGCCACAGAAATGTGAGGAACATGTGTTTGTTTAGCCAAATTTTGAGGTTTGCGAAGGATTCTGGGTAACAGAACCTGGTCCGAGCCACACAAGTCACCCCATCTTGGATTCCCCTAGGTCTCTAGTTTACAGAAATGCACAGGTTTGGTAGGTTTCCCTAGGTGGCGGCTGAGCTACAGGCCAAAATCTACAGGTAGGCACTTTGCAAAAAACACCTCTGTTTTCCTTCAAAAATTTGGCTGTGTCCACGTTGCGCTTTGGGGCATTTCCTGTCGCGGGCGCTAGGCCTACCCACACAAGTGAGGTATCATTTTTATCGGGAGACGTGGGGGAACGCTGGGTGGAAGGAAATTTGTGGCTCCTCTCAGATTCCAGAACTTTCTGCCACAGAAATGTGAGGAACATGTGTTTTTTTAGCCAAATTTTGAGGTTTGCAAAGGATTCTGGGTAACAGAACCTGGTCCGAGCCACACAAGTCACCCCATCTTGGATTCCCCTAGGTCTCTAGTTTTCAGAAATGCACAAGTTTGGTAGGTTTCCCTAGGTGGCGGCTGAGCTACAGGCCAAAATCTACAGGTAGACACTTTGCAAAAAACACCTCTGTTTTCCTTTAAAAATTTGGCTGTGTCCACGTTGCGCTTTGGGGCGTTTCCTGTCGCGGGCGCTAGGCTACCCACACAAGTGAGGTATCATTTTTATCGGGAGACGTGGGGGAACGCTGGGTGGAAGGAAATTTGTGGCTCCTCTCAGATTCCAGAACTTTCTGCCACAGAAATGGGAGGAACATGTGTTTTTTTAGGCAAATTTTGAGGTTTGCAAAGGATTCTGGGTAACAGAACCTGGTCCGAGCCACACAAGTCACCCCATCTTGGATTCCCCTAGGTCTCTAGTTTTCAGAAATGCAATGGTTTGGTAGGTTTCCCTAGGTGGCGGCTGAGCTACAGGCCAAAATCTACAGGTAGGCACTTTGCAAAAAACACCTCTGTTTTCCTTCAAAAATTTGGCTGTGTCCACGTTGCGCTTTGGGGCGTTTCCTGTCGCGGGCGCTAGGCCTACCCACACAAGTGAGGTATCATTTTTATCGGGAGACGTGGGGGAACGCTGGGTGGAAGGAAATTTGTGGCTCCTCTCAGATTCCAGAACTTTCTGCCACAGAAATGGGAGGAACTTGTGTTTTTTTAGGCAAATTTTGAGGTTTGCAAAGGATTCTGGGAAACAGAACCTGGTCCGAGCCACACAAGTCACCCCATCTTGGATTCCCCTAGGTCTCTAGTTTTCAGAAATGCAATGGTTTGGTAGGTTTCCCTAGGTGGCGGCTGAGCTACAGGCCAAAATCTACAGGTAGGCACTTTGCAAAAAACACCTCTGTTTTCCTTCAAAAATTTGGCTGTGTCCACGTTGCGCTTTGGGGCATTTCCTGTCGCGGGCGCTAGGCCTACCCACACAAGTGAGGTATCATTGTTATCGGGAGACAAGGGGGAACGCTGGGTGGAAGGAAATTTGTGGCTCCTCTCAGATTCCAGAACTTTCTGCCACAGAAATGTGAGGAACATGTGTTTTTTTAGCCAAATTTTGAGGTTTGCGAAGGATTCTGGGTAACAGAACCTGGTCCGAGCCACACAAGTCAACCCATCTTGGATTCCCCTTGGTCTCTAGTTTTCAGAAATGCACAGGTTTGGTAGGTTTCCCTAGGTGGCAGCTGAGCTACAGGCCAAAATCTACAGGTAGGCATTTTGCAAAAAACACCTCTGTTTTCCTTCAAAAATTTGGCTGTGTCCACGTTGCGCTTTGGGGAGTTTCCTGTCGCGGGCGCTAGGTCTACCCACACAAGTGAGGTATCATTTTTATCAGTAGACGTGGGGGAACGCTGGGTGGAAGGAAATTTGTGGCTCCTCTCAGATTCCAGAACTTTCTGCCACAGAAATGGGAGGAACATGTGTTTTTTTAGCCAAATTTTGAGGTTTGCAAAGGATTCTGGGTAACAGAACCTGGTCCGAGCCACACAAGTCACCCCATCTTGGATTCCCCTAGGTCTCTAGTTTTCAGAAATGCACAGGTTTGGTACGTTTCCCTAGGTGGCGGCTGAGCTACAGGCCAAAATCTACAGGTAGGCACTTTGCAAAAAACACCTCTCTTTTCCTTCAAAAATTTGGCTGTGTCCACGTTGCGCTTTGGGGCGTTTCCTGTCGCGGGCGCTAGGCCTACCCACACAAGTGAGGTATCATTTTTATCGGGAGACGTTGGGGAACGCTGGGTGTAAGGAAATTTGTGGCTCTTCTCAGATTCCAGAACTTTCTGCCACAGAAATGTGAGGAACATGTGTTTTTTTAGCCAAATTTTGAGGTTTGCAAAGGATTCTGGGTAACAGAACCTGGTCCGAGCCACACAAGTCACCCCATCTTGGATTCCCCTAGGTCTCTAGTTTTCAGAAATGCACAGGTTTGGTAGGTTTCCCTAGGTGGCGGCTGAGCTACAGGCCAAAATCTACAGGTAGGCACTTTGCAAAAAACAGGTCTGTTTTCATTCAAAAATTTGGCTGTGTCCTCGTTGCGCTTTGGGGCGTTTCCTGTCGTGGGCGCTAGGCCTACCCACACAAGTGAGGTATCATTTTTATCGGGAGACGTGGGGGAACGCTGGGTGGAAGGAAATTTGTGGCCCCTCTCAGATTCCAGAACTTTCTGCCACAGAAATGTGAGGAACATGTGTTTTTTTAGCCAAATTTTGAGGTTTGCAAAGGATTCTGGGTAACAGAACCTGGTCCGAGCCACACAAGTCACCCCATCTTGGATTCCCCTAGGTCTCTAGTTTTCAGAAATGCACAGGTTTGGTAGGTTTCCCTAGGTGGCGGCTGAGCTGCAGGCCAAAATCTACAGGTAGGCACTTGCAAAAAACACCTCTGTTTTTCTTCAAAAATTTGGCTGTGTCCACGTTGCGCTTTGGGGCGTTTCCTGTCGCGGGCGCTAGGCCTACCCACACAAGTGAGGTATCATTTTTATCGGGAGACGTGGGGGAACGCTGGGTGTAAGGAAATTTGTGGCTCCTCTCAGATTCCAGAACTTTCTGCCACAGAAATGTGAGGAACATGTGTTTTTTTAGCCAAATTTTGAGGTTTGCGAAGGATTCTGGGTAACAGAACCTGGTCTTAGCCACACAAGTCACCCCATCTTGGATTCCCCTAGGTCTCTAGTTTTAAATAATGCGCTGGTTTGCTAGGTTTCCCCAGGTGCCAGCTGAGCTAGAGGCCAAAATCCACAGGTAGGCACTGTTTTGTATGAAAAAATGTGATGTGTCCACGTTGTGTTTTGGGCCATTTCCTGTCGCGGGCGCTAGGTCTACCCACACAAGTGAGGTATCATTTTTATCAGGAGACGTGGGGGAACGCTGGGTGGAAGGAAATTTGTGGCTCCTCTCAGATTCCAGAACTTTCTGCCACAGAAATGGGAGGAACATGTGTTTTTTTAGGCAAATTTTGAGGTTTGCAAAGGATTCTGGGTAACAGAACCTGGTCCGAGCCACACAAGTCACCCCATCTTGGATTCCCCTAGGTCTCTAGTTTTCAGAAATGCACAGGATTGGTAGGTTTCCCTAGGTGGCGGCTGAGCTACAGGCCAAAATCTACAGGTAGACACTTTGCAAAAAAACACCTCTGTTTTCCTTAAAAAATTTGGCTGTGTCCACGTGGCGCTTTGGGGCGTTTCCTGTCGTGGGCGCTAGGCCTACCCACACAAGTGAGGTATCATTTTTATCGGGAGACGTCGGGGAACGCTGGCTGGAAGGAAATTAGTGGCTCCTCTCAGATTCCAGAACTTTCTGCCACAGAAATGTGAGGAACATGTGATTTTTTAGCCAAATTTTGAGGTTTGCAAAGGATTCTGGGTAACAGAACCTGGTCCGAGCCACACAAGTCAACCCATCTTGGATTCCCCTTGGTCTCTAGTTTTCAGAAATGCACAGGTTTGGTAGGTTTCCCTAGGTGGCGGCTGAGCTACAGGCCAAAATCTACAGGTAGGCATTTTGCAAAAAACACCTCTGTTTTCCTTCAAAAATTTGGCTGTGTCCACGTTGCGCTTTGGGGCGTTTCCTGTCGCGGGCGCTAGGTCTACCCACACAAGTGAGGTATCATTTTTATCAGGAGACGTGGGGAACGCTGGGTGGAAGGAAATTTGTGGCTCCTCTCAGATTCCAGAACTTTCTGCCACAGAAATGTGAGGAACATGTGTTTTTTTAGCCAAATTTTGAGGTTTGCAAAGGATTCTGGGTAACAGAACCTGGTCCGAGCCACACAAGTCACCCCATCTTGGATTCCCCTAGGTCTCTAGTTTTCAGAAATGCACAGGTTTGGTAGGTTTCCCTAGGTGGCGGCTGAGCAACAGGCCAAAATCTACAGGTAGGCACTTTGCAAAAAACAGCTCTGTTTTCCTTCAAAAATTTGGCTGTGTCCACGTTGCGCTTTGGGGCGTTTCCTGTCGTGGGCGCTAGGCCTACCCACACAAGTGAGCTATCATTTTTATCGGGAGACGTGGGGGAACGCTGGCTGGAAGGAAATTAGTGGCTCCTCTCAGATTCCAGAACTTTCTGCCACAGAAATGTGAGGAACATGTGATTTTTTAGCCAAATTTTGAGGTTTGCAAAGGATTCTGGGTAACAGAACCTGGTCCGAGCCACACACGTCACCCCATCTTGGATTCCCCTAGGTCTCTAGTTTTCAGAAATGCACAGGTTTGGTAGGTTTCCCTAGGTGGCGGCTGAGCTACGGCCAAAATCTACAGGTAGGCACTTTGCAAAAAACACCTCTGTTTTCCTTCAAAAATTTGGCTGTGTCCACGTTGCGCTTTGGGGCATTTCCTGTCGCGGGCGCTAGGCCTACCCACACAAGTGAGGTATCATTTTTATCGGGGGACAAGGGGGAACGCTGGGTGGAAGGAAATTTGTGGCTCCTCTCAGATTCCAGAACTTTCTGCCACAGAAATGTGAGGAACATGTGTTTTTTTAGCCAAATTTTGAGGTTTGCGAAGGATTCTGGGTAACAGAACCTGGTCCGAGCCACACAAGTCAACCCATCTTGGATTCCCCTTGGTCTCTAGTTTTCAGAAATGCACAGGTTTGGTAGGTTTCCCTAGGTGGCGGCAGAGCTACAGGCCAAAATCTACAGGTAGGCATTTTGCAAAAAACACCTCTGTTTTCCTTCAAAAATTTGGCTGTGTCCACGTTGCGCTTGGGGGCGTTTCCTGTCGCGGGCGCTAGGTCTACCCACACAAGTGAGGTATCATTTTTATCAGGAGACGTGGGGGAACGCTGGGTGGAAGGAAATTTGTGGCTCCTCTCAGATTCCAGAACTTTCTGCCACAGAAATGGGAGGAACATGTGTTTTTTTATCCAAATTTTGAGGTTTGCAAAGGATTCTGGGTAACAGAACCTGGTCCGAGCCACACAAGTCACCCCATCTTGGATTCCCCTATGTCTCTAGTTTTCAGAAATGCACAGGTTTGGTAGGTTTCCCTAGGTGGCGGCTGAGCTACAGGCCAAAACCTACAGGTAGGCACTTTGCAAAAAACACCTCTGTTTTCATTCAAAAATTTGGCTGTGTCCTCGTTGCGCTTTGGGGCGTTTCCTGTCGTGGGCGCTAGGCCTACCCACACAAGTGAGGTATCATTTTTATCGGGAGACGTGGGGGAACGCTGGGTGGAAGGAAATTTGTGATTCCTCTCAGATTCCAGAACTTTCTGCCACAGAAATGTGAGGAACATGTGTTTTTTTAGCCAAATTTTGAGGTTTGCAAAGGATTCTGGGTAACAGAACCTGGTCCGAGCCACACAAGTCACCCCATCTTGGATTCCCCTAGGTCTCTAGTTTTCAGAAATGCACAGGTTTGGTAGGTTTCCCTAGGTGGCGGCTGAGCTGCAGGCCAAAATCTACAGGTAGGCACTTGCAAAAAACACCTCTGTTTTCCTTCAAAAATTTGGCTGTGTCCACGTTGCGCTTTGGGGCGTTTCCTGTCGCGGGCGCTAGGCCTACCCACACAAGTGAGGTATCATTTTTATCGGGAGACGTGGGGGAACGCTGGGTGTAAGGAAATTTGTGGCTCCTCTCAGATTCCAGAACTTTCTGCCACAGAAATGTGAGGAACATGTGTTTTTTTAGCCAAATTTTGAGGTTTGCGAAGGATTCTGGGTAACAGAACCTGGTCTTAGCCACACAAGTCACCCCATCTTGGATTCCCCTAGGTCTCTAGTTTTAAATAATGCGCTGGTTTGCTAGGTTTCCCCAGGTGCCAGCTGAGCTAGAGGCCAAAATCCACAGGTAGGCACTGTTTTGTATGAAAAAATGTGATGTGTCCACGTTGTGTTTTGGGCCATTTCCTGTCGCGGGCGCTAGGTCTACCCACACAAGTGAGGTATCATTTTTATCAGGAGACGTGGGGGAACGCTGGGTGGAAGGAAATTTGTGGCTCCTCTCAGATTCCAGAACTTTCTGCCACAGAAATGGGAGGAACATGTGTTTTTTTAGGCAAATTTTGAGGTTTGCAAAGGATTCTGGGTAACAGAACCTGGTCCGAGCCACACAAGTCACCCCATCTTGGATTCCCCTAGGTCTCTAGTTTTCAGAAATGCACAGGTTTGGTAGGTTTCCCTAGGTGGCGGCTGAGCTACAGGCCAAAATCTACAGGTAGACACTTTGCAAAAAAACACCTCTGTTTTCCTTAAAAAATTTGGCTGTGTCCACGTGGCGCTTTGGGGCGTTTCCTGTCGTGGGCGCTAGGCCTACCCACACAAGTGAGGTATCATTTTTATCGGGAGACGTGGGGGAACGCTGGCTGGAAGGAAATTAGTGGCTCCTCTCAGATTCCAGAACTTTCTGCCACAGAAATGTGAGGAACATGTGATTTTTTAGCCAAATTTTGAGGTTTGCAAAGGATTCTGGGTAACAGAACCTGGTCCGAGCCACACAAGTCAACCCATCTTGGATTCCCCTTGGTCTCTAGTTTTCAGAAATGCACAGGTTTGGTAGGTTTCCCTAGGTGGCGGCTGAGCTACAGGCCAAAATCTACAGGTAGGCATTTTGCAAAAAACACCTCTGTTTTCCTTCAAAAATTTGGCTGTGTCCACGTTGCGCTTTGGGGCGTTTCCTGTCGCGGGCGCTAGGTCTACCCACACAAGTGAGGTATCATTTTTATCAGGAGACGTGGGGAACGCTGGGTGGAAGGAAATTTGTGGCTCCTCTCAGATTCCAGAACTTTCTGCCACAGAAATGTGAGGAACATGTGTTTTTTTAGCCAAATTTTGAGGTTTGCAAAGGATTCTGGGTAACAGAACCTGGTCCGAGCCACACAAGTCAACCCATCTTGGATTCCCCTTGGTCTCTAGTTTTCAGAAATGCACAGGTTTGGTAGGTTTCCCTAGGTGGCGGCTGAGCTACAGGCCAAAATCTACAGATAGGCATTTTGCAAAAAACACCTCTGTTTTCCTTCAAAAATTTGGCTGTGTCCACGTTGCGCTTTGGGGCGTTTCCTGTCGCGGGCGCTAGGTCTACCCACACAAGTGAGGTATCATTTTTATCAGGAGACGTGGGTGAACGCTGGGTGGAAGGAAATTTGTGGCTCCTCTCAGATTCCAGAACTTTCTGCCACAGAAATGTGAGGAACATGTGTTTTTTTAGCCAAATTTTGAGGTTTGCAAAGGATTCTGGGTAACAGAACCTGGTCCGAGCCACACAAGTCACCCCATCTTGGATTCCCCTAGGTCTCTAGTTTTCAGAAATGCACAGGTTTGGTAGGTTTCCCTAGGTGGCGGCTGAGCTACAGGCCAAAATCTACAGGTAGGCACTTTGCAAAAAACACCTCTGTTTTCATTCAAAAATTTGGCTGTGTCCTCGTTGCGCTTTGGGGCGTTTCCTGTCGTGGGCGCTAGGCCTACCCACACAAGTGAGGTATCATTTTTATCGGGAGACATGGGGGAACGCTGGGTGGAAGGAAATTTGTGGCTCCTCTCAGATTCCAGAACTTTCTGCCACAGAAATGTGAGGAACATGTGTTTTTTTAGCCAAATTTTGAGGTTTGCGAAGGATTCTGGGTAACAGAACCTGGTCCGAGCCACACAAGTCACCCCATCTTGGATTCCCCTAGGTCTCTAGTTTAAAAAAATGCGCTGGTTTGCTAGGTTTCCCCAGGTGCCGGCTGAGCTAGAGGCCAAAATCCACAGGTAGGCACTGTTTTGTATGAAAAAATGTGATGTGTCCACGTTGTGTTTTGGGCCATTTCCTGTCGCGAGCGCTAGGCCTACCCACACAAGTGAGGTATCATTTTTATCGGGAGACGTGGGGGAACGCTGGGTGGAAGGAAATTCGTGGCTCCTCTCAGATTCCAGAACTTTCTGCCACAGAAATGTGAGGAACATGTGATTTTTTAGCCAAATTTTGAGGTTTGCAAACGATTCTGGGTAACAGAACCTGGTCCGAGCCACACACGTCACCCCATCTTGGATTCCCCTAGGTCTCTAGTTTTCAGAAATGCACAGGTTTGGTAGGTTTCCCTAGGTGGCGGCTGAGCTACAGGCCAAAATCTACAGGTAGGCACTTTTCAAAAAACACCTCTGTTTTACTTCAAAAATTTGGCTGTGTCCACGTTACGCTTTGGGGCGTTTCCTGTCGCGGGCGCTAGGCCTACCCACACAAGTGAGGTATAATTTTTATCGGGAGACGTGGGGGAACGCTGGGTGGAAGGAAATTCGTGGCTCCTCTCAGATTCCAGAACTTTCTGCCACAGAAATGGGAGGAACATGTGTTTTTTTAGCCAAATTTTGAGGTTTGCAAAGGATTCTGGGTAACAGAACCTGGTCCGAGCCACACAAGTCACCCCATCTTGGATTCCCCTAAGTCTCTAGTTTTCAGAAATGCACAGGTTTGGTAGGTTTCCCTAGGTGGCGGCTGAGCTACAGGCCAAAATCTACAGGTAGGCACTTTTCAAAAAACACCTCTCTTTTCCTTCAAAAATTTGGCTGTGTCGACGTTGCGCTTTGGGGCGTTTCCTGTCGCGGGCGCTAGGCCTACCCACACAAGTGAGGTATCATTTTTATCGGGAGACGTGGGGGAATGCTGGGTGGAAGGAAATTTGTGGCTCCTCTCAGATTCCAGAACTTTCTGCCACAGAAATGTGAGGAACATGTGTTTTTTTAGCCAAATTTTGAGGTTTGCAAAGGATTCTGGGTAACAGAACCTGGTCCGAGCCACACAAGTCACCCCATCTTGGATTCCCCTAGGTCTTTAGTTTTCAGAAATGCACAGGTTTGGTAGGTTTCCCTAGGTGGCGGCTGAGCTACAGGCCAAAATCTACAGGTAGGCATTTTGCAAAAAACACCTCTGTTTTCCTTAAAAAATTTGGCTGTGTCCACGTTGCGCTTTGGGGCGTTTCCTGTCGTTGGCGCTAGGCCTACCCACACAAGTGAGGTATCATTTTTATCGGGAGACGTGGGGGACCGCTGGGTGGAAGGAAATTTGTGGCTCCTCTCAGATTCCAGAACTTTCTGCCACAGAAATGTGAGGAACATGTGTTTGTTTAGCCAAATTTTGAGGTTTGCGAAGGATTCTGGGTAACAGAACCTGGTCCGAGCCACACAAGTCACCCCATCTTGGATTCCCCTAGGTCTCTAGTTTACAGAAATGCACAGGTTTGGTAGGTTTCCCTAGGTGGCGGCTGAGCTACAGGCCAAAATCTACAGGTAGGCACTTTGCAAAAAACACCTCTGTTTTCCTTCAAAAATTTGGCTGTGTCCACGTTGCGCTTTGGGGCGTTTCCTGTCGCGGGCGCTAGGTCTACCCACACAAGTGAGGTATCATTTTTATCGGGAGACGTGGGGGAATGCTGGGTGGAAGGAAATTTGTGGCTCCTCTCAGATTCCAGAACTTTCTGCCACAGAAATGTGAGGAACATGTGTTTTTTTAGCCAAATTTTGAGGTTTGCAAAGGATTCTGGGTAACAGAACCTGGTCCGAGCCACATAAGTCACCCCATCTTGGATTCCCCTAGGTCTTTAGTTTTCAGAAATGCACAGGTTTGGTAGGTTTCCCTAGGTGGCGGCTGAGCTACAGGCCAAAATCTACAGGTAGGCATTTTGCAGAAAACACCTCTGTTTTCCTTCAGAAATTTGGCTGTGTCCACGTTGCGCTTTGGGGCGTTTCCTGTCGTGGGCGCTAGGCCTACCCACACAAGTGAGGTATCATTTTTATCGGGAGACGTGGGGGACCGCTGGGTGGAAGGAAATTTGTGGCTCCTCTCAGATTCCAGAACTTTCTGCCACAGAAATGTGAGGAACATGTGTTTTTTTAGCCAAATTTTGAGGTTTGCGAAGGATTCTGGGTAACAGAACCTGGTCCGAGCCACACAAGTCACCCCATCTTGGATTCCCCTAGGTCTCTAGTTTACAGAAATGCACAGGTTTGGTAGGTTTCCCTAGGTGGCGGCTGAGCTACAGGCCAAAATCTACAGGTAGGCACTTTGCAAAAAACACCTCTGTTTTCCTTCAAAAATTTGGCTGTGTCCACGTTACGCTTTGGGGTGTTTCCTGTCGCGGGCGCTAGGCCTACCCACACAAGTGAGGTATCATTTTTATCGGGAGACGTGGGGGAACGCTGGGTGGAAGGAAATTCGTGGCTCCTCTCAGATTCCAGAACTTTCTGCCACAGAAATGTGAGGAACATGTGTTTTTTTAGCCAAATTTTGAGGTTTGCGAAGGATTCTGGGTAACAGAACCTGGTCCGAGCCACACAAGTCACCCCATCTTGGATTCCCCTAGGTCTCTAGTTTTCAGAAATGCACAGGTTTGGTAGGTTTCCCTAGGTGGCGGCTGAGCTACAGGCCAAAATCTACAGGTAGGCACTTTTAAAAAAACACCTCTGTTTTCCTTCAAAAATTTGGCTGTGTCCACGTTGCGTTTTGGGGCGTTTCCTGTCGCGGGCGCTAGGCCTACCCACACAAGTGAGGTATCATTTTTATCGGGAGACATGGGGGAATGCTGGGTGGAAGGAAATTTGTGGCTCCTCTCAGATTCCAGAACTTTCTGCCACAGAAATGGGAGGAACATGTGTTTTTTTAGCCAAATTTTGAGGTTTGCAAAAGATTCTGGGTAACAGAACCTGGTCCGAGCCACACAAGTCACCCCATCTTGGATTCCCCTAGGTCTCTAGTTTTCATAAATGCAAAGGTTTGGTAGGTTTCCCTAGGTGGCGGCTGAGTTACAGGCCAAAATCTACAGGTAGGCACTTTGCAAAAAACACCTCTGTTTTCCTTCAAAAATTTGGCTGTGTCCACGTTGCGCTTTGGGGCGTTTCCTGTCGCGGGCGCTAGGCCTACCCACACAAGTGAGGTATCATTTTTATCGGGAGACGTGGGGGAACGCGGGGTGGAAGGAAATTTGTGGCTCCTCTCAGATTCCAGAACTTTCTGCCACAGAAATGTGATCAACATGTGTTTTTTTAGCCAAATGTTGAGGTTTGCAAAGGATTCTGGGTAACAGAACCTGGTCCGAGCCACACAAGTCACCCCATCTTGGATTCCCCTAGGTGTCTAGTTTTCAGAAATGCACAGGTTTGGTAGGTTTCCCTAGGTGGCGGCTGAGCTACAGGCCATAATCTACAGGTAGGCGCTTTGCAAAAAACATCTCTGTTTTCCTTCAAAAATTTGGCTGTGTCCACGTTGCGCTTTGGGGCGTTTCCTGTCGTGGGCGCTAGGCCTACCCACACAAGTGAGGTATCATTTTTATCGGGAGACGTGGGGGAACGCTGGGTGGAAGGAAATTAGTGGCTCCTCTCAGATTCCAGAACTTTCTGCCACAGAAATTTGAGGAACATGTGATTTTTTAGCCAAATTTTGAGGTTTGCAAAGGATTCTGGGTAACAGAACCTGGTCCGAGCCACACACGTCACCCCATCTTGGATTCCCCTGGGTCTCTAGTTTTCAGAAATGCACAGGTTTGGTAGGTTTCCCTAGGTGGCGGCTGAGCTACAGGCCAAAATCTACAGGTAGGCACTTTTCAAAAAACACCTCTCTTTTCCTTCAAAAATTTGGCTGTGTCGACGTTGCGCTTTGGGGCGTTTCCTGTCGCGGGCGCTAGGCCTACCCACACAAGTGAGGTATCATTTTTATCGGGAGACGTGGGGGAATGCTGGGTGGAAGGAAATTTGTGGCTCCTCTCAGATTCCAGAACTTTCTGCCACAGAAATGTGAGGAACATGTGTTTTTTTAGCCAAATTTTGAGGTTTGCAAAGGATTCTGGGTAACAGAACCTGGTCCGAGCCACACAAGTCACCCCATCTTGGATTCCCCTAGGTCTTTAGTTTTCAGAAATGCACAGGTTTGGTAGGTTTCCCTAGGTGGCGGCTGAGCTACAGGCCAAAATCTACAGGTAGGCATTTTGCAAAAAACACCTCTGTTTTCCTTAAAAAATTTGGCTGTGTCCACGTTGCGCTTTGGGGCGTTTCCTGTCGTTGGCGCTAGGCCTACCCACACAAGTGAGGTATCATTTTTATCGGGAGACGTGGGGGACCGCTGGGTGGAAGGAAATTTGTGGCTCCTCTCAGATTCCAGAACTTTCTGCCACAGAAATGTGAGGAACATGTGTTTGTTTAGCCAAATTTTGAGGTTTGCGAAGGATTCTGGGTAACAGAACCTGGTCCGAGCCACACAAGTCACCCCATCTTGGATTCCCCTAGGTCTCTAGTTTACAGAAATGCACAGGTTTGGTAGGTTTCCCTAGGTGGCGGCTGAGCTACAGGCCAAAATCTACAGGTAGGCACTTTGCAAAAAACACCTCTGTTTTCCTTCAAAAATTTGGCTGTGTCCACGTTGCGCTTTGGGGCGTTTCCTGTCGCGGGCGCTAGGCCTACCCACACAAGTGAGGTATCATTTTTATCGGGAGACGTGGGGGAATGCTGGGTGGAAGGAAATTTGTGGCTCCTCTCAGATTCCAGAACTTTCTGCCACAGAAATGTGAGGAACATGTGTTTTTTTAGCCAAATTTTGAGGTTTGCAAAGGATTCTGGGTAACAGAACCTGGTCCGAGCCACATAAGTCACCCCATCTTGGATTCCCCTAGGTCTTTAGTTTTCAGAAATGCACAGGTTTGGTAGGTTTCCCTAGGTGGCGGCTGAGCTACAGGCCAAAATCTACAGGTAGGCATTTTGCAGAAAACACCTCTGTTTTCCTTCAGAAATTTGGCTGTGTCCACGTTGCGCTTTGGGGCGTTTCCTGTCGTGGGCGCTAGGCCTACCCACACAAGTGAGGTATCATTTTTATCGGGAGACGTGGGGGACCGCTGGGTGGAAGGAAATTTGTGGCTCCTCTCAGATTCCAGAACTTTCTGCCACAGAAATGTGAGGAACATGTGTTTTTTTAGCCAAATTTTGAGGTTTGCGAAGGATTCTGGGTAACAGAACCTGGTCCGAGCCACACAAGTCACCCCATCTTGGATTCCCCTAGGTCTCTAGTTTACAGAAATGCACAGGTTTGGTAGGTTTCCCTAGGTGGCGGCTGAGCTACAGGCCAAAATCTACAGGTAGGCACTTTGCAAAAAACACCTCTGTTTTCCTTCAAAAATTTGGCTGTGTCCACGTTACGCTTTGGGGTGTTTCCTGTCGCGGGCGCTAGGCCTACCCACACAAGTGAGGTATCATTTTTATCGGGAGACGTGGGGGAACGCTGGGTGGAAGGAAATTCGTGGCTCCTCTCAGATTCCAGAACTTTCTGCCACAGAAATGTGAGGAACATGTGTTTTTTTAGCCAAATTTTGAGGTTTGCGAAGGATTCTGGGTAACAGAACCTGGTCCGAGCCACACAAGTCACCCCATCTTGGATTCCCCTAGGTCTCTAGTTTTCAGAAATGCACAGGTTTGGTAGGTTTCCCTAGGTGGCGGCTGAGCTACAGGCCAAAATCTACAGGTAGGCACTTTTAAAAAAACACCTCTGTTTTCCTTCAAAAATTTGGCTGTGTCCACGTTGCGTTTTGGGGCGTTTCCTGTCGCGGGCGCTAGGCCTACCCACACAAGTGAGGTATCATTTTTATCGGGAGACATGGGGGAATGCTGGGTGGAAGGAAATTTGTGGCTCCTCTCAGATTCCAGAACTTTCTGCCACAGAAATGGGAGGAACATGTGTTTTTTTAGCCAAATTTTGAGGTTTGCAAAAGATTCTGGGTAACAGAACCTGGTCCGAGCCACACAAGTCACCCCATCTTGGATTCCCCTAGGTCTCTAGTTTTCATAAATGCAAAGGTTTGGTAGGTTTCCCTAGGTGGCGGCTGAGTTACAGGCCAAAATCTACAGGTAGGCACTTTGCAAAAAACACCTCTGTTTTCCTTCAAAAATTTGGCTGTGTCCACGTTGCGCTTTGGGGCGTTTCCTGTCGCGGGCGCTAGGCCTACCCACACAAGTGAGGTATCATTTTTATCGGGAGACGTGGGGGAACGCGGGGTGGAAGGAAATTTGTGGCTCCTCTCAGATTCCAGAACTTTCTGCCACAGAAATGTGAGGAACATGTGTTTTTTTAGCCAAATGTTGAGGTTTGCAAAGGATTCTGGGTAACAGAACCTGGTCCGAGCCACACAAGTCACCCCATCTTGGATTCCCCTAGGTGTCTAGTTTTCAGAAATGCACAGGTTTGGTAGGTTTCCCTAGGTGGCGGCTGAGCTACAGGCCATAATCTACAGGTAGGCGCTTTGCAAAAAACATCTCTGTTTTCCTTCAAAAATTTGGCTGTGTCCACGTTGCGCTTTGGGGCGTTTCCTGTCGTGGGCGCTAGGCCTACCCACACAAGTGAGGTATCATTTTTATCGGGAGACGTGGGGGAACGCTGGCTGGAAGATAATTAGTGGCTCCTCTCAGATTCCAGAACTTTCTGCCACAGAAATTTGAGGAACATGTGATTTTTTAGCCAAATTTTGAGGTTTGCAAAGGATTCTGGGTAACAGAACCTGGTCCGAGCCACACACGTCACCCCATCTTGGATTCCCCTGGGTCTCTAGTTTTCAGAAATGCACAGGTTTGGTAGGTTTCCCTAGGTGGCGGCTGAGCTACAGGCCAAAATCTACAGGTATGCACTTTGCAAAAAACACCTCTGTTTTCCTTCAAAAATTTGGCTGTGTCCACGTTGCGCTTTGGGGCGTTTCCTGTCGCGGGCGCTAGGCCTACCCACACAAGTGAGGTATCATTTTTATCGGGAGACGTGGGGGAACGCTGGGTGGAAGGAAATTCGTGGCTCCTCTCAGATTCCAGAACTTTCTGCCACAGAAATGTGAGGAACATGTGTTTTTTTAGCCAAATTTTGAGGTTTGCGAAGGATTCTGGGTAACAGAACCTGGTCCGAGCCACACAAGTCACCCCATCTTGGATTCCCCTAGGTCTCTAGTTTTCAGAAATGCACAGGTTTGGTAGGTTTCCCTAGGTGGCGGCTGAGCTACAGGCCAAAATCTACAGGTAGGCATTTTGCAAAAAACACCTCTGTTTTCCTTCAAAAATTTGGCTGTGTCCACGTTGCGCTTTGGGGCGTTTCCTGTCGTGGGCGCTAGGCCTACCCACACAAGTGAGGTATCATTTTTATCGGGAGACATGGGGGACCGCTGGGTGGACGGAAATTTGTGGCTCCTCTCAGATTCCAGAACTTTCTGCCACAGAAATGTGAGGAACATGTGTTTGTTTAGCCAAATTTTGAGGTTTGCGAAGGATTCTGGGTAACAGAACCTGGTCCGAGCCACACAAGTCACCCCATCTTGGATTCCCCTAGGTCTCTAGTTTACAGAAATGCACAGGTTTGGTAGCTTTCCCTAGGTGGCGGCTGAGCTACAGGCCAAAATCTACAGGTAGGCACTTTGCAAAAAACACCTCTGTTTTCCTTCAAAAATTTGGCTGTGTCCACGTTGCGCTTTGGGGCGTTTCCTGTCGCGGGCGCTAGGCCTACCCACACAAGTGAGGTATCATTTTTATCGGGAGAGGTGGGGGAATGCTGGGTGGAAGGAAATTTGTGGCTCCTGTCAGATTCCAGAACTTTCTGCCACAGAAATGTGAGGAACATGTGCTTTTTTAGCCAAATTTTGAGGTTTGCAAAGGATTCTGGGTAACAGAACCTGGTCCGAGCCACACAAGTCACCCCATCTTGGATTCCCCTAGGTCTCTAGTTTTCAGAAATGCACAAGTTTGGTAGGTTTCCCTAGGTGGCGGCTGAGCTACAGGCCAAAATCTACAGGTAGACACTTTGCAAAAAACACCTCTGTTTTCCTTTAAAAATTTGGCTGTGTCCACGTTGCGCTTTGGGGCGTTTCCTGTCGCGGGCGCTAGGCTACCCACACAAGTGAGGTATCATTTTTATCGGGAGACGTGGGGGAACGCTGGGTGGAAGCAAATTTGTGACTCCTCTCAGATTCCAGAACTTTCTGCCACAGAAATGTGAGGAACATGTGTTTTTTTAGGCAAATTTTGAGGTTTGCGAAGGATTCTGGGTAACAGAACCTGGTCCGAGCCACACAAGTCACCCCATCTTGGATTCCCCTAGGTCTTTAGTTTTCAGAAATGCACAGGTTTGGTAGGTTTCCCTAGGTGGCGGCTGAGCTACAGGCCAAAATCTACAGGTAGGCATTTTGCAAAAAACACCTCTGTTTTCCTTTTAAAAATTTGGCTGTGTCCACGTTGCGCTTTGGGGCGTTTCCTGTCGTGGGCGCTAGGCCTACCCACACAAGTGAGGTATCATTTTTATCGGGAGACGTGGGGGACCGCTGGGTGGAAGGAAATTTGTGGCTCCTCTCAGATTCCAGAACTTTCTGCCACAGAAATGTGAGGAACATGTGTTTTTTTAGCCAAATTTTGAGGTTTGCGAAGGATTCTGGGTAACAGAACCTGCTCCGAGCCACACAAGTCACCCCATCTTGGATTCCCCTAGGTCTCTAGTTTACAGAAATGCACAGGTTTGGTAGGTTTCCCTAGGTGGCGGCTGAGCTACAGGCCAAAATCTACAGGTAGGCACTTTGCAAAAAACACCTCTGTTTTCCTTCAAAAATTTGGCTGTGTCCACGTTGCGCTTTGGGGCGTTTCCTGTCGCGGGCGCTAGGCCTACCCACACAAGTGAGGTATCATTTTTATCGGGAGACGTGGGGGAACGCTGGGTGGAAAGAAATTCGTGGCTCCTCTCAGATTCCAGAACTTTCTGCCACAGAAATGTGAGGAACATGTGTTTTTTTAGCCAAATTTTGAGGTTTGCAAAGGATTCTGGGTAACAGAACCTGGTCCGAGCCACACAAGTCACCCCATCTTGGTTTCCCCTAGGTCTCTAGTTTTCAGAAATGCACAGGTTTGGTAGGTTTCCCTAGGTGGCGGCTGAGCTACAGGCCAAAATCTACAGGTAGGCACTTTGCAAAAAACACCTCTGTTTTCCTTCAAAAATTTGGCTGTGTCCACGTTGCGCTTTGGGGCGTTTCCTGTCGCGGGCGCTAGGCCTACCCACACAAGTGAGGTATCATTTTTATCGGGAGACGTGGGGGAATGCTGGGTGGAAGGAAATTTGTGGCTCCTCTCAGATTCCAGAACTTTCTGCCACAGAAATGTGAGGAACATGTGTTTTTTTAGCCAAATTTTGAGGTTTGCAAAGGATTCTGGGTAACAGAACCTGGTCCGAGCCACACAAGTCACCCCATCTTGGATTCCCCTAGGTCTCTAGTTTTCAGAAATGCACAGGTTTGGTAGGTTTCCCTAGGTGGCGGCTGAGCTACAGGCCAAAATCTACAGGTAGGCATTTTGCAAAAAACACCTCTGTTTTCCTTCAAAAATTTGGCTGTGTCCACGTTGCGCTTTGGGGCATTTCCTGTCGCAGGCGCTAGGTCTACCCACACAAGTGAGGTATCATTTTTATCGGGAGACGTGGGGGAACGCTGGGTGGAAGGAAATTTGTGGCTCCTCTCAGATTCTAGAACTTTCTGCCACAGAAATGTGAGGAACATGTGTTTTTTTAGCCACATCTTGAGGTTTGCAAAGGATTCTGGGTAACAGAACCTGGTCCGAGCCACACAAGTCACCCCATCTTGGATTCCCCAAGGTCTCTAGTTTTCAGAAATGCACAGGTTTGGTAGGTTTCCCTAGGTGGCGGCTGAGCTACAGGCCAAAATCTACAGGTAGGCATTTTGCAAAAAACACCTCTGTTTTCCTTCAAAAATTTGGCTGTGTCCACGTTGCGCTTTGGGGCGTTTCCTGTCGTGGGCGCTAGGCCTACCCATACAAGTGAGGTATCATTTTTATCGGGAGACATGGGGGACCGCTGGGTGGATGGAAATTTGTGGCTCCTCTCAGATTCCAGAACTTTCTGCCACAGAAATGTGAGGAACATGTGTTTGTTTAGCCAAATTTTGAGGTTTGCGAAGGATTCTGGGTCACAGAACCTGGTCCGAGCCACACAAGTCACCCCATCTTGGATTCCCCTAGGTCTCTAGTTTACAGAAATGCACAGGTTTGGTAAGTTTCCCTAGGTGGCGGTTGAGCTACAGGCCAAAATCTACAGGTAGGCACTTTGCAAAAAACACCTCTGTTTTCCTTCAAAAATTTGGCTGTGTCCACGTTGCGCTTTGGGGCGTTTCCTGTTCGGGCGCTAGGCCTACCCACACAAGTGAGGTATCATTTTTATCAGGAGAGGTGGGGGAACGCTGGGTGGAAGGAAATTTGTGGCTCCTGTCAGATTCCAGAACTTTCTGCCACAGAAATGTGAGGAACATGTGTTTTTTTAGCCAGATTTTGAGGTTTGCGAAGGATTCTGGGTAACAGAACCTGGTCCGAGCCACACAAGTCACCCCATCTTGGATTCCCCTAGGTCTCTAGTTTACAGAAATGCACAGGTTTGGTAGGTTTCCCTAGGTGGCGGCTGAGCTACAGGCCAAAATCTACAGGTAGGCACTTTGCAAAAAACACCTCTGTTTTCCTTCAAAAATTTGGCTGTGTCCACGTTGCGCTTTGGGGCGTTTCCTGTCGCGGGCGCTAGGCCTACCCACACAAGTGAGGTATCATTTTTATCGGGAGACGTGGGGGAACGCTGGGTGGAAGGAAATTCGTGGCTCCTCTCAGATTCCAGAACTTTCTGCCACAGAAATGTGAGGAACATGTGTTTTTTTAGCCAAATTTTGAGGTTTGCAAAGGATTCTGGGTAACAGAACCTGGTCCGAGCCACACAAGTCACCCCATCTTGGTTTCCCCTAGGTCTCTAGTTTTCAGAAATGCACAGGTTTGGTAGGTTTCCCTAGGTGGCGGCTGAGCTACAGGCCAAAATCTACAGGTAGGCACTTTGCAAAAAACACCTCTGTTTTCCTTCAAAAATTTGGCTGTGTCCACGTTGCGCTTTGGGGCGTTTCCTGTCGCGGGCGCTAGGCCTACCCACACAAGTGAGGTATCATTTTTATCGGGAGACGTGGGGGAATGCTGGGTGGAAGGAAATTTGTGGCTCCTCTCAGATTCCAGAACTTTCTGCCACAGAAATGTGAGGAACATGTGTTTTTTTAGCCAAATTTTGAGGTTTGCAAAGGATTCTGGGTAACAGAACCTGGTCCGATCCACACAAGTCACCCCATCTTGGATTCCCCTAGGTCTCCAGTTTTCAGAAATGCACAGGTTTGGTAGGTTTCCCTAGGTGGCGGCTGAGCTACAGGCCAAAATCTACAGGTAGGCATTTTGCAAAAAACACCTCTGTTTTCCTTAAAAAATTTGGCTGTGTCCACGTTGCGCTTTGGGGCATTTCCTGTCGCAGGCGCTAGGTCTACCCACACAAGTGAGGTATCATTTATATCGGGAGACGTGGGGGAACGCTGGGTGGAAGGAAATTTGTGGCTCCTCTCAGATTCTAGAACTTTCTGCCACAGAAATGTGAGGAACATGTGTTTTTTTAGCCACATCTTGAGGTTTGCAAAGGATTCTGGGTAACAGAAGCTGGTCCGAGCCACACAAGTCACCCCATCTTGGATTCCCCAAGGTCTCTAGTTTTCAGAAATGCACAGGTTTGGTAGGTTTCCCTAGGTGGCGGCTGAGCTACAGGCCAAAATCTACACGTAGGCACTTTGCAAAAAACACCTCTGTTTCCTTCAAAAATGTGGCTGTGTCCACGTTGCGCTTTGGGGCGTTTCCTGTCGCGGGCGCTAGGGCTACCCACACAAGTGAGGTATCATTTTTATCGGGAGACGTGGGGGAACGTTGGGTGGAAGGAAATTTGTGGCTCCTCTCAGATTCCAGAACTTTCTGCCACAGAAATGTGAGGAACATGTGTTTTTTTAGCCAAATTTTGAGGTTTGCGAAGGATTCTGGGTAACAGAACCTGGTGCGAGCCACACAAGTCACCCCATCTTGGATTCCCCTAGGTCTCTAGTTTTCAGAAATGCACAGGTTTGTTAGGTTTCCCTAGGTGGCGGCTGAGCTACAGGCCAAAATCTACAGGTAGGCACTTTGCAAAAAACACCTCTGTTTTCCTTCAAAAATTTGGCTGTGTCCACGTTGCGCTTTGGGGCATTTCCTGTCGCAGGCGCTAGGTCTACCCACACAAGTGAGGTATCATTTTTATCGGGAGACGTGTGGGAATGCTGGGTGGAAGGAAATTAGTGGCTCCTCTCAGATTCTAGAACTTTCTGCCACAGAAATGTGAGGAACATGTGTTTTTCTAGCCAAATTTTGAGGTTTGCAAAGGATTCTGGGTAACAGAACCTGGTTCGAGCCACACAAGTCACCCCATCTTGGATTCCCCTAGGTCTCTACTGTAGTTTTCAGAAATGCACAGGTTTGGTAGGTTTCCCTAGGTGGCGGCTGAGCTACAGGCCAAAATCTACAGGTAGGCACTTTGCAAAAAACACCTCTGTTTTCCTTCAAAAATTTGTCTGTGTCCACGTTGCGCTTTGGGACGTTTCCTGTCGCGGGCGCTAGGCCTACCCACACAAGTTAGGTATCATTTTTATCGGGAGACGTGGGGGAACGCTGGGTGGAAGGAAATTTGTGGCTCCTCTCAGATTCCAGGACTTTCTGCCACAGAAATGTGAGGAACATGTGTTTTTTTAGCCAAATTTTGAGGTTTGCGAAGGATTCTGGGTAACAGAACCTGGTCCGAGCCACACAAGTCACCCCTTCTTGGATTCCCCTAGGTCTCTAGTTTACAGAAATGCACAGGTTTGGTAGGTTTCCCTAGGTGGCGGCTGAGCTACAGGCCAAAATCTACAGGTAGGCACTTTGCAAAAAACACCTCTGTTTTCCTTCAAAAATTTGGCTGTGTCCACGTTGCGCTTTGGGGCGTTTCCTGTCGCGGGCGCTAGGCCTACCCACAGAAGTGAGGTATCATTTTTATCGGGAGACGTGGGGGAACACTGGGTGGAAAGATATTTGTGGCTCCTCTCAGATTCCAGAACTTTCTGCCACAGAAATGTGAGGAACATGTGTTTTTTTAGCCAAATTTTGAGGTTTGCAAAGGATTCTGGGTAACAGAACCTGGTCCGAGCCACACAAGTCACCCCATCTTGGTTTCCCCTAGGTCTCTAGTTTTCAGAAATGCACAGGTTTGGTAGGTTTCCCTAGGTGGCGGCTGAGCTACAGGCCAAAATCTACAGGTAGGCACTTTGCAAAAAACACCTCTGTTTTCCTTCAAACATTTGGCTGTGTCCACGTTGCACTTTGGGGCGTTTCCTGTCGCGGGCGCTAGGCCTACCCACACAAGTGAGGTATCATTTTTATCGGGAGACGTGGGGGAACGCTGGGTGGAAGGAAATTTGTGGCTCCTCTCAGATTCCAGAACTTTCTGCCACAGAAATGTGAGGAACATGTGTTTTTTTAGCCAAAGTTTGAGGTTTGCAAAGGATTCTGGGTAACAGAACCTGGTCCGAGCCACACAAGTCACCCCATCTTGGATTCCCCTAGGTCTCTAGTTTACAGTAATGCACAGGTTTGGTAGGTTTCCCTAGGTGGCGGCTGAGCTACAGGCCAAAATCTACAGGTAGGCACTTTGCAAAAAACACCTCTGTTTTCCTTCAAAAATTTGGCTGTGTCCACGTTGCGCTTTGGGGTGTTTCCTGTCGCGGGCGCTAGGCCTACCCACACAAGTGAGGTATCATTTTTATCGGGAGACATGGGGGAACGCTGGGTGGAAGGAAATTCGTGGCTCCTCTCAGATTCCAGAACTTTCTGCCACAGAAATGTGAGGAACATTTGTTTTTTTAGCCAAATTTTGAGGTTTGCGAAGGATTCTGGGTAACAGAACCTGGTCCGAGCCACACAAGTCACCCCATCTTGGATTCCCCTAGGTCTCTAGTTTTCAGAAATGCACAGGTTTGGTAGGTTTCCCTAGGTGGCGGCTGAGCTACAGGCCAAAATCTACAGGTAGGCACTTTGCAAAAAACACCTTTGTTTTCCTTCAAAAATTTGGCTGTGTCCACGTTGCGCTTTGGGGCGCTTCCTGTCGTGGGCGCTAGGCCTACCCACACAAGTGAGGTATAATTTTTATTGGGAGACGTGGGGGAACGCTGGGTGGAAGGAAATTTGTGGCTCCTCTCAGATTCCAGAACTTTCTGCCACAGAAATGGGAGGAACATGTGTTTTTTTAGCCAAATTTTGAGGTTTCCAAAGGATTCTGAGTAACAGAACCTGGTCCGAGCCACACAAGTCACCCCATCTTGGTTTCCCCTAGGTCTCTAGTTTTCAGAAATGCACAGGTTTGGTAGGTTTCCCTAGGTGGCGGCTGAGCTACAGGCCAAAATCTACGGGTAGGCACTTTGCAAAAAACACCTCTGTTTTCCTTCAAAAATTTGCCTGTGTCCACGTTGCGCTTTGGGGCGTTTCCTGTCGCGGGCGCTAGGCCTACCCACACAAGTGAGGTATCATTTTTATCGGGAGACGTGGGGGAATGCTGGGTGGAAGGAAATTTGTGGCTCCTCTCAGATTCCAGACCTTTCTGCCATAGAAATGTGAGGAACATGTGTTTTTTTAGCCAAATTTTGAGGTTTGCGAAGGATTCTGGGTAACAGAACCTGGTCCGAGCCACACAAGTCACCCCATCTTGGATTCCCCTAGGTCTCTAGTTATCAGAAATGAACAGATTTGGTAGGTTTCCCTAGGTGGCGGCTGAGCTACAGGCCAAAATCTACAGGTAGGCACTTTGCAAAAAACACCTCTGTTTTCCTTAAAAAATTTGGCTGTGTCCACGTTGCGCTTTGGGGCGTTTCCTGTCGCGGGCGCTAGGCCTACCCACAGAAGTGAGGTATCATTTTTATCGGGAGACGTGGGGGAACACTGGGTGGAAAGATATTTGTGGCTCCTCTCAGATTCCAGAACTTTCTGCCACAGAAATGTGAGGAACATGTGTTTTTTTATCCAAATTTTGAGGTTTGCGAAGGATTCTGGGTAACAGAACCTGGTCCGAGCCACACAAGTCACCCCATCTTGGATTCCCCTAGGTCTCTAGTTATCAGAAATGAACAGGTTTGGTAGGTTTCCCTAGGTGGCGGCTGAGCTACAGGCCAAAATCTACAGGTAGGCACTTTGCAAAAAACACCTCTGTTTTCCTTAAAAAATTTGGCTGTGTCCACGTTGCGCTTTGGGGCGTTTCCTGTCGCGGGCGCTAGGCCTACCCACAGAAGTGAGGTATCATTTTTATCGGGAGACGTGGGGGAACACTGGGTGGAAAGATATTTGTGGCTCCTCTCAGATTCCAGAACTTTCTGCCACAGAAATGTGAGGAACATGTGTTTTTTTAGCCAAATTTTGAGGTTTGCAAAGGATTCTGGGTAACAGAACCTGGTCCGAGCCACACAAGTCACCCCATCTTGGTTTCCCCTAGGTCTCTAGTTTTCAGAAATGCACAGGTTTGGTAGGTTTCCCTAGGTGGCGGCTGAGCTACAGGCCAAAATCTACAGGTAGGCACTTTGCAAAAAACACCTCTGTTTTCCTTCAAACATTTGGCTGTGTCCACGTTGCACTTTGGGGCGTTTCCTGTCGCGGGCGCTAGGCCTACCCACACAAGTGAGGTATCATTTTTATCGGGAGACGTGGGGGAACGCTGGGTGGAAGGAAATTTGTGGCTCCTCTCAGATTCCAGAACTTTCTGCCACAGAAATGTGAGGAACATGTGTTTTTTTAGCCAAAGTTTGAGGTTTGCAAAGGATTCTGGGTAACAGAACCTGGTCCGAGCCACACAAGTCACCCCATCTTGGATTCCCCTAGGTCTCTAGTTTACAGTAATGCACAGGTTTGGTAGGTTTCCCTAGGTGGCGGCTGAGCTACAGGCCAAAATCTACAGGTAGGCACTTTGCAAAAAACACCTCTGTTTTCCTTCAAAAATTTGGCTGTGTCCACGTTGCGCTTTGGGACGTTTCATGTCGCAGGCGCTAGGCCTACCCACACAAGTTAGGTATCATTTTTATCGGGAGACGTGGGGGAACGCTGGGTGGAAGGAAATTTGTGGCTCCTCTCAGATTCCAGAACTTTCTGCCACAGAAATGTGAGGAACATGTGTTTTTTTAGCCAAATTTTGAGGTTTGCAAAGGCTTCTGGGTAACAGAACCTGGTCCGAGCCACACAAGTCACCCCATCTTGGATTCCCCTAGGTCTCTAGTTTTCAGAAATGCACAGGTTTGGTAGGTTTCCCTAGGTGGCGGCTGAGCTACAGGCCAAAATCTACAGGTAGGCACTTTGCAAAAAACACCTCTGTTTTCCTTCAAAAATTTGGCTGTGTCCACGTTGCGCTTTGGGGCGTTTCCTGTCGCGGGCGCTAGGCCTACCCACACAAGTTAGGTATCATTTTTATCGGGAGACGTGGGGGAACGCTGGGTGGAAGGAAATTTGTGGCTCCTCTCAGATTCCAGAACTTTCTGCCACAGAAATGTGAGGAACATGTGTTTTTTTAGCCAAATTTTGAGGTTTGCAAAGGCTTCTGGGTAACAGAACCTGGTCCGAGCCACACAAGTCACCCCATCTTGGATTCCCCTAGGTCTCTAGTTTTCAGAAATGCACAGGTTTGGTAGATTTCCCTAGGTGGCGGCTGAGCTACAGGCCAAAATCTACAGGTAGGCACTTTGCAAAAAACACCTCTGTTTTCCTTCAAAAATTTGGCTGTGTCCACGTTGCGCTTTGGGGTGTTTCCTGTCGCGGGCGCTAGGCCTACCCACACAAGTGAGGTATCATTTTTATCGGGAGACATGGGGGAACGCTGGGTGGAAGGAAATTCGTGGCTCCTCCCAGATTCCAGAACTTTCTGCCACAGAAATGTGAGGAACATTTGTTTTTTTAGCCAAATTTTGAGGTTTGCGAAGGATTCTGGGTAACAGAACCTGGTCCGAGCCACACAAGTCACCCCATCTTGGATTCCCCTAGGTCTCTAGTTTTCAGAAATGCACAGGTTTGGTAGGTTTCCCTAGGTGGCGGCTGAGCTACAGGCCAAAATCTACAGGTAGGCACTTTGCAAAAAACACCTTTGTTTTCCTTCAAAAATTTGGCTGTGTCCACGTTGCGCTTTGGGACGCTTCCTGTCGTTGTCGCTAGGCCTACCCACACAAGTGAGGTATAATTTTTATTGGGAGACGTGGGGGAACGCTGGGTGGAAGGAAATTTGTGGCTCCTCTCAGATTCCAGAACTTTCTGCCACAGAAATGGGAGGAACATGTGTTTTTTTAGCCAAATTTTGAGGTTTCCAAAGGATTCTGAGTAACAGAACCTGGTCCGAGCCACACAAGTCACCCCATCTTGGTTTCCCCTAGGTCTCTAGTTTTCAGAAATGCACAGGTTTGGTAGGTTTCCCTAGGTGGCGGCTGAGCTACAGGCCAAAATCTACGGGTAGGCACTTTGCAAAAAACACCTCTGTTTTCCTTCAAAAATTTGCCTGTGTCCACGTTGCGCTTTGGGGCGTTTCCTGTCGCGGGCGCTAGGCCTACCCACACAAGTGAGGTATCATTTTTATCGGGAGACGTGGGGGAATGCTGGGTGGAAGGAAATTTGTGGCTCCTCTCAGATTCCAGAACTTTCTGCCACAGAAATGGGAGGAACATGTGTTTTTTTAGCCAAATTTTGTAGTTTGCAAAGGATTCTGGGTAACAGAACCTGGTCCGAGCCACACAAGTCACCCCATCTTGGATTCCCCTAGGTCTCTAGTTTTCAGAAATGCACAGGTTTGGTAGGTTTCCCTAGGTGGCGGCTGAGCTACAGGCCAAAATCTACAGGTAGGCACTTTGCAAAAAACACCTCTGTTTTCCTTCAAAAATTTGGCTGTGTCCACGTTGCGCTTTGGGGCATTTCCTGTCGCAGGCGCTAGGTCTACCCACACAAGTGAGGTATCATTTTTATCGGGAGACGTGTGGGAACGCTGGGTGGAAGAAAATTAGTGGCTCCTCTCAGATTCTAGAACTTTCTGCCACAGAAATGTGAGGAACATGTGTTTTTTTAGCCAAATTTTGAGGTTTGCAAAGGATTCTGGGTAACAGAACCTGGTCCGAACCACACAAGTCACCCCATCTTGGATTCCCCTAGGTCTCAAGTTTTCAGAAATGCACAGGTTTGGTAGGTTTCCCTAGGTGGCGGCTGAGCTACAGGCCAAAATCTACAGGTAGGCACTTTGCAAAAAACACCTCTGTTTTCCTTCAAAAATTTGGCTGTGTCCACGTTGCGCTTTGGGGCGTTTCCTGTCGCGGGCGCTAGGCCTACCCACACAAGTGAGGTATCATTTTTATCGCGAGACGTGGGGGAACGCTGTGTGGAAGGAAATTTGTGGCTCCTCTCAGATTCCAGAACTTTCTGCCACAGAAATGTGAGGAACATGTGTCTTTTTAGCCAAATTTTGAGGTTTGCAAAGGATTCTGGGTAACAGAACCTGGTCCGAGCCACACAAGTCACCCCATCTTGGATTCCCCTAGGTCTCTAGTTTTCAGAAATGCACAGGTTTGGTAGGTTTCCCTAGGTGGCGGCTGAGCTACAGGCCAAAATCTACAGGTAGGCACTTTGCAAAAAAACCCTCTGTTTTCCTTCAAAAATTTGGCTGTGTCCACGTTGCGCTTTGGGGTGTTTCCTGTCGCGGGCGCTAGGCCTACCCACACAAGTGAGGTATCATTTTTATCGGGAGACATGGGGGAACGCTGGGTGGAAGGAAATTTGTGGCTCCTCTCAGATTCCAGAACTTTCTGCCACAGAAATGTGAGGAACATGTGTTTTTTTAGCCAAATTTTGTAGTTTGCAAAGGATTCTGGGTAACAGAACCTGGTCCGAACCACACAAGTCACCCCATCTTGGATTCCCCTAGGTCTCTAGTTTACAGAAATGCACAGGTTTGTTAGGTTTCCCTAGGTGGCGGCTGAGCTACAGGCCAAAATCTACAGGTAGGCACTTTGCAAAAAACACCTCTGTTTTCCTTCAAAAATTTGGCTGTGTCCACGTTGCGCTTTGGGGCGTTTCCTGTCGCGGGCGCTAGGCCTACCCACACAAGTGAGGTATCATTTTTATCGGGAGACGTGGGGGAACGCTGTGTGGAAGGAAATTTGTGGCTCCTCTCAGATTCCAGAACTTTCTGCCACAGAAATGTGAGGAACATGTGTCTTTTTAGCCAAATTTTGAGGTTTGCAAAGGATTCTGGGTAACAGAACCTGGTCCGAGCCACACAAGTCACCCCATCTTGGATTCCCCTAGGTCTCTAGTTTTCAGAAATGCACAGGTTTGGTAGGTTTCCCTAGGTGGCGGCTGAGCTACAGGCCAAAATCTACAGGTAGGCACTTTGCAAAAAAAACCTCTGTTTTCCTTCAAAAATTTGGCTGTGTCCACGTTGCGCTTTGGGGTGTTTCCTGTCGCGGGCGCTAGGCCTACCCACACAAGTGAGGTATCATTTTTATCGGGAGACATGGGGGAACGCTGGGTGGAAGGAAATTTGTGGCTCCTCTCAGATTCCAGAACTTTCTGCCACAGAAATGTGAGGAACATGTGTTTTTTCAGCCAAATTTTGAGGTTTGCAAAGGATTCTGGGTAACAGAACCTGGTCCGAGCCACACAAGTCACCCCATCTTGGATTCCCCTAGGTCTCTAGTTTTCAGAAATGCACGGTTTGGTAGGTTTCCCTAGGTGGCGGCTGAGCTACAGGCCAAAATCTACAGGTAAGCACTTTGCAAAAAACACCTCTGTTTTCCTTCAAAAATTTGGCTGTGTCCACGTTGCGCTTTGGGGCGTTTCCTGTCGCGGGCGCTAGGCCTACCCACAGAAGTGAGGTATCATTTTTATCGGGAGACGTGGGGGAACGCTGGGTGGAAGGATATTTGTGGCTCCTCTCAGATTCCAGAACTTTCTGCCACAGAAATGTGAGGAACATGTGTTTTTTTAGCCAAATTTTGAGGTTTGCAAAGGATTCTGGGTAACAGAACCTGGTCCGAGCCACACAAGTCACCCCATCTTGGATTCCCCTAGGTCTCTAGTTTTCAGAAATGCACAGGTTTGGCAGGTTTCCCTAGGTGGCGGCTGAGCTACAGGCCAAAATCTACAGGTAGGCACTTTGCAAAAAACACCTCTGTTTTCCTTCAAAAATTTGGCTGTGTCCACGTTGCGCTTTGGGGCATTTCCTGTCGCAGGCGCTAGGTCTACCCACACAAGTGAGGTATCATTTTTATCGGGAGACGTGTGGGAACGCTGGGTGGAAGAAAATTAGTGGCTCCTCTCAGATTCTAGAACTTTCTGCCACAGAAATGTGAGGAACATGTGTTTTTTTAGCCAAATTTTGAGGTTTGCAAAGGATTCTGGGTAACAGAACCTGGTCCGAACCACACAAGTCACCCCATCTTGGATTCCCCTAGGTCTCAAGTTTTCAGAAATGCACAGGTTTGGTAGGTTTCCCTAGGTGGCGGCTGAGCTACAGGCCAAAATCTACAGGTAGGCACTTTGCAAAAAACACCTCTGTTTTCCTTCAAAAATTTGGCTGTGTCCACGTTGCGCTTTGGGGCGTTTCCTGTCGCGGGCGCTAGGCCTACCCACACAAGTGAGGTATCATTTTTATCGCGAGACGTGGGGGAACGCTGTGTGGAAGGAAATTTGTGGCTCCTCTCAGATTCCAGAACTTTCTGCCACAGAAATGTGAGGAACATGTGTCTTTTTAGCCAAATTTTGAGGTTTGCAAAGGATTCTGGGTAACAGAACCTGGTCCGAGCCACACAAGTCACCCCATCTTGGATTCCCCTAGGTCTCTAGTTTTCAGAAATGCACAGGTTTGGTAGGTTTCCCTAGGTGGCGGCTGAGCTACAGGCCAAAATCTACAGGTAGGCACTTTGCAAAAAAACCCTCTGTTTTCCTTCAAAAATTTGGCTGTGTCCACGTTGCGCTTTGGGGTGTTTCCTGTCGCGGGCGCTAGGCCTACCCACACAAGTGAGGTATCATTTTTATCGGGAGACATGGGGGAACGCTGGGTGGAAGGAAATTTGTGGCTCCTCTCAGATTCCAGAACTTTCTGCCACAGAAATGTGAGGAACATGTGTTTTTTTAGCCAAATTTTGTAGTTTGCAAAGGATTCTGGGTAACAGAACCTGGTCCGAACCACACAAGTCACCCCATCTTGGATTCCCCTAGGTCTCTAGTTTACAGAAATGCACAGGTTTGTTAGGTTTCCCTAGGTGGCGGCTGAGCTACAGGCCAAAATCTACAGGTAGGCACTTTGCAAAAAACACCTCTGTTTTCCTTCAAAAATTTGGCTGTGTCCACGTTGCGCTTTGGGGCGTTTCCTGTCGCGGGCGCTAGGCCTACCCACACAAGTGAGGTATCATTTTTATCGGGAGACGTGGGGGAACGCTGTGTGGAAGGAAATTTGTGGCTCCTCTCAGATTCCAGAACTTTCTGCCACAGAAATGTGAGGAACATGTGTCTTTTTAGCCAAATTTTGAGGTTTGCAAAGGATTCTGGGTAACAGAACCTGGTCCGAGCCACACAAGTCACCACATCTTGGATTCCCCTAGGTCTCTAGTTTTCAGAAATGCACAGGTTTGGTAGGTTTCCCTAGGTGGCGGCTGAGCTACAGGCCAAAATCTACAGGTAGGCACTTTGCAAAAAAAACCTCTGTTTTCCTTCAAAAATTTGGCTGTGTCCACGTTGCGCTTTGGGGTGTTTCCTGTCGCGGGCGCTAGGCCTACCCACACAAGTGAGGTATCATTTTTATCGGGAGACATGGGGGAACGCTGGGTGGAAGGAAATTTGTGGCTCCTCTCAGATTCCAGAACTTTCTGCCACAGAAATGTGAGGAACATGTGTTTTTTCAGCCAAATTTTGAGGTTTGCAAAGGATTCTGGGTAACAGAACCTGGTCCGAGCCACACAAGTCACCCCATCTTGGATTCCCCTAGGTCTCTAGTTTTCAGAAATGCACGGTTTGGTAGGTTTCCCTAGGTGGCGGCTGAGCTACAGGCCAAAATCTACAGGTAAGCACTTTGCAAAAAACACCTCTGTTTTCCTTCAAAAATGTGGCTGTGTCCACGTTGCGCTTTGGGGCGTTTCCTGTCGCGGGCGCTAGGCCTACCCACAGAAGTGAGGTATCATTTTTATCGGGAGACGTGGGGGAACGCTGGGTGGAAGGATATTTGTGGCTCCTCTCAGATTCCAGAACTTTCTGCCACAGAAATGTGAGGAACATGTGTTTTTTTAGCCAAATTTTGAGGTTTGCAAAGGATTCTGGGTAACAGAACCTGGTCCGAGCCACACAAGTCACCCCATCTTGGTTTCCCCTACGTCTCTAGTTTTCAGAAATGCACAGGTTTGGTAGGTTTCCCTAGGTGGCGGCTGAGCTACAGGCCAAAATCTACAGGTAGGCACTTTGCAAAAAACACCTCTGTTTTCCTTCAAACATTTGGCTGTGTACACGTTGCGCTTTGGGGTGTTTCCTGTCGCGGGCGCTAGGCCTACCTACACAAGTGGGGTATAATTTTTATCGGGAGACGTGGGGGAACGCTGGGTGGAACGATATTTGTGGCTCCTCTAAGATTCCAGAACTTTCTGCCACAGAAATGGAAGGAACATGTGTTTTTTTAGCCAAATTTTGAGGTTTGCAAAGGATTCTGGGTAACAGAACCTGGTCCGAGCCACACAAGTCACCCCATCTTGGATTCCCCTAGGTCTCTAGTTTTCAGAAATGCACAGGTTTGGTAGGTTTCCCTAGGTGGCGGCTGAGCTGCAGGCCAAAATCTACAGGTAGGCACTTTGCAAAAAACACCTCTGTTTTCCTTCAAAAATTTGGCTGTGTCCACGTTGCGCTTTGGGGTGTTTCCTGTCGCGGGCGCTAGGCCTACCCACACAAGTGAGGTATCATTTTTATCGGGAGACGTGGGGGAACGCTGGGTGGAACGATATTTGTGGCTCCTCTAAGATTCCACAACTTTCTGCCACAGAAATGGGAGGAACATGTGTTTTTTTAGCCAAATTTTGAGGTTTGCAAAGGATTCTGGGTAACAGAACCTGGTCCGAGCCACACAAGTCACCCCATCTTGGATTCCCCTAGGTCTCTAGTTTAGAGAAATGCACAGGTTTGTTAGGTTTCCCTAGGTGGCGGCTGAGCTACAGGCCAAAATCTACAGGTAGGCACTTTGCAAAAAATACCTCTGTTTTCCTTCAAAAATTTGGCTGTGTCCACGTTGCGCTTTGGGGCGTTTCCTGTCGCGGGCGCTAGGCCTACCCACACAAGTGAGGTATCGTTTTTATCGGGAGACGTGGGGGAACGCTGGGTGGAAGGAAATTTGTGGCTCCTCTCAGATTCCAGAACTTTCTGCCACAGAAATGTGAGGAACATATGTTTTTTTAGCCAAATTTTGAGGTTTGCAAAGGATTCTGGGTAACAGAACCTGGTCCGAGCCACACAAGTCACCCCATCTTGGATTCCCCTAGGTCTCTATTTTTCAGAAATGCACAGGTTTGGTAGGTTTCCCTAGGTGGCGGCTGAGCTACAGGCCAAAATCTACAGGTAGGCACTTTGCAAAAAACACCTCTGTTTTCCTTCAAACATTTGGCTGTGTCCACGTTGCGCTTTGGGGTGTTTCCTGTCGCGGGCGCTAGGCCTACCTACACAAGTGAGGTATAATTTTTATCGGGAGACGTGGGGGAACGCTGGGTGGAACGATATTTGTGGCTCCTCTAAGATTCCAGAACTTTCTGCCACAGAAATGGAAGGAACATGTGTTTTTTTAGCCAAATTTTGAGGTTTGCAAAGGATTCTGGGTAACAGAACCTGGTCCGAGCCACACAAGTCACCCCATCTTGGATTCCCCTAGGTCTCTAGTTTTCAGAAATGCACAGGTTTGGTAGGTTTCCCTAGGTGGCGGCTGAGCTGCAGGCCAAAATCTACAGGTAGGCACTTTGCAAAAAACACCTCTGTTTTCCTTCAAAAATTTGGCTGTGTCCACGTTGCGCTTTTGGGGCGTTTCCTGTCGTGGGCGCTAGGCCTACCCACACAAGTGAGGTATCATTTTTATCAGGAGACGTGGGGGAACGCTGGGTGGAACGATATTTGTGGCTCCTCTAAGATTCCAGAACTTTCTGCCACAGAAATGGGAGGAACATGTGTTTTTTTAGCCAAATTTTGAGGTTTGCAAAGGATTCTGGGTAACAGAACCTGGTCCGAGCCACACAAGTCACCACATCTTGGATTCCCCTAGGTCTCTAGTTTACAGAAATGCACAGGTTTGTTAGGTTTCCCTAGGTGGCGGCTGAGCTACAGGCCAAAATCTACAGGTAGGCACTTTGCAAAAAACACCTCTGTTTTCCTTCAAAAATTTGGCTGTGTCCACGTTGCGCTTTGGGGCGTTTCCTGTCGCGGGCGCTAGGCCTCCCACACAAGTGAGGTATCATTTTTATCGGGAGACGTGGGGGAACGCTGGGTGGAAGGAAATTTGTGGCTCCTCTCAGATTCCAGAACTTTCTGCCACAGAAATGTGAGGAACATGTGTTTTTTCAGCCAAATTTTGAGGTTTGCAAAGGATTCTGGGTAACAGAACCTGGTCCGAGCCACACAAGTCACCCCATCTTGGATTCCCCTAGGTCTCTAGTTTTCAGAAATGCACAGGTTTGGTAGGTTTCCCTAGGTGGCGGCTGAGCTACAGGCCAAAATCTACAGGTAGGCACTTTGCAAAAAACACCTCTGTTTTCCTTCAAAAATTTGGCTGTGTCCACGTTGCGCTTTGGGGCGTTTCCTGTCGCGGGCGCTAGGCCTACCCACAGAAGTGAGGTATCATTTTTATCGGGAGACGTGGGGGAACGCTGGGTGGAAGGATATTTGTGGCTCCTCTCAGATTCCAGAACTTTCTGCCACAGAAATGTGAGGAACATGTGTTTTTTTAGCCAAATTTTGAGGTTTGCAAAGGATTCTGGGTAACAGAACCTGGTCCGAGCCACACAAGTCACCCCATCTTGGTTTCCCCTACGTCTCTAGTTTTCAGAAATGCACAGGTTTGGTAGGTTTCCCTAGGTGGCGGCTGAGCTACAGGCCAAAATCTACAGGTAGGCACTTTGCAAAAAACACCTCTGTTTTCCTTCAAACATTTGGCTGTGTCCACGTTGCGCTTTGGGGCGTTTCCTGTCGCGGGAGCTAGGCCTACCCACACAAGTGAGGTATCATTTTTATCGGGAGACTTGGGGGGAACGCTGGGTGGAAGGAAATTTGTGGCTCCTCTCAGATTCCAGAACTTTCTGCCACAGAAATGTGAGGAACATGTGTTTTTTTAGCCAAATTTTGAGGTTTGCAAAGGATTCTGGGTAACAGAACCTGGTCCGAGCCACACATGTCACCCCATCTTGGATTCCCCTAGGTCTCTAGTTTTCAGAAATGCACAGGTTTAGTAGGTTTCCCTAGGTGGCGGCTGAGCTACAGGCCAAAATCTACAGGTAGGCACTTTGCAAAAAACACCTATGTTTTCCTTCAAAAATTTGGCTGTGTCCACGTTGCGCTTTGGGGCGTTTTTGCTGTCGCGGGCGCTAGGCCTACCCACACAAGTGAGGTATCATTTTTATCGGGAGACGTGGGGGAACGCTGGGTGGAAGGATATTTGTGGCTCCTCTAAGATTCCAGAACTTTCTGCCACAGAAATGGAAGGAACATGTGTTTTTTTAGCCAAATTTTGAGGTTTGCAAAGGATTCTGGGTAACAGAACCTGGTCCGAGCCACACAAGTCACCCCATCTTGGATTCCCCTAGGTCTCTAGTTTTCAGAAATGCACAGGTTTGGTAGGTTTCCCTAGGTGGCGGCTGAGCTACAGGCCAAAATCTACAGGTAGGCACTTTGCAAAAAACACCTCTGTTTTCCTTCAAAAATTTGGCTGTGTCCACTTTGCGCTTTGGGGTGTTTCCTGTCGCGGGCGCTAGGCCTACCCACACAAGTGAGGTATCATTTTTATCGGGAGACATGGGGGAACGCTGTGTGGAAGGAAATTTGTGGCTCCTCTCAGATTCCAGAACTTTCTGCCACAGAAATGGGAGGAACATGTGTTTTTTTAGCCAAATTTTGAGGTTTGCGAAGGATTCTGGGTAACAGAACCTGGTCCGAGCCACACAAGTCACCCCATCTTGGATTCCCCTAGGTCTCTAGTTTTCAGAAATGCACAGGTTTGGTAGGTTTCCCTAGGTGGCGGCTGAGCTACAGGCCAAAATCTACAGGTAGGCACTTTGCAAAAAAAACCTCTGTTTTCCTTCAAAAATTTGGCTGTGTCCACGTTGCGCTTTGGGGTGTTTCCTGTCGCGGGCGCTAGGCCTACCCACACAAGTGAGGTATCATTTTTATCGGGAGACATGGGGGAACGCTGGGTGGAAGGAAATTTGTGGCTCCTCTCAGATTCCAGAACTTTCTGCCACAGAAATGTGAGGAACATGTGTTTTTTCAGCCAAATTTTGAGGTTTGCAAAGGATTCTGGGTAACAGAACCTGGTCCGAGCCACACAAGTCACCCCATCTTGGATTCCCCTAGGTCTCTAGTTTTCAGAAATGCACAGGTTTGGTAGGTTTCCCTAGGTGGCGGCTGAGCTACAGGCCAAAATCTACAGGTAGGCACTTTGCAAAAAACACCTCTGTTTTCCTTCAAAAATTTGGCTGTGTCCACGTTGCGCTTTGGGGCATTTCCTGTCGTGGGCACTAGGCCTACCCACACAAGTGAGGTATCATTTTTATCGGGAGACGTGGGGGACCGCTGGGTGGAAGGAAATTTGTGGCTCCTCTCAGATTCCAGGACTTTCTGCCACAGAAATGTGAGGAACATGTGTTTTTTTAGCCAAATTTTGAGGTTTGCGAAGGATTCTGGGTAACAGAACCTGGTCCGAGCCACACAAGTCACCCCATCTTGGATTCCCCTAGGTCTCTAGTTTACAGAAATGCACAGGTTTGGTAGGTTTCCCTAGGTGGCGGCTGAGCTACAGGCCAAAATCTACAGGTAGGCACTTTGCAAAAAACACCTCTGTTTTCCTTCAAAAATGTGGCTGTGTCCACGTTGCGCTTTGGGGCGTTTCCTGTCGCGGGCGCTAGGCCTACCCACAGAAGTGAGGTATCATTTTTATCGCGAGACGTGGGGGAACGCTGGGTGGAAGGATATTTGTGGCTCCTCTCAGATTCCAGAACTTTCTGCCACAGAAATGTGAGGAACATGTGTTTTTTTAGCCAAATTTTGAGGTTTGCAAAGGATTCTGGGTAACAGAACCTGGTCCGAGCCACACAAGTCACCCCATCTTGGTTTCCCCTAGGTCTCTAGTTTTCAGAAATGCACAGGTTTGGTAGGTTTCCCTAGGTGGCGGCTGAGCTACAGGCCAAAATCTACAGGTAGGCACTTTGCAAAAAACACCTCTGTTTTCCTTCAAACATTTGGCTGTGTCCACGTTGCGCTTTGGGGCGTTTCCTGTCGCGGGAGCTAGGCCTACCCACACAAGTGAGGTATCATTTTTATCGGGAGACTTGGGGGGAACGCTGGGTGGAAGGAAATTTGTGGCTCCTCTCAGATTCCAGAACTTTCTGCCACAGAAATGTGAGGAACATGTGTTTTTTTAGCCAAATTTTGAGGTTTGCAAAGGATTCTGGGTAACAGAACCTGGTCCGAGCCACACATGTCACCCCATCTTGGATTCCCCTAGGTCTCTAGTTTTTAGAAATGCACAGGTTTAGTAGGTTTCCCTAGGTGGCGGCTGAGCTACAGGCCAAAATCTACAGGTAGGCACTTTGCAAAAAACACCTATGTTTTCCTTCAAAAATTTGGCTGTGTCCACGTTGCGCTTTGGGGCGTTTTTGCTGTCGCGGGAGCTAGGCCTACCCACACAAGTGAGGTATCATTTTTATCGGGAGACGTGGGGGAACGCTGGGTGGAAGGATATTTGTGGCTCCTCTAAGATTCCAGAACTTTCTGCCACAGAAATGGAAGGAACATGTGTTTTTTTAGCCAAATTTTGAGGTTTGCAAAGGATTCTGGGTAACAGAACCTGGTCCGAGCCACACAAGTCACCCCATCTTGGATTCCCCTAGGTCTCTAGTTTTCAGAAATGCACAGGTTTGGTAGGTTTCCCTAGGTGGCGGCTGAGCTACAGGCCAAAATCTACAGGTAGGCACTTTGCAAAAAACACCTCTGTTTTCCTTCAAAAATTTGGCTGTGTCCACTTTGCGCTTTGGGGTGTTTCCTGTCGCGGGCGCTAGGCCTACCCACACAAGTGAGGTATCATTTTTATCGGGAGACATGGGGGAACGCTGTGTGGAAGGAAATTTGTGGCTCCTCTCAGATTCCAGAACTTTCTGCCACAGAAATGGGAGGAACATGTGTTTTTTTAGCCAAATTTTGAGGTTTGCGAAGGATTCTGGGTAACAGAACCTGGTCCGAGCCACACAAGTCACCCCATCTTGGATTCCCCTAGGTCTCTAGTTTACAGAAATGCACAGGTTTGGTAGGTTTCCCTAGGTGGCGGCTGAGCTACATGCCAAAATCTACAGGTAGGCACTTTGCAAAAAACACCTCTGTTTTCCTTCAAAAATTTGGCTGTGTCCACGTTGCGCTTTGGGGCGTTTCCTGTCGCGGGCGCTAGGCCTACCCACACAAGTGAGGTATCATTTTTATCGGGAGACGTGGGGGAACGCTGGGTGGAAGGAAATTTGTGGCTCCTCTCAGATTCCAGAACTTTCTGCCACAGAAATGTGAGGAACATGTGTTTTTTTAGCCAAATTTTGAGGTTTGCGAAGGATTCTGGGTAACAGAACCTGGTCCGAGCCACACAAGTCACCCCATCTTGGATTCCCCTAGGTCTCTAGTTTTCAGAAATGCACAGGTTTAGTAGGTTTCCCTAGGTGGCGGCTGAGCTACAGGCCAAAATCTACAGGTAGGCACTTTGCAAAAAACACCTATGTTTTCCTTCAAAAATTTGGCTGTGTCCACGTTGCGCTTTGGGGCGTTTTTGCTGTCGCGGGCGCTAGGCCTACCCACACAAGTGAGGTATCATTTTTATCGGGAGACGTGGGGGAACGCTGGGTGGAAGGATATTTGTGGCTCCTCTAAGATTCCAGAACTTTCTGCCACAGAAATGGAAGGAACATGTGTTTTTTTAGCCAAATTTTGAGGTTTGCAAAGGATTCTGGGTAACAGAACCTGGTCCGAGCCACACAAGTCACCCCATCTTGGATTCCCCTAGGTCTCTAGTTTTCAGAAATGCACAGGTTTGGTAGGTTTCCCTAGGTGGCGGCTGAGCTACAGGCCAAAATCTACAGGTAGGCACTTTGCAAAAAACACCTCTGTTTTCCTTCAAAAATTTGGCTGTGTCCACTTTGCGCTTTGGGGTGTTTCCTGTCGCGGGCGCTAGGCCTACCCACACAAGTGAGGTATCATTTTTATCGGGAGACATGGGGGAACGCTGTGTGGAAGGAAATTTGTGGCTCCTCTCAGATTCCAGAACTTTCTGCCACAGAAATGGGAGGAACATGTGTTTTTTTAGCCAAATTTTGAGGTTTGCGAAGGATTCTGGGTAACAGAACCTGGTCCGAGCCACACAAGTCACCCCATCTTGGATTCCCCTAGGTCTCTAGTTTTCAGAAATGCACAGGTTTGGTAGGTTTCCCTAGGTGGCGGCTGAGCTACAGGCCAAAATCTACAGGTAGGCACTTTGCAAAAAAAACCTCTGTTTTCCTTCAAAAATTTGGCTGTGTCCACGTTGCGCTTTGGGGTGTTTCCTGTCGCGGGCGCTAGGCCTACCCACACAAGTGAGGTATCATTTTTATCGGGAGACATGGGGGAACGCTGGGTGGAAGGAAATTTGTGGCTCCTCTCAGATTCCAGAACTTTCTGCCACAGAAATGTGAGGAACATGTGTTTTTTCAGCCAAATTTTGAGGTTTGCAAAGGATTCTGGGTAACAGAACCTGGTCCGAGCCACACAAGTCACCCCATCTTGGATTCCCCTAGGTCTCTAGTTTTCAGAAATGCACAGGTTTGGTAGGTTTCCCTAGGTGGCGGCTGAGCTACAGGCCAAAATCTACAGGTAGGCACTTTGCAAAAAAAACCTCTGTTTTCCTTCAAAAATTTGGCTGTGTCCACGTTGCGCTTTGGGGTGTTTCCTGTCGCGGGCGCTAGGCCTACCCACACAAGTGAGGTATCATTTTTATCGGGAGACATGGGGGAACGCTGGGTGGAAGGAAATTTGTGGCTCCTCTCAGATTCCAGAACTTTCTGCCACAGAAATGTGAGGAACATGTGTTTTTTCAGCCAAATTTTGAGGTTTGCAAAGGATTCTGGGTAACAGAACCTGGTCCGAGCCACACAAGTCACCCCATCTTGGATTCCCCTAGGTCTCTAGTTTTCAGAAATGCACAGGTTTGGTAGGTTTCCCTAGGTGGCGGCTGAGCTACAGGCCAAAATCTACAGGTAGGCACTTTGCAAAAAACACCTCTGTTTTCCTTCAAAAATTTGGCTGTGTCCAAGTTGCGCTTTGGGGCATTTCCTGTCGTGGGCACTAGGCCTACCCACACAAGTGAGGTATCATTTTTATCGGGAGACGTGGGGGACCGCTGGGTGGAAGGAAATTTGTGGCTCCTCTCAGATTCCAGGACTTTCTGCCACAGAAATGTGAGGAACATGTGTTTTTTTAGCCAAATTTTGAGGTTTGCGAAGGATTCTGGGTAACAGAACCTGGTCCGAGCCACACAAGTCACCCCATCTTGGATTCCCCTAGGTCTCTAGTTTACAGAAATGCACAGGTTTGGTAGGTTTCCCTAGGTGGCGGCTGAGCTACAGGCCAAAATCTACAGGTAGGCACTTTGCAAAAAACACCTCTGTTTTCCTTCAAAAATGTGGCTGTGTCCACGTTGCGCTTTGGGGCGTTTCCTGTCGCGGGCGCTAGGCCTACCCACAGAAGTGAGGTATCATTTTTATCGCGAGACGTGGGGGAACGCTGGGTGGAAGGATATTTGTGGCTCCTCTCAGATTCCAGAACTTTCTGCCACAGAAATGTGAGGAACATGTGTTTTTTTAGCCAAATTTTGAGGTTTGCAAAGGATTCTGGGTAACAGAACCTGGTCCGAGCCACACAAGTCACCCCATCTTGGTTTCCCCTAGGTCTCTAGTTTTCAGAAATGCACAGGTTTGGTAGGTTTCCCTAGGTGGCGGCTGAGCTACAGGCCAAAATCTACAGGTAGGCACTTTGCAAAAAACACCTCTGTTTTCCTTCAAACATTTGGCTGTGTCCACGTTGCGCTTTGGGGCGTTTCCTGTCGCGGGAGCTAGGCCTACCCACACAAGTGAGGTATCATTTTTATCGGGAGACTTGGGGGGAACGCTGGGTGGAAGGAAATTTGTGGCTCCTCTCAGATTCCAGAACTTTCTGCCACAGAAATGTGAGGAACATGTGTTTTTTTAGCCAAATTTTGAGGTTTGCAAAGGATTCTGGGTAACAGAACCTGGTCCGAGCCACACATGTCACCCCATCTTGGATTCCCCTAGGTCTCTAGTTTTTAGAAATGCACAGGTTTAGTAGGTTTCCCTAGGTGGCGGCTGAGCTACAGGCCAAAATCTACAGGTAGGCACTTTGCAAAAAACACCTATGTTTTCCTTCAAAAATTTGGCTGTGTCCACGTTGCGCTTTGGGGCGTTTTTGCTGTCGCGGGAGCTAGGCCTACCCACACAAGTGAGGTATCATTTTTATCGGGAGACGTGGGGGAACGCTGGGTGGAAGGATATTTGTGGCTCCTCTAAGATTCCAGAACTTTCTGCCACAGAAATGGAAGGAACATGTGTTTTTTTAGCCAAATTTTGAGGTTTGCAAAGGATTCTGGGTAACAGAACCTGGTCCGAGCCACACAAGTCACCCCATCTTGGATTCCCCTAGGTCTCTAGTTTTCAGAAATGCACAGGTTTGGTAGGTTTCCCTAGGTGGCGGCTGAGCTACAGGCCAAAATCTACAGGTAGGCACTTTGCAAAAAACACCTCTGTTTTCCTTCAAAAATTTGGCTGTGTCCACTTTGCGCTTTGGGGTGTTTCCTGTCGCGGGCGCTAGGCCTACCCACACAAGTGAGGTATCATTTTTATCGGGAGACATGGGGGAACGCTGTGTGGAAGGAAATTTGTGGCTCCTCTCAGATTCCAGAACTTTCTGCCACAGAAATGGGAGGAACATGTGTTTTTTTAGCCAAATTTTGAGGTTTGCGAAGGATTCTGGGTAACAGAACCTGGTCCGAGCCACACAAGTCACCCCATCTTGGATTCCCCTAGGTCTCTAGTTTTCAGAAATGCACAGGTTTGGTAGGTTTCCCTAGGTGGCGGCTGAGCTACATGCCAAAATCTACAGGTAGGCACTTTGCAAAAAACACCTCTGTTTTCCTTCAAAAATTTGGCTGTGTCCACGTTGCGCTTTGGGGCGTTTCCTGTCGCGGGCGCTAGGCCTACCCACACAAGTGAGGTATCATTTTTATCGGGAGACGTGGGGGAACGCTGGGTGGAAGGAAATTTGTGGCTCCTCTCAGATTCCAGAACTTTCTGCCACAGAAATTTGAGGAACATGTGTTTTTTTAGCCAAATTTTGAGGTTTGCGAAGGATTCTGTGTAACAGAACCTGGTCCGAGCCACACAAGTCACCCCATCTTGGATTCCCCTAGGTCTCTAGTTTTCAGAAATGCACAGGTTTGGTAGGTTTCCCTAGGTGGCGGCTGAGCTACAGGCCAAAATCTACAGGTAGGCACTTTGCAAAAAACACCTCTGTTTTCCTTCAAAAATGTGGCTGTGTCCACGTTGCGCTTTGGGGCGTTTCCTGTCGCGGGCGCTAGGCCTACCCACACAAGTGAGGTATCATTTTTATCGGGAGACGTGGGGGAACCCTGGGTGGAAGGATATTTGTGGCTCCTCTAAGATTCCAGAACTTTCTGCCACAGAAATGGAAGGAACATGTGTTTTTTTAGCCAAATTTTGAGGTTTGCAAAGGATTCTGGGTAACAGAACCTGGTCCGAGCCACACAAGTCACCCCATCTTGGATTCCCCTAGGTCTCTAGTTTTCAGAAATGCACAGGTTTGGTAGGTTTCCCTAGGTGGCGGCTGAGCTACAGGCCAAAATCTACAGGTAGGCACTTTGCAAAAAAAACCTCTGTTTTCCTTCAAAAATTTGGCTGTGTCCACGTTGCGCTTTGGGGTGTTTCCTGTCGCGGGCGCTAGGCCTACCCACACAAGTGAGGTATCATTTTTATCGGGAGACATGGGGGAACGCTGGGTGGAAGGAAATTTGTGGCTCCTCTCAGATTCCAGAACTTTCTGCCACAGAAATGTGAGGAACATGTGTTTTTTCAGCCAAATTTTGAGGTTTGCAAAGGATTCTGGGTAACAGAACCTGGTCCGAGCCACACAAGTCACCCCATCTTGGATTCCCTTAGGTCTCTAGTTTTCAGAAATGCACAGGTTTGGTAGGTTTTCCTAGGTGGCGGCTGAGCTACAGGCCAAAATCTACAGGTAGGCACTTTGCAAAAAACACCTCTGTTTTCCTTCAAAAATTTGGCTGTGTCCACGTTGCGCTTTGGGGCATTTCCTGTCGTGGGCACTAGGCCTACCCACACAAGTGAGGTATCATTTTTATCGGGAGACGTGGGGGACCGCTGGGTGGAAGGAAATTTGTGGCTCCTCTCAGATTCCAGGACTTTCTGCCACAGAAATGTGAGGAACATGTGTTTTTTTAGCCAAATTTTGAGGTTTGCGAAGGATTCTGGGTAACAGAACCTGGTCCGAGCCACACAAGTCACCCCATCTTGGATTCCCCTAGGTCTCTAGTTTACAGAAATGCACAGGTTTGTTAGGTTTCCCTAGGTGGCGGCTGAGCTACAGGCCAAAATCTACAGGTAGGCACTTTGCAAAAAACACCTCTGTTTTCCTTCAAAAATTTGGCTGTGTCCACGTTGCGCTTTGGGGTGTTTCCTGTCGCGGGCGCTAGGCCTACCCACACAAGTGAGGTATCATTTTTATCGGGAGACATGGGGGAACGCTGGGTGGAAGGAAATTTGTGGCTCCTCTCAGATTCCAGAACTTTCTGCCACAGAAATGTGAGGAACATGTGTTTTTTCAGCCAAATTTTGAGGTTTGCAAAGGATTCTGGGTAACAGAACCTGGTCCGAGCCACACAAGTCACCCCATCTTGGATTCCCCTAGGTCTCTAGTTTTCAGAAATGCACAGGTTTGGTAGGTTTCCCTAGGTGGCGGCTGAGCTACAGGCCAAAATCTACAGGTAGGCACTTTGCAAAAAACACCTCTGTTTTCCTTCAAAAATTTGGCTGTGTCCACGTTGCGCTTTGGGGCATTTCCTGTCGTGGGCACTAGGCCTACCCACACAAGTGAGGTATCATTTTTATCGGGAGACGTGGGGGACCGCTGGGTGGAAGGAAATTTGTGGCTCCTCTCAGATTCCAGGACTTTCTGCCACAGAAATGTGAGGAACATGTGTTTTTTTAGCCAAATTTTGAGGTTTGCGAAGGATTCTGGGTAACAGAACCTGGTCCGAGCCACACAAGTCACCCCATCTTGGATTCCCCTAGGTCTCTAGTTTACAGAAATGCACAGGTTTGGTAGGTTTCCCTAGGTGGCGGCTGAGCTACAGGCCAAAATCTACAGGTAGGCACTTTGCAAAAAACACCTCTGTTTTCCTTCAAAAATGTGGCTGTGTCCACGTTGCGCTTTGGGGCATTTCCTGTCGCGGGCGCTAGGCCTACCCACAGAAGTGAGGTATCATTTTTATCGCGAGACGTGGGGGAACGCTGGGTGGAAGGATATTTGTGGCTCCTCTCAGATTCCAGAACTTTCTGCCACAGAAATGTGAGGAACATGTGTTTTTTTAGCCAAATTTTGAGGTTTGCAAAGGATTCTGGGTAACAGAACCTGGTCCGAGCCACACAAGTCACCCCATCTTGGTTTCCCCTAGGTCTCTAGTTTTCAGAAATGCACAGGTTTGGTAGGTTTCCCTAGGTGGCGGCTGAGCTACAGGCCAAAATCTACAGGTAGGCACTTTGCAAAAAACACCTCTGTTTTCCTTCAAACATTTGGCTGTGTCCACGTTGCGCTTTGGGGCGTTTCCTGTCGCGGGAGCTAGGCCTACCCACACAAGTGAGGTATCATTTTTATCGGGAGACATGGGGGAACGCTGGGTGGAAGGAAATTTGTGGCTCCTCTCAGATTCCAGAACTTTCTGCCACAGAAATGTGAGGAACATGTGTTTTTTCAGCCAAATTTTGAGGTTTGCGAAGGATTCTGGGTAACAGAACCTGGTCCGAGCCACACAAGTCACCCCATCTTGGATTCCCCTAGGTCTCTAGTTTTCAGAAATGCACAGGTTTGGTAGGTTTCCCTAGGTGGCGGCTAAGCTACAGGCCAAAATCTACAGGTAGGCACTTTGCAAAAAACACCTCTGTTTTCCTTCAAAAATTTGGCTGTGTCCACGTTGCGCTTTGGGGCATTTCCTGTCGTGGGCACTAGGCCTACCCACACAAGTGAGGTATCATTTTTATCGGGAGACGTGGGGGACCGCTGGGTGGAAGGAAATTTGTGGCTCCTCTCAGATTCCAGGACTTTCTGCCACAGAAATGTGAGGAACATGTGTTTTTTTAGCCAAATTTTGAGGTTTGCGAAGGATTCTGGGTAACAGAACCTGGTCCGAGCCACACAAGTCACCCCATCTTGGATTCCCCTAGGTCTCTAGTTTACAGAAATGCACAGGTTTGGTAGGTTTCCCTAGGTGGCGGCTGAGCTACAGGCCAAAATCTACAGGTAGGCACTTTGCAAAAAACACCTCTGTTTTCCTTCAAAAATGTGGCTGTGTCCACGTTGCGCTTTGGGGCGTTTCCTGTCGCGGGCGCTAGGCCTACCCACAGAAGTGAGGTATCATTTTTATCGCGAGACGTGGGGGAACGCTGGGTGGAAGGATATTTGTGGCTCCTCTCAGATTCCAGAACTTTCTGCCACAGAAATGTGAGGAACATGTGTTTTTTTAGCCAAATTTTGAGGTTTGCAAAGGATTCTGGGTAACAGAACCTGGTCCGAGCCACACAAGTCACCCCATCTTGGTTTCCCCTAGGTCTCTAGTTTTCAGAAATGCACAGGTTTGGTAGGTTTCCCTAGGTGGCGGCTGAGCTACAGGCCAAAATTTACAGGTAGGCACTTTGCAAAAAACACCTCTGTTTTCCTTCAAACATTTGGCTGTGTCTACGTTGCGCTTTGGGGCGTTTCCTGTCGCGGGAGCTAGGCCTACCCACACAAGTGAGGTATCATTTTTATCGGGAGACTTGGGGGGAACGCTGGGTGGAAGGAAATTTGTGGCTCCTCTCAGATTCCAGAACTTTCTGCCACAGAAATGTGAGGAACATGTGTTTTTTTAGCCAAATTTTGAGGTTTGCAAAGGATTCTGGGTAACAGAACCTGGTCCGAGCCACACATGTCACCCCATCTTGGATTCCCCTAGGTCTCTAGTTTTCAGAAATGCACAGGTTTAGTAGGTTTCCCTAGGTGGCGGCTGAGCTACAGGCCAAAATCTACAGGTAGGCACTTTGCAAAAAACACCTATGTTTTCCTTCAAAAATTTGGCTGTGTCCACGTTGCGCTTTGGGGCGTTTTTGCTGTCGCGGGCGCTAGGCCTACCCACACAAGTGAGGTATCATTTTTATCGGGAGACGTGGGGGAACGCTGGGTGGAAGGATATTTGTGGCTCCTCTAAGATTCCAGAACTTTCTGCCACAGAAATGGAAGGAACATGTGTTTTTTTAGCCAAATTTTGAGGTTTGCAAAGGATTCTGGGTAACAGAACCTGGTCCGAGCCACACAAGTCACCCCATCTTGGATTCCCCTAGGTCTCTAGTTTTCAGAAATGCACAGGTTTGGTAGGTTTCCCTAGGTGGCGGCTGAGCTACAGGCCAAAATCTACAGGTAGGCACTTTGCAAAAAACACCTCTGTTTTCCTTCAAAAATTTGGCTGTGTCCACTTTGCGCTTTGGGGTGTTTCCTGTCGCGGGCGCTAGGCCTACCCACACAAGTGAGGTATCATTTTTATCGGGAGACATGGGGGAACGCTGTGTGGAAGGAAATTTGTGGCTCCTCTCAGATTCCAGAACTTTCTGCCACAGAAATGGGAGGAACATGTGTTTTTTTAGCCAAATTTTGAGGTTTGCGAAGGATTCTGGGTAACAGAACCTGGTCCGAGCCACACAAGTCACCCCATCTTGGATTCCCCTAGGTCTCTAGTTTTCAGAAATGCACAGGTTTGGTAGGTTTCCCTAGGTGGCGGCTGAGCTACAGGCCAAAATCTACAGGTAGGCACTTTGCAAAAAAAACCTCTGTTTTCCTTCAAAAATTTGGCTGTGTCCACGTTGGGCATTGGGGTGTTTCCTGTCGCGGGCGCTAGGCCTACCCACACAAGTGAGGTATCATTTTTATCGGGAGACATGGGGGAACGCTGGGTGGAAGGAAATTTGTGGCTCCTCTCAGATTCCAGAACTTTCTGCCACAGAAATGTGAGGAACATGTGTTTTTTCAGCCAAATTTTGAGGTTTGCAAAGGATTCTGGGTAACAGAACCTGGTCCGAGCCACACAAGTCACCCCATCTTGGATTCCCCTAGGTCTCTAGTTTTCAGAAATGCACAGGTTTGGTAGGTTTCCCTAGGTGGCGGCCTAGCTACAGGCCAAAATCTACAGGTAGGCACTTTGCAAAAAACACCTCTGTTTTCCTTCAAAAATTTGGCTGTGTCCACGTTGCGCTTTGGGGCATTTCCTGTCGTGGGCACTAGGCCTACCCACACAAGTGAGGTATCATTTTTATCGGGAGACGTGGGGGACCGCTGGGTGGAAGGAAATTTGTGGCTCCTCTCAGATTCCAGGACTTTCTGCCACAGAAATGTGAGGAACATGTGTTTTTTTAGCCAAATTTTGAGGTTTGCGAAGGATTCTGGGTAACAGAACCTGGTCCGAGCCACACAAGTCACCCCATCTTGGATTCCCCTAGGTCTCTAGTTTACAGAAATGCACAGGTTTGGTAGGTTTCCCTAGGTGGCGGCTGAGCTACAGGCCAAAATCTACAGGTAGGCACTTTGCAAAAAACACCTCTGTTTTCCTTCAAAAATTTGGCTGTGTCCACGTTGCGCTTTGGGGCATTTCCTGTCGTGGGCACTAGGCCTACCCACACAAGTGAGGTATCATTTTTATCGGGAGACGTGGGGGACCGCTGGGTGGAAGGAAATTTGTGGCTCCTCTCAGATTCCAGGACTTTCTGCCACAGAAATGTGAGGAACATATGTTTTTTAAGCCAAATTTTGAGGTTTGCGAAGGATTCTGGGTAACAGAACCTGGTCCGAGCCACACAAGTCACCCCATCTTGGATTCCCCTAGGTCTCTAGTTTCCAGAAATGCACAGGTTTGGTAGGTTTCCCTAGGTGGCGGCTGAGATACAGGCCAAAATCTACAGGTAGGCACTTTGCAAAAAACACCTCTGTTTTCCTTCAAAAATTTGGCTGTGTCCACGTTGCGCTTTGGGGCGTTTCCTGTCGCGGGCGCTAGGCCTACCCACACAAGTGAGGTATCATTTTTATCGGGAGACGTGGGGGAACGCTGGGTGGAAGGAAATTTGTGGCTCCTCTCAGATTCCAGAACTTTCTGCCACAGAAATGTGAGGAACATGTGTTTTTTTAGCCAAATTTTGAGGTTTGCAAAGGATTCTGGGTAACAGAACCTGGTCCGAGCCACACAAGTCACCCCATCTTGGATTCCCCTAAGTCTCTTTTTTTCAGAAATGCACAGGTTTGGTAGGTTTCCCTAGGTGGCGGCTGAGCTACAGGCCAAAATCTACAGGTAGGCACTTTGCAAAAAACACCTCTGTTTACCTTCAAAAATTTGGCTGTGTCCACGTTGCGCTTTGGGGCGTTTCCTGTCGCGGGCGCTAGGCCTACCCACACAAGTGAGCTATCATTTTTATCGGGAGACGTGGGGGAACGCTGTGTTGGAGGAAATTTGTGGCTCCTCTCAGATTCCAGAACTTTCTGCCACAGAAATGTGAGGAACATGTGTCTTTTTAGCCAAATTTTGAGGTTTGCAAAGGATTCTGGGTAACAGAACCTGGTCCGAGCCACACAAGTCACCCCATCTTGGATTCCCCTAGGTCTCTAGTTTTCAGAAATGCACAGGTTTGGTAGGTTTCCCTAGGTGGCGGCTGAGCTACAGGCCAAAATCTACAGGTAGGCACTTTGCAAAAAACACCTTTGTTTACCTTCAAAAATTTGGCTGTGTCCACGTTGCGCTTTGGGGCGTTTCCTGTCGCGGGCGCTAGGCCTACCCACACAAGTGAGGTATCATTTTTATCGGGAGACGTGGGGGAACGCTGTGTGGAAGGAAATTTGTGGCTCCTCTCAGATTCCAGAACTTTCTGCCACAGAAATGGGAGGAACATGTGTTTTTTTAGCCAAATTTTGAGGTTTGCGAAGGATTCTGGGTAACAGAACCTGGTCCGAGCCACACAAGTCACCCCATCTTGGATTCCCCTAGGTCTCTAGTTTTCAGAAATGCACAGGTTTGGTAGGTTTCCCTAGGTGGCGGCTGAGCTACATGTCAAAATCTACAGGTAGGCACTTTGCAAAAAACACCTCTGTTTTCCTTCAAAAATTTGGCTGTGTCCACGTTGCGCTTTGGGGCGTTTCCTGTCGTGGGTGCTAGGCCTACCCACACAAGTGAGGTATCATTTTTATCGGGAGACGTGGGGGAACGCTGGGTGGAAGGATATTTGTGGCTCCTCTAAGATTCCAGAACTTTCTGCCACAGAAATGTGAGGAACATGTGTTTTTTTATCCAAATTTTGAGGTTTGCGAAGGATTCTGGGTAACAGAACCTGGTCCGAGCCACACAAGTCACCCCATCTTGGATTCCCCTAGGTCTCTAGTTTACAGAAATGCACATGTTTGGTAGGTTTCCCTAGGTGGCGGCTGAGCTACAGGCCAAAATCTACAGGTAGGCACTTTGCAAAAAACACCTCTGTTTTCCTTCAAAAATTTGGCTGTGTCCACGTTGCGCTTTGGGGCGTTTCCTGTCACGGGCGCTAGGCCTACCCACACAAGTGAGGTATCATTTTTATCGGGAGACGTGGGGGAACGCTGGGTGGAAGGAAATTTGTGGCTCCTCTCAGATTCCAGAACTTTCTGCCACAGAAATTTGAGGAACATGTGATTTTTTAGCCAAATTTTGAGGTTTGCGAAGGATTCTGGGTAACAGAACCTGGTCCGAGCCACACAAGTCACCCCATCTTGGATTCCCCTAGGTCTCTAGTTTTCAGAAATGCACAGGTTTGGTAGGTTTCCCTAGGTGGCGGCTGAGCTACAGGCCAAAATCTACAGGTAGGCACTTTGCAAAAAACACCTCTGTTTTCCTTCAAAAATTTGGCTGTGTCCACGTTGCGCTTTGGGGCGTTTGCTGTCGCGGGCGCTAGGCCTACCCACACAAGTGAGGTATCATTTTTATCAGGAGACGTGTGGGAACGCTGGGTGGAAGGAAATTAGTGGCTCCTCTCAGATTCTAGAACTTTCTACCACAGAAATGTGAGGAACATGTGTTTTTTTAGCCAAATTTTGAGGTTTGCAAAGGATTCTGGGTAACAGAACCTGGTCGAGCCACACAAGTCACCCCATCTTGGATTCCCCTAGGTCTCTAGTTTTCAGAAATGCACAGGTTTGGTAGGTTTCCCTAGGTGGCGGCTGAGCTACAGGCCAAAATCTACAGGTAGGCACTTTGCAAAAAACACCTCTGTTTTCCTTCAAAAATTTGGCTGTGTCCACGTTGCGCTTTGGGGCGTTTGCTGTCGCGGGCGCTAGGCCTACCCACACAAGTGAGGTATCATTTTTATCAGGAGACGTGTGGGAACGCTGGGTGGAAGGAAATTAGTGGCTCCTCTCAGATTCTAGAACTTTCTACCACAGAAATGTGAGGAACATGTGTTTTTTTAGCCAAATTTTGAGGTTTGCAAAGGATTCTGGGTAACAGAACCTGGTCGAGCCACACAAGTCACCCCATCTTGGATTCCCCTAGGTCTCTAGTTTTCAGAAATGCACAGGTTTGGTAGGTTTCCCTAGGTGGCGGCTGAGCTACAGGCCAAAATCGATAGGTAGGCACTTTGCAAAAAACACCTCTGTTTTCCTTCAAAAATTTGGCTGTGTCCACGTTGCGCTTTGGGGCGTTTCCTGTCGCGGGCGCTAGGCCTACCCACACAAGTGAGGTATCATTTTTATCGGGAGACGTGGGGGAACGCTGGGTGGAACGATATTTGTGGCTCCTCTAAGATTCTAGAACTTTCTGCCACAGAAATGGGAGGAAGATGTGTTTTTTTAGCCAAATTTCGAGGTTTGCAAAGGATTCTGGGTAACAGAACCTGGTCCGAGCCACACAAGTCACCCCATCTTGGATTCCCCTAGGTCTCTAGTTTACAGAAATGCACAGGTTTGGTAGGTTTCCCTAGGTGGCGGCTGAGATACAGGCCAAAATCTACAGGTAGGCACTTTGCAAAAAACACCTCGGTTTTCCTTCAAAAATTTGGCTGTGTCCACGTTGCGCTTTGGGGCGTTTCCTGTCGCGGGCGCTAGGCCTACCCACACAAGTGAGGTATCATTTTTATCGGGAGACGTGGGGGAACGCTGGGTGGAAGGAAATTTGTGGCTCCTCTCAGATTCCAGAACTTTCTGCCACAGAAATGTGAGGAACATGTGTTTTTTTAGCCAAATTTTGAGGTTTGCAAAGGATTCTGGGTAACAGGACCTGGTCCGAGCCACACAAGTCAACCCATCTTGGATTCCCCTAGGTCTCTATTTTTCAGAAATGCACAGGTTTGGTAGGTTTCCCTAGGTGGCGGCTGAGCTACAGGCCAAAATCTACAGGTAGGCACTTTGCAAAAAACACCTCTGTTTACCTTCAAAAATTTGGCTGTGTCCACGTTGCGCTTTGGGGCGTTTCCTGTCGCGGGCGCTAGGCCTACCCACACAAGTGAGGTATCATTTTTATCGGGAGACGTGGGGGAACGCTGTGTGGAAGGAAATTTGTGGCTCCTCTCAGATTCCAGAACTTTCTGCCACAGAAATGTGAGGAACATGTGTCTTTTTAGCCAAATTTTGAGGTTTGCAAAGGATTCTGGGTAACAGAACCTGGTCCGAGCCACACAAGTCACCCCATCTTGGATTCCCCTAGGTCTCTGGTTTTCAGAAATGCACAGGTTTGGTAGGTTTCCCTAGGTGGCGGCTGAGCTACAGGCCAAAATCTACAGGTAGGCACTTTGCAAAAAAAACCTCTGTTTTCCTTCAAAAATTTGGCTGTGTCCACGTTGCGCTTTGGGGTGTTTCCTGTCGCGGGCGCTAGGCCTACCCACACAAGTGAGGTATCATTTTTATCGGGAGACATGGGGGAACGCTGGGTGGAAGGAAATTTGTGGCTCCTCTCAGATTCCAGAACTTTCTGCCATAGAAATGTGAGGAACATGTGTTTTTTTAGCCAAATTTTGAGGTTTGCAAAGGATTCTGGGTAACAGAACCTGGTCCGAGCCACACAAGTCACCCCATCTTGGATTCCCCTAGGTCTCTAGTTTTCAGAAATGCACAGGTTTGGTAGGTTTCCCTAGGTGGCGGCTGAGCTACAGGCCAAAATCTACAGGTAGGCACTTTGCAAAAAACACCTCTGTTTTCCTTCAAAAATGTGGCTGTGTCCACGTTGCGCTTTGGGGCGTTTCGTGTCGTGGGCGCTAGGCCTACCCACATAAGTGAGGTATCATTTTTATCGGGAGACGTGGGGGACCGCTGGGTGGAAGGAAATTTGTGGCTCCTCTCAGATTCCAGTACTTTCTGCCACAGAAATGTGAGGAACATGTGTTTTTTTAGCCAAATTTTGAGGTTTGCGAAGGATTCTGGGTAACAGAACCTGGTCCGAGCCACACAAGTCACCCCATCTTGGATTCCCCTAGGTCTCTAGTTTACAGAAATGCACAGGTTTGGTAGGTTTCCCTAGGTGGCGGCTGAGCTACAGGCCAAAATCTACAGGTAGGCACTTTGCAAAAAACACCTCTGTTTTCCTTCAAAAATTTGGCTGTGTCCACGTTGCGCTTTGGGGCGTTTCCTGTCGCGGGCGCTAGGCCTACCCACAGAAGTGAGGTATCATTTTTATCGGGAGACGTGGGGGAACGCTGGGTGGAAGGATATTTGTGGCTCCTCTCAGATTCCAGAACTTTCTGCCACAGAAATGTGAGGAACATGTGTATTTTTAGCCAAATTTTGAGGTTTGCAAAGGATTCTGGGTAACAGAACCTGGTCCGAGCCACACAAGTCACCCCATCTTGATTTCCCCTAGGTCTCTAGTTTTCAGAAATGCACAGGTTTGTTAGGTTTCCCTAGGTGGCGGCTGAGCTACAGGCCAAAATCTACAGGTAGGCACTTTGCAAAAAACACCTCTGTTTTACTTCAAACATTTGGCTGTGTCCACGTTGCGCTTTGGGGCGTTTCCTGTCGCGGGAGCTAGGCCTACCCACACAAGTGAGGTATCATTTTTATCGGGAGACATGGGGGGAACGCTGGATGGAAGGAAATTTGTGGCTCCTCTCAGATTCCAGAACTTTCTGCCACAGAAATGTGAGGAACATGTGTTTTTTTAGCCAAATTGTGAGGTTTGCAAAGGATTCTGGGTAACAGAACCTGGTCCGAGCCACACAAGTCACCCCATCTTGGATTCCCCTAGGTCTCTAGTTTTCAGAAATGCAAAGGTTTGGTAGGTTTCCCTAGGTGGCGGCTGAGCTACAGGCCAAAATCTACAGGTAGGCACTTTGCAAAAAACACCTCTGTTTTCCTTCAAAAATTTGGCTGTGTCCACTGTGCGCTTTGGGGCGTTTCCTGTCGCAGGCGCTAGGTCTACCCACACAAGTGAGGTATCATTTTTATCGGGAGACGTGGGGAAACGCTGGGTGGAAGGAAATTTGTGGCTCCTCTCAGATTCCAGAACTTTCTGCCACAGAAATGTGAGGAACATGTGTTTTTTTAGCCAAATTTTGAGGTTTGCGAAGGATTCTGGGTAACAGAACCTGGTCCGAGCCACACAAGTCACCCCATCTTGGATTCCCCTAGGTCTCTAGTTTACAGAAATGCACATGTTTGGTAGGTTTCCCTAGGTGGCGGCTGAGCTACAGGCCAAAATCTACAGGTAGGCACTTTGCAAAAAACACCTCTGTTTTCCTTCAAAAATTTGGCTGTGTCCACGTTGCGCTTTGGGGCGTTTCCTGTCACGGGTGCTAGGCCTAACCACACAAGTGAGGTATCATTTCTATCGGGAGACGTGGGGGAACGCTGGGTGGAAGGAAATTTGTGGCTCCTCTCAGATTCCAGAACTTTGTGCCACAGAAATGTGAGGAACATGTGTTTTTTTAGCCACATTTTGAGGTTTGCAAAGGATTCTGGGTAACAGAACCTGGTCCGAGCCACACAAGTCACCCCATCTTGGATTCCCCTAGGTCTCTAGTTTACAGAAATGCACATGTTTGGTAGGTTTCCCTAGGTGGCGGCTGAGCTACAGGCCAAAATCTATAGGTAGGCACTTTGCAAAAAACACCTCTGTTTTCCTTCAAAAATTTGGCTGTGTCCACGTTGCGCTTTGGGGCGTTTGCTGTCGCGGGCGCTAGGCCTACCCACACAAGTGAGGTATCATTTTTATCGGGAGACGTGGGGGAACGCTGGGTGGAAGGATATTTGTGGCTCCTCTAAGATTCCAGAACTTTCTGCCACAGAAATGGGAGGAACATGTGTTTTTTTAGCCAAATTTTGAGGTTTGCAAAGGATTCTGGGTAACAGAACCTGGTCCGAGCCACACAAGTCACCCCATCTTGGATTCCCCTAGGTCTCTAGTTTTCAGAAATGCACAGGTTTGGTAGGTTTCCCTAGGTGGCGGCTGAGCTACAGGCCAAAATCTACAGGTAGGCACTTTGCAAAAAACACCTCTGTTTTCCTTCAAAAATTTGGCTGTGTCCACGTTGCGCTTTGGGGCATTTCCTGTCGCAGGCGCTAGGTCTACCCACACAAGTGAGGTATCATTTTTATTGGGAGACGTGTGGGAACGCTGGGTGGAAGGAAATTAGTGGCTCCTCTCAGATTCTAGAACTTTCTACCACAGAAATGTGAGGAACATGTGTTTTTTTAGCAAAATTTTGAGGTTTGCAAAGGATTCTGGGTAACAGAACCTGGTCGAGCCACACAAGTCGCCCCATCTTGGATTCCCCTAGGTCTCTAGTTTTCAGAAATGCACAGGTTTGGTAGGTTTCCCTAGGTGGCGGCTGAGCTACAGGCCAAAATCGATAGGTAGGCACTTTGCAAAAAACACCTCTGTTTTCCTTCAAAAATTTGGCTGTGTCCACGTTGCGCTTTGGGGCGTTTCCTGTCGCGGGCGCTAGGCCTACCCACACAAGTGAGGTATAATTTTTATCGGGAGACGTGGGGGAACGCTGGGTGGAAGGAAATTTGTGGCTCCTCTCAGATTCCAGAACTTTCTGCCACAGAAATGTGAGGAACATGTGTTTTTTTAGCCAAATTTTGAGGTTTGCAAAGGATTCTGGGTAACAGAACCTGGTCCGAGCCACACAAGTCACCCCATCTTGGTTTCCCCTAGGTCTCTAGTTTTCAGAAATGCACAGGTTTGGTAGGTTTCCCTAGGTGGCGGCTGAGCTACAGGCCAAAATCTACAGGTAGGCACTTTGCAAAAAACACCTCTGCTTTCCTTCAAAAATTTGGCTGTGTCCACGTTGCGCTTTGGGGTGTTTCCTGTCGCGGGCGCTAGGCCTACCCACACAAGTGAGGTATCATTTTTATCGGGAGACGTGGGGGAACGCTGGGTGGAACGATATTTGTGGCTCCTCTAAGATTCCAGAACTTTCTGCCACAGAAATGGGAGGAACATGTGTTTTTTTAGCCAAATTTTGAGGTTTGCAAAGGATTCTGGGTAACAGAACCTGGTCCGAGCCGCACAAGTCACCCCATCTTGGATTCCCCTAGGTCTCTAGTTTACAGAAATGCACAGGTTTGTTAGGTTTCCCTAGGTGGCGGCTGAGCTACAGGCCAAAATCTACAGGTAGGCACTTTGCAAAAAACACCTCTGTTTTCCTTCAAAAATTTGGCTGTGTCCACGTTGCGCTTTGGGGCGTTTCCTGTCGTGGGCGCTAGGCCTACCCACACAAGTGAGGTATCATTTTTATCGGGAGACATGGGGGAACGCTGGGTGGAAGGAAATTTGTGGCTCCTCTCAGATTCCAGAACTTTCTGCCACAGAAATGTGAGGAACATGTGTTTTTTTAGCCAAATTTTGAGGTTTGCGAAGGATTCTGGGTAACAGAACCTGGTCCGAGCCACACAAGTCACCCCATCTTGGATTCCCCTAGGTCTCTAGTTTACAGAAATGCACATGTTTGGTAGGTTTCCCTAGGTGGCGGCTGAGCTACAGGCCAAAATCTACAGGTAGGCACTTTGCAAAAAACACCTCTGTTTTCCTTCAAAAATTTGGCTGTGTCCACTGTGCGCTTTGGGGCGTTTCCTGTCGCAGGCGCTAGGTCTACCCACACAAGTGAGGTATCATTTTTATCGGGAGACGTGGGGAAACGCTGGGTGGAAGGAAATTTGTGGCTCCTCTCAGATTCCAGAACTTTCTGCCACAGAAATGTGAGGAACATGTGTTTTTTTAGCCAAATTTTGAGGTTTGCGAAGGATTCTGGGTAACAGAACCTGGTCCGAGCCACACAAGTCACCCCTTCTTGGATTCCCCTAGGTCTCTAGTTTACAGAAATGCACATGTTTGGTAGGTTTCCCTAGGTGGCGGCTGAGCTACAGGCCAAAATCTACAGGTAGGCACTTTGCAAAAAACACCTCTGTTTTCCTTCAAAAATTTGGCTGTGTCCACGTTGCGCTTTGGGGCGTTTCCTGTCACGGGCGCTAGGCCTACCCACACAAGTGAGGTATCATTTCTATCGGGAGACGTGGGGGAACGCTGGGTGGAAGGAAATTTGTGGCTCCTCTCAGATTCCAGAACTTTGTGCCACAGAAATGGGAGGAACATGTGTTTTTTTAGCCACATTTTGAGGTTTGCAAAGGATTCTGGGTAACAGAACCTGGTCCGAGCCACACAACTCACCCCATCTTGGATTCCCCTAGGTCTCTAGTTTTCAGAAATGCACAGGTTTGGTAGGTTTCCCTAGGTGGCGGCTGAGCTACAGGCCAAAATCTACAGGTAGGCACTTTGCAAAAAACACCTCTGTTTTCCTTCAAAAATTTGGCTGTGTCCACTTTGCGCTTTGGGGCGTTTCCTGTCGCGGGCGCTAGGCCTACCCACACAAGTGAGGTATCATTTTTATCGGGAGACGTGGGGGAACGCTGTGTGGAAGGAAATTTGTGGCTACTCTCAGATTCCAGAACTTTCTGCCACAGAAATGTGAGGAACATGTGTCTTTTTAGCCAAATTTTGAGGTTTGCAAAGGATTCTGGGTAACAGAACCTGGTCCGAGCCACACAAGTCACCCCATCTTGGATTCCCCTAGGTCTCTAGTTTTCAGAAATGCACAGGTTTGGTAGGTTTCCCTAGGTGGCGGCTGAGCTACAGGCCAAAATCTACAGGTAGGCACTTTGCAAAAAAAAACTCTGTTTTCCTTCAAAAATTTGGCTGTGTCCACGTTGCGCTTTGGGGTGTTTCCTGTCGCGGGCGCTAGGCCTACCCACACAAGTGAGGTATCATTTTTATCGGGAGACATGGGGGAACGCTGGGTGGAAGGAAATTTGTGGCTCCTCTCAGATTCCAGAACTTTCTGCCACAGAAATGTGAGGAACATGTGTTTTTTTAGCCAAATTTTGAGGTTTGCAAAGGATTCTGGGTAACAGAACCTAGTCCGAGCCACACAAGTCACCCAATCTTGGATTCCCCTAGGTCTCTAGTTTTCAGAAATGCACAGGTTTGGTAGGTTTCCCTAGGTGGCGGCTGAGCTACAGGCCAAAATCTACAGGTAGGCACTTTGCAAAAAACACCTCTGTTTTCCTTCAAAAATGTGGCTGTGTCCACGTTGCGCTTTGGGGCGTTTCCTGTCGTGGGCGCTAGGCCTACCCACACAAGTGAGGTATCATTTTTATCGGGAGACGTGGGGAAACGCTGGGTGGAAGGAAATTTGTGGCTCCTCTCAGATTCCAGAACTTTCTGCCACAGAAATGGGAGGAACATGTGTTTTTTTAGCCAAATTTTGAGGTTTGCGAAGGATTCTGGGTAACAGAACCTGGTCCGAGCCACACAAGTCACCCCATCTTGGATTCCCCTAGGTCTCTAGTTTACAGAAATGCACATGTTTGGTAGGTTTCCCTAGGTGGCGGCTGAGCTACAGGCCAAAATCTACAGGTAGGCACTTTGCAAAAAACACCTCTGTTTTCCTTCAAAAATTTGGCTGTGTCCACGTTGCGCTTTGGGGCGTTTCCTGTCACGGGCGCTAGGCCTACCCACACAAGTGAGGTATCATTTTTATCGGGAGACGTGGGGGAACGCTGGGTGGAAGGAAATTTGTGGCTCCTCTCAGATTCCAGAACTTTATGCCACAGAAATGTGAGGAACATGTGTTTTTTTAGCCAAATTTTGAGGTTTGCAAAGGATTCTGTGTAACTGAACCTGGTCCCAGCCACACAAGTCACCCCATCTTGGATTCCCCTAGGTCTCTAGTTTTCAGAAATGCACAGGTTTGGTAGGTTTCCCTAGGTGGCGGCCTAGCTACAGGCCAAAATCTACAGGTAGGCACTTTGCAAAAAACACCTCTGTTTTCCTTCAAAAATTTGGCTGTGTCCACGTTGCGCTTTGGGGCGTTTCCTGTCACGGGCGCTAGGCCTACCCACACAAGTGAGGTATCATTTTTATCGGGAGACAAGGGGGAACGCTGGGTGGAAGGAAATTTGTGGCTCCTCTCAGATTCCAGAACTTTATGCCAAAGAAATGTGAGGAACATGTGTTTTTTTAGCCAAATTTTGAGGTTTGCAAAGGATTCTGGGTAACAGAACCTGGTCCGAGCCACACAAGTCACCCCATCTTGGATTCCCCTAGGTCTCTAGTTTTCAGAAATGCACAGGTTTGGTAGGTTTCCCTAGGTGGCGGCTGAGCTACAGGCCAAAATCTACAGGTAGGCACTTTGCAAAAAACACCTCTGTTTTCCTTCAAAAATTTGGCTGTGTCCACGTTGCGCTTTGGGGTGGTTCCTGTCGCGGGCGCTAGGCCTACCCACACAAGTGAGGTATCATTTTTATCGGGAGACGTGGGGGAACGCTGTGTGGAAGGAAATTTGTGGCTCCTCTCAGATTCCAGAACTTTCTGCCATAGAAATGGGAGGAACATGTGTTTTTTTAGCCAAATTTTGAGGTTTGCGAAGGATTCTGGGTAACAGAACCTGGTCCGAGCCACACAAGTCACCCCATCTTGGATTCCCCTAGGTCTCTATTTTTCAGAAATGCACAGGTTTGGTAGTTTCCCTAGGTGGCGGCTGAGCTACAGGCCAAAATCTACAGGTAGGCACTTTGCAAAAAACACCTCTGTTTTCCTTCAAAAATTTGGCTGTGTCCACGTTGCGCTTTGGGGCGTTTCCTGTCGCGGGCGCTAGGTCTACCCACACAAGTGAGGTATCATTTTTATCGGGAGACGTGGGGAAACGCTGGGTGGAAGGAAATTTGTGGCTCCTCTCAGATTCCAGAACTTTCTGCCACAGAAATGTGAGGAACATGTGTTTTTTTAGCCAAATTTTGAGGTTTGCGAAGGATTCTAGGTAACAGAACCTGATCCGAGCCACACAAGTCACCCCATGTTGGATTCCCCTAGGTCTCTAGTTTACAGAAATGCAAATGTTTGGTAGGTTTCCCTAGGTGGCGGCTGAGCTACAGGCCAAAAGCTACAGGTAGGCACTTTGCAAAAAACACCTCTGTTTTCCTTCCAAAATTTGGCTGTGTCCACGTTGCGCTTTGGGGCGTTTCCTGTCACGGGCGCTAGGCCTACCCACACAAGTGAGGTATCATTTTTATCGGGAGACGTGGGGGAACGCTGGGTGGAAGGAAATTTGTGGCTCCCCTCAGATTCCAGAACTTTATGCCACAGAAATGTGAGGAACATGTGTTTTTTTAGCCAAATTTTGAGGTTTGCAAAGGATTCTGGGTAACAGAACCTGATCCGAGCCACACAAGTCACCCCATGTTGGATTCCCCTAGGTCTCTAGTTTACAGAAATGCAAATGTTTGGTAGGTTTCCCTAGGTGGCGGCTGAGCTACAGGCCAAAATCTACAGGTAGGCACTTTGCAAAAAACACCTCTGTTTTCCTTCCAAAATTTGGCTGTGTCCACGTTGCGCTTTGGGGCGTTTCCTGTCACGGGCGCTAGGCCTACCCAAACAAGTGAGGTATCATTTTTATCGGGAGACGTGGGGGAACGCTGGGTGGAAGGAAATTTGTGGCTCCTCTCAGATTCCAGAACTTTATGCCACAGAAATGTGAGGAACATGTGTTTTTTTAGCCAAATTTTGAGGTTTGCAAAGGATTCTGGGTAACAGAACCTGGTCCGAGCCACACAAGTCACCCCATCTTGGATTCCCCTAGGTCTCTAGTTTTCAGAAATGCACAGGTTTGGTAGGTTTCCCTAGGTGGCGGCTGAGATACAGGCCAAAATCTACAGGTAGGCACTTTGCAAAAAACACCTCTGTTTTCCTTCAAAAATTTGGCTGTGTCCACGTTTCGCTTTGGGGTGGTTCCTGTCGCGGGCGCTAGGCCTACCCACACAAGTGAGGTATCATTTTTATCGGGAGACATGGGGGAACGCTGTGTGGAAGGAAATTTGTGGCTCCTCTCAGATTCCAGAACTTTCTGCCACAGAAATGGGAGGAACATGTGTTTTTTTAGCCAAATTTTGAGGTTTGCGAAGGATTCTGGGTAACAGAACCTGGTCCGAGCCACACAAGTCACCCCATCTTGGATTCCCCTAGGTCTCTAGTTTACAGAAATGCACATGTTTGGTAGGTTTCCCTAGGTGGCGGCTGAGCTACAGGCCAAAATCTACAGGTAGGCACTTTGCAAAAAACACCTCTGTTTTCCTTCAAAAATTTGGCTGTGTCCACGTTGCGCTTTGGGGCGTTTCCTGTCGCGGGCGCTAGGCCTACCCACACAAGTGAGGTATCATTTTTATCGGGAGACGTGGGGGAACGCTGGGTGGAAGGAAATTTGTGGCTCCTCTCAGATTCCAGAACTTTCTGCCATAGAAATGTGAGGAACATGTGTTTTTTTAGCCAAATTTTGAGGTTTGCGAAGGATTCTGGGTAACAGAACCTGGTCCGAGCCACACAAGTCACCCCATCTTGGATTCCCCTAGGTCTCTAGTTATCAGAAATGAACAGGTTTGGTAGGTTTCCCTAGGTGGCGGCTGAGCTACAGGCCAAAATCTACAGGTAGGCACTTTGCAAAAAACACCTCTGTTTTCCTTCAAAAATTTGGCTGTGTCCACGTTGCGCTTTGGGGCGTTTCCTGTCGCGGGCGCTAGGCCTACCCACACAAGTGAGGTATCATTTTTATCGGGAGACGTGTGGGAACGCTGGGTGGAAGGATATTTGTGGCTCCTCTAAGATTCCAGAACTTTCTGCCACAGAAATGGGAGGAACATGTGTTTTTTTAGCCAAATTTTGAGGTTTGCAAAGGATTCTGGGTAACAGAACCTGGCCCGATCCACACATGTCACCCCATCTTGGATTCCCCTAGGTCTCTATTTTTCAGAAATGCACAGGTTTGGTAGGTTTCCCTAGGTGGCGGCTGAGCTACAGGCCAAAATCTACAGGTAGGCACTTTGCAAAAAACACCTCTGTTTTCCTTCAAAAATTTGGCTGTGTCCACGTTGCACTTTGGGGCGTTTCCTGTCGCGGGCGCTAGGCCTACCCACACAAGTGAGGTATAAATTTTATCGGGAGACGTGTGGGAACGCTGGGTGGAAGGATATTTGTGGCTCCTCTAAGATTCCAGAACTTTCTGCCACAGAAATGTGAGGAACATGTGTTTTTTTAGCCAAATTTTGAGGTTTGCGAAGGATTCTGGTTAACAGAACCTGGTCCGAGCCACACAAGTCACCCCATCTTGGATTCCCCTAGGTCTCTATTTTTCAGAAATGCACAGGTTTGGTAGGTTTCCCTAGGTGGCGGCTGAGCTACAGGCCAAAATCGACAGGTAGGCACTTTGCAAAAAACACCTCTGTTTTCATTCAAAAATTTGTCTGTGTCCACGTTGCACTTTGGGGCGTTTCCTGTCGCGGGCGCTAGGCCTACCCACACAAGTGAGGTATCATTTTTATCGGGAGACGTGTGGGAACGCTGGGTGGAAGGATATTTGTGGCTCCTCTAAGATTCCAGAACTTTCTGCCACAGAAATGTGAGGAACATGTGTTTTTTTAGCCAAATTTTGAGGTTTGCGAAGGATTCTGGGTAACAGAACCTGGTCCGAGCCACACAAGTCACCCCATCTTGGATTCCCCTAGGTCTCTAGTTTACAGAAATGCACATGTTTGGTAGGTTTCCCTAGGTGGCGGCTGAGCTACAGGCCAAAATCTACAGGTAGGCACTTTGCAAAAAACACCTCTGTTTTCCTTCAAAAATTTGGCTGTGTCCACGTTGCGCTTTGGGGCGTTTCCTGTCGCGGGCGCTAGGCCTACCCACACAAGTGAGGTATCATTTTTATCGGGAGACGTGGGGGAACGCTGGGTGGAAGGAAATTTGTGGCTCCTCTCAGATTCCTGACCTTTCTGCCACAGAAATGGGAGGAACATGTGTTTTTTTAGCCAAATTTTGAGGTTTGCGAAGGATTCTGGGTAACAGAACCTGGTCCGAGCCACACAAGTCACCCCATCTTGGATTCCCCTAGGTCTCTAGTTTTCAGAAATGCACAGGATTGGTAGGTTTCCCTAGGTGGCGGCTGAGCTACAGGCCAAAATCTACAGGTAGGCACTTTGCAAAAAACACCTCTGTTTTCCTTCAAAAATTTGGCTGTGTCCACGTTGTCTTTGGGGCACTTCCTGTCGCGGGCGCTAGGCCTACCCACACAAGTGAGGTATCATTTTTATCGGGAGACGTGGGGGAACGCTGGGTGGAAGGATATTTGTGGCTCCTCTAAGATTCCAGAACTTTCTGCCACAGAAATGGGAGGAACATGTGTTTTTTTAGCCAAATTTTGAGGTTTGCAAAGGATTCTGTGTAACAGAACCTGGTCCGAGCCACACAAGTCACCCCATCTTGGATTCCCCTAGGTCTCTAGTTTTCAGAAATGCACAGGTTTGGTAGGTTTCCCTAGGTGGCGGCTGAGCTACAGGCCAAAATCTACAGGTAGGCACTTTGCAAAAAACACCTCTTTTTTCCTTCAAAAATTTGGCTGTGTCCACGTTGCGCTTTGGGGCATTTCCTGTCGCAGGCGCTAGGTCTACCCACACAAGTGAGGTATCATTTTTATCGGGAGATGGGTGGGAACGCTGGGTGGAAGGAAATTAGTGGCTCCTCTCAGATTCTAGAACTTTCTACCACAGAAATGTGAGGAACATGTGTTTTTTTAACCAAATTTTGAGGTTTGCAAAGGATTCTGGGTAACAGAACCTGGTCCGAGCCACACAAGTCACCCCATCTTGGATTCCCCTAGGTCTCTAGTTTTCAGAAATGCACAGGTTTGGTAGGTTTCCCTAGGTGGCGGCTGAGCTACAGGCCAAAATCGACAGGTAGGCACTTTGCAAAAAACACCTCTGTTTTCCTTCAAAAATTTGGCTGTGTCCACGTTGCGCTTTGGGGCGTTTCCTGTCGCGGGCGCTAGGCCTACCCACACAAGTGAGGTATCATTTTTATCGGGAGACATGGGGGAACGCTGTGTGGAAGGAAATTTGTGGCTCCTCTCATATTCCAGAACTTTCTGCCACAGAAATGTGAGGAACATGTGTTTTTTTAGCCAAATTTTGAGGTTTGCGAAGGATTGTGGGTAACAGAATCTGGTCCGAGCCACACAAGTCACCCCATCTTGGATTCCCCTAGGTCTCTAGTTTTCAGAAATGCACAGGTTTGGTAGGTTTCCCTAGGTGGCGGCTGAGCTACAGGCCAAAATCGACAGGTAGGCACTTTGCAAAAAACACCTCTGTTTTCCTTCAAAAATTTGGCTGTGTCCACGTTACGCTTTGGGGTGTTTCCTGTCACGGGCGCTAGGCCTACCCACACAAGTGAGGTATCATTTTTATCGGGAGACATGGGGGAACGCTGCGTGGAAGGAAATTCGTGGCTCCTCTCAGATTCCAGAACTTTCTGCCACAGAAATGTGAGGAACATGTGTTTTTTTAGCCAAATTTTGAGGTTTGCGAAGGATTCTGGGTAACAGAACCTGGTCCGAGCCACACAAGTCACCCCATCTTGGATTCCCCTAGGTCTCTAGTTTACAGAAATGTACAGGTTTGGTAGGTTTCCCTAGATGGCGGCTGAGCTACAGGCGAAAATCTACAGGTAGGCACTTTGCAAAAAACACCTCTGTTTTCCTTCAAAAATTTGGCTGTGTCCACGTTGCGCTTTGGGGCGTTTCCTGTCGCGGGCGCTAGGCCTACCCACAAAAGTGAGGTATCATTTTTATCGGGAGACGTGGGGAACGCTGGGTGGAAGGATATTTGTGGCTCCTCTCAGATTCCAGAACTTTCTGCCACAGAAATGTGAGGAACATGTGTTTTTTTAGCCAAATTTTGAGGTTTGCAAAGGATTCTGGGTAACAGAACCTGGTCCGAGCCACACAAGTCACCCCATCTTGGTTTCCCCTAGGTCTCTAGTTTTCAGAAATGCACAGGTTTGGTAGGTTTCCCTAGGTGGCGGCTGAGCTACAGGCCAAAATCTACAGGTAGGCACTTTGCAAAAAACACCTCTGTTTTCCTTCAAAAATTTGGCTGTGTCCACGTTGCGCTTTGGGGCGTTTGCTGTCGCGGGAGCTAGGCCTACCCACACAAGTGAGGTATCATTTTTATCGGGAGACGTGGGGGAACGCTAGGTGGAAGGAAATTTGTGGCTCCTCTCAGATTCCAGAACTTTCTGCCACAGAAATGGGAGGAACAGGGTTTTTTTTAGCCAAATTTTGAGGTTTGCAAAGGATTCTGGGTAACAGAACCTGGTCCGAGCCACACAAGTCACCCCATCTTTGATTCCCCTAGGTCTCTAGTTTTCAGAAATGCACAGGTTTGGTAGGTTTCCCTAGGTGGCGGCTGAGCTACAGGCCAAAATCTACAGGTAGGCACTTTGCAAAAAACACCTCTGTTTTTCTTCAAAAATTTGGCTGTGTCCACTTTGCGCTTTGGGGCGTTTCCTGTCGCAGGCGCTAGGTCTACCCACACAAGTGAGGTATAATTTTTATCGGGAGACATGGGGAAACGCTTGGTGGAAGGAAATTTGTGGCTCCTCTCAGATTCCAGAACTTTCTGCCACAGAAATGTGAGGAACATGTGTTTTTTTGCCAAATTTTGAGGTTTGCAAAGGATTCTGGGTAACAGAACCTGGTCCGAGCCACACAAGTCACCCCATCTTGGATTCCCCTAGGTCTCTAGTTTTCAGAAATGCACAGGTTTGGTAGGTTTCCCTAGGTGGCGGCTGAGTTACAGGCCAAAATCTACAGGTAGGCATTTTGCAAAAAACACCTCTGTTTTCCTTCAAAATTTGGCTGTGTCCACGTTGCGCTTTGGGGCGTTTCCTGTCGTGGGCGCTAGGCCTACCCACACAAGTGAGGTATCATTTTTATCGGGAGACGTGGGGGACCGCTGGGTGGAAGGAAATGAGTGGCTCCTCTCAAATTCCAGAACTTTCTGCCACAGAAATGTGAGGAACATGTGTTTTTTTAGCCAAATTTTGAGGTTTGCGAAGGATTCTGGGTAACAGAACCTGGTCCGAGCCACACAAGTCACCCCATCTTGGATTCCCCTAGGTCTCTAGTTTTCAGAAATGCACAGGTTTGGTAGGTTTCCCTAGGTGGCGGCTGAGCTGCAGGCCAAAATCTACAGGTAGGCACTTTGCAAAAAACACCTCTGTTTTCCTTCAAAAATTTGGCTGTGTCCACTTTGCGCTTTGGGGCGTTTCCTGTCGCAGGCGCTAGATCTACCCACACAAGTGAGGTATCATTTTTATCGGGAGACGTGGGGAAACGCTGGGTGGAAGGAAATTTGTGGCTCCTCTCAGATTCCAGAACTTTCTGCCACAGAAATGTGAGGAACATGTGTTTTTTTAGCCAAATTTTGAGGTTTGCAAAGGATTCTGGGTAACAGAACCTGGTCCGAGCCACACAAGTCACCCCATCTTGGATTCCCCTAGGTCTCTAGTTTTCAGAAATGCACAGGTTTGGTAGGTTTCCCTAGGTGGCGGCTGAGCTACAGGCCAAAATCTACAGGTAGGCATTTTGCAAAAAACACCTCTGTTTTCCTTCAAAAATTTGGCTGTGTCCACGTTGCGCTTTGGGGCGTTTCCTGTCGTGGGAGCTAGGCCTACCCACACAAGTGAGGTATCATTTATATCGGGAGACGTGGGGGACCGCTGGCTGGAAGGATATTTGTGGCTCCTCTAAGATTCCAGAACTTTCTGCCACAGAAATGTGAGGAACATGTGTTTTTTTAGCCAAATTTTGAGGTTTGCGAAGGATTCTGGGTAACAGAACCTGGTCCGAGCCACACAAGTCACCTCATCTTGGATTCCCCTAGGTCTCTAGTTTACAGAAATGCACAGGTTTGGTAGGTTTCCCTAGGTGGCGGCTGAGCTACAGGCCAAAATCTACGGGTAGGCACTTTGCAAAAAACACCTCTGTTTTCCTTCAAAAATTTGGCTGTGTCCACGTTGCGCTTTGGGGCGTTTCCTGTCGCGGGCGCTAGGCCTACCCACACAAGTGAGGTATCATTTTTATCGGGAGACGTGATGGAACGCTGGGTGGAAGGAAATTTGTGGCTCCTCTCAGATTCCAGAACTTTCTGCCACAGAAATGTGAGGAACATGTGTTTTTTTAGCTAAATTTTGAGGTTTGCAAAGGATTCTGGGTAACAGAACCTGGTCCGAGCCACACAAGTCACCCCATCTTGGTTTCCCCTAGGTCTCTAGTTTTCAGAAATGCACAGGTTTGGTAGGTTTCCCTAGGTGGCGGCTGAGCTACAGGCCAAAATCTACAGGTAGGCACTTTGCAAAAAACACCTCTGTTTTCCTTCAAAAATTTGGCTGTGTCCACGTTGCGCTTTGGGGCGTTTCCTGTCGCGGGCGCTAGGCCTACCCACACAAGTGAGATATCATTTTTATCGGGAGACGTGGGGGATCGCTGGGTGGAAGGAAATTTGTGGCTCTTCTCAGATTCCAGAACTTTCTGCCACAGAAATGTGAGGAACATGTGTTTTTTTAGCCAAATTTTGAGGTTTGCGAAGGATTCTGGGTAACAGAACCTGGTCCGAGCCACACAAGTCACCCCATCTTGGATTCCCCTAGGTCTCTAGTTTACAGAAATGCACAGGTTTGGTAGGTTTCCCTAGGTGGCGGCTGAGCTACAGGCCAAAATCTACGGGTAGGCACTTTGCAAAAAACACCTCTGTTTTCCTTCAAAAATGTGGCTGTGTCCTCGTTGCGCTTTGGGGCGTTTTCTGTCGCGGGCGCTAGGCCTACCCACACAAGTGAGGTATCATTTTTATCGGGAGACGTGGTGGAACGCTGGGTGGAAGGAAATTTGTGGCTCCTCTCAGATTCCAGAACTTTCTGCCACAGAAATGGGAGGAAAATGTGTTTTTTTAGCCAAATTTTGAGGTTTGCGAAGGATTCTGGGTAACAGAACCTGGTCCGAGCCACACAAGTCACCCCATCTTGGATTCCCCTAGGTCTCTAGTTTACAGAAATGCACAGGTTCGGTAGGTTTCCCTAGGTGGCGGCTGAGCTACAGGCCAAAATCTACAGGTAGGCACTTTGCAAAAAACACCTCTGTTTTCCTTCAAAAATTTGGCTGTGTCCACGTTGCGCTTTGGGGCGTTTCCTGTCGCGGGCGCTAGGCCTACCCACACAAGTGAGGTATCATTTTTATCGGGAGACGTGGGGGAACGCTGGGTGGAAGGATATTTGTGGCTCCTCTCAGATTCCAGAACTTTCTGCCACAGAAATGTGAGGAACATGTGTTTTTTTAGCCAAATTTTGAGGTTTGCAAAGGATTCTGGGTAACAGAACCTGGTCCGAGCCACACAAGTCACCCCATCTTGGTTTCCCCTAGGTCTCTAGTTTTCAGAAATGCACAGGTTTGGTAGGTTTCCCTAGGTGGCGGCTGAGCTACAGGCCAAAATCTACAGGTAGGCACTTTGCAAAAAACACCTCTGTTTTCCTTCAAAAATTTGGCTGTGTCCACGTTGCGCTTTGGGGCGTTTCCTGTCGCAGGAGCTAGGCCTACCCACACAAGTGAGGTATCATTTTTATCGGGAGACGTGGGGGAACGCTAGGTGGAAGGAAATTTGTGGCTCCTCTCAGATTCCAGACCTTTCTGCCACAGAAATGGGAGGAACATGTGTTTTTTTAGCCAAATTTTGAGGTTTGCGAAGGATTCTGGGTAACAGAACCTGGCCCGATCCACACATGTCACCCCATCTTGGATTCCCCTAGGTCTCTAGTTTTCAGAAATGCACAGGTTTGGTAGGTGGCGGCTGAGCTACAGGCCAAAATCTACAGGTAGGCACTTTGCAAAAAACACCTCTGTTTTCCTTCAAAAATTTGGCTGTGTCCACGTTGCGCTTTGGGGTGTTTCCTGTCGCGGGCGCTAGGCCTACCCACACAAGTGAGGTATCATTTTTATCGGGAGACATGGGGGAACGCTGTGTGGAAGGAAATTTGTGGCTCCTCTCAGATTCCAGAACTTTCTGCCACAGAAATGGGAGGAACATGTGTTTTTTTAGCCAAATTTTGAGGTTTGCGAAGGATTCTGGGTAACAGAACCTGGTCCGAGCCACACAAGTCACCCCATCTTGGATTCCCCTAGGTCTCTAGTTATCAGAAATGAACAGGTTTGGTAGGTTTCCCTAGGTGGCGGCTGAGCTACAGGCCAAAATCTACAGGTAGGCACTTTGCAAAAAACACCTCTGTTTTCCTTCAAAAATTTGGCTGTGTCCACGTTGCGCTTTGGGGCGTTTCCTGTCGCGGGCGCTAGGTCTACCCACACAAGTGAGGTATCATTTTTATCGGGAGACGTGTGGGAACGCTGGGTGGAAGGATATTTGTGGCTCCTCTAAGATTCCAGAACTTTCTGCCACAGAAATGTGAGGAACATGTGTTTTTTTAGCCAAATTTTGAGGTTTGCGAAGGATTCTGGTTAACAGAACCTGGTCCGAGCCACACAAGTCACCCCATCTTGGATTCCCCTAGGTCTCTATTTTTCAGAAATGCACAGGTTTGGTAGGTTTCCCTAGGTGGCGGCTGAGCTACAGGCCAAAATCGACAGGTAGGCACTTTGCAAAAAACACCTCTGTTTTCCTTCAAAAATTTGTCTGTGTCCACGTTGCACTTTGGGGCGTTTCCTGTCGCGGGCGCTAGGCCTACCCACACAAGTGAGGTATCATTTTTATCGGGAGACGTGTGGGAACGCTGGGTGGAAGGATATTTGTGGCTCCTCTAAGATTCCAGAACTTTCTGCCACAGAAATGTGAGGAACATGTGTTTTTTTAGCCAAATTTTGAGGTTTGCGAAGGATTCTGGGTAACAGAACCTGGTCCGAGCCACACAAGTCACCCCATCTTGGATTCCCCTAGGTCTCTAGTTTACAGAAATGCACATGTTTGGTAGGTTTCCCTAGGTGGCGGCTGAGCTACAGGCCAAAATCTACAGGTAGGCACTTTGCAAAAAACACCTCTGTTTTCCTTCAAAAATTTGGCTGTGTCCACGTTGCGCTTTGGGGCGTTTCCTGTCGCGGGCGCTAGGCCTACCCACACAAGTGAGGTATCATTTTTATCGGGAGACGTGGGGGAACGCTGGGTGGAAGGAAATTTGTGGCTCCTCTCAGATTCCAGACCTTTCTGCCACAGAAATGGGAGGAACATGTGTTTTTTTAGCCAAATTTTGAGGTTTGCGAAGGATTCTGGGTAACAGAACCTGGTCCGAGCCACACAAGTCACCCCATCTTGGATTCCCCTAGGTCTCTAGTTTTCAGAAATGCACAGGATTGGTAGGTTTCCCTAGGTGGCGGCTGAGCTACAGGCCAAAATCTACAGGTAGGCACTTTGCAAAAAACACCTCTGTTTTCCTTCAAAAATTTGGCTGTGTCCACGTTGTCTTTGGGGCATTTCCTGTCGCGGGCGCTAGGCCTACCCACACAAGTGAGGTATCATTTTTATCGGGAGACGTGTGGGAACGCTGGGTGGAAGGATATTTGTGGCTCCTCTAAGATTCCAGAACTTTCTGCCACAGAAATGGGAGGAACATGTGTTTTTTTAGCCAAATTTTGAGGTTTGCAAAGGATTCTGGGTAACAGAACCTGGCCCGATCCACACATGTCACCCCATCTTGGATTCCCCTAGGTCTCTAGTTTTCAGAAATGCACAGGTTTGGTAGGTTTCCCTAGGTGGCGGCTGAGCTACAGGCCAAAATCTACAGGTAGGCACTTTGCAAAAAACACCTCTGATTTCCTTCAAAAATTTGGCTGTGTCCACGTTGCGCTTTGGGGTGTTTCCTGTCGCGGGCGCTAGGCCTACCCACACAAGTGAGGTATCATTTTTATCGGGAGACATGGGGGAACGCTGTGTGGAAGGAAATTTGTGGCTCCTCTCAGATTCCAGAACTTTCTGCCACAGAAATGGGAGGAACATGTGTTTTTTTAGCCAAATTTTTAGGTTTGCGAAGGATTCTGGGTAACAGAACCTGGTCCGAGCCACACAAGTCACCCCATCTTGGATTCCCCTAGGTCTCTAGTTTTCAGAAATGCACAGGTTTGGTAGGTTTCCCTAGGTGGCGGCTGAGCTACAGGCCAAAATCGACAGGTAGGCACTTTGCAAAAAACACCTCTGTTTTCCTTCAAAAATTTGGCTGTGTCCACGTTGCACTTTGGGGCATTTCCTGTCGCGGGCGCTAGGCCTACCCACACAAGTGAGGTATCAATTTTATCGGGAGACATGTGGGAACGCTGGGTGGAAGGATATTTGTGGCTCCTCTAAGATTCCAGAACTTTCTGCCACAGAAATGTGAGGAACATGTGTTTTTTTAGCCAAATTTTGAGGTTTGCGAAGGATTCTGGTTAACAGAACCTGGTCCGAGCCACACAAGTCACCCCATCTTGGATTCCCCTAGGTCTCTATTTTTCAGAAATGCACAGGTTTGGTAGGTTTCCCTAGGTGGCGGCTGAGCTACAGGCCAAAATCGACAGGTAGGCACTTTGCAAAAAACACCTCTGTTTTCCTTCAAAAATTTGTCTGTGTCCACGTTGCACTTTGGGGCGTTTCCTGTCGCGGGCGCTAGGCCTACCCACACAAGTGAGGTATCATTTTTATCGGGAGACGTGTGGGAACGCTGGGTGGAAGGATATTTGTGGCTCCTCTAAGATTCCAGAACTTTCTGCCACAGAAATGGGAGGAACATGTGTTTTTTTAGCCAAATTTTGAGGTTTGCGAAGGATTCTGGGTAACAGAACCTGGTCCGAGCCACACAAGTCACCCCATCTTGGATTCCCCTAGGTCTCTAGTTTACAGAAATGCACATGTTTGGTAGGTTTCCCTAGGTGGCGGCTGAGCTACAGGCCAAAATCTACAGGTAGGCACTTTGCAAAAAACACCTCTGTTTTCCTTCAAAAATTTGGCTGTGTCCACGTTGCGCTTTGGGGCGTTTCCTGTCGCGGGCGCTAGGCCTACCCACACAAGTGAGGTATCATTTTTATCGGGAGACGTGGGGGAACGCTGGGTGGAAGGAAATTTGTGGCTCCTCTCAGATTCCAGACCTTTCTGCCACAGAAATGGGAGGAACATGTGTTTTTTTAGCCAAATTTTGAGGTTTGCGAAGGATTCTGGGTAACAGAACCTGGTCCGAGCCACACAAGTCACCCCATCTTGGATTCCCCTAGGTCTCTAGTTTTCAGAAATGCACAGGATTGGTAGGTTTCCCTAGGTGGCGGCTGAGCTACAGGCCAAAATCTACAGGTAGGCACTTTGCAAAAAACACCTCTGTTTTCCTTCAAAAATTTGGCTGTGTCCACGTTGTCTTTGGGGCATTTCCTGTAGCGGGCGCTAGGCCTACCCACACAAGTGAGGTATCATTTTTATCGGGAGACGTGGGGGAACGCTGGGTGGAAGGATATTTGTGGCTCCTCTAAGATTCCAGAACTTTCTGCCACAGAAATGGGAGGAACATGTGTTTTTTTAGCCAAATTTTGAGGTTTGCAAAGGATTCTGTGTAACAGAACCTGGTCCGAGCCACACAAGTCACCCCATCTTGGATTCCCCTAGGTCTCTAGTTTTCAGAAATGCACAGGTTTGGTAGGTTTCCCTAGGTGGCGGCTGAGCTACAGGCCAAAATCTACAGGTAGGCACTTTGCAAAAAACACCTCTGTTTTCCTTCAAAAATTTGGCTGTGTCCACGTTGCGCTTTGGGGCATTTCCTGTCGCAGGCGCTAGGTCTACCCACACAAGTGAGGTATCATTTTTATCGGGAGATGTGTGGGAACGCTGGGTGGAAGGAAATTAGTGGCTCCTCTCAGATTCTAGAACTTTCTACCACAGAAATGTGAGGAACATGTGTTTTTTTAGCCAAATTTTGAGGTTTGCAAAGGATTCTGGGTAACAGAACCTGGTCCGAGCCACACAAGTCACCCCATCTTGGATTCCCCTAGGTCTCTAGTTTTCAGAAATGCACAGGTTTGGTAGGTTTCCCTAGGTGGCGGCTGAGCTACAGGCCAAAATCTACAGGTAGGCACTTTGCAAAAAACACCTCTGTTTTCCTTCAAAAATTTGGCTGTGTCCACGTTGCGCTTTGGGGCGTTTCCTGTCGCGGGCGCTAGGCCTACCCACACAAGTGAGGTATCATTTTTATCGGGAGACATGGGGGAACGCTGTGTGGAAGGAAATTTGTGGCTCCTCTCATATTCCAGAACTTTCTGCCACAGAAATGTGAGGAACATGTGTTTTTTTAGCCAAATTTTGAGGTTTGCGAAGGATTCTGGGTAACAGAACCTGGTCCGAGCCACACAAGTCACCCCATCTTGGATTCCCCTAGGTCTCTAGTTTACAGAAATGTACAGGTTTGGTAGGTTTCCCTAGATGGCGGCTGAGCTACAGGCGAAAATCTACAGGTAGGCACTTTGCAAAAAACACCTCTGTTTTCCTTCAAAAATTTGGCTGTGTCCACGTTGCGCTTTGGGGCGTTTCCTGTCGCGGGCGCTAGGCCTACCCACAAAAGTGAGGTATCATTTTTATCGGGAGACGTGGGGAACGCTGGGTGGAAGGATATTTGTGGCTCCTCTCAGATTCCAGAACTTTCTGCCACAGAAATGTGAGGAACATGTGTTTTTTTAGCCAAATTTTGAGGTTTGCAAAGGATTCTGGGTAACAGAACCTGGTCCGAGCCACACAAGTCACCCCATCTTGGTTTCCCCTAGGTCTCTAGTTTTCAGAAATGCACAGGTTTGGTAGGTTTCCCTAGGTGGCGGCTGAGCTACAGGCCAAAATCTACAGGTAGGCACTTTGCAAAAAACACCTCTGTTTTCCTTCAAAAATTTGGCTGTGTCCACGTTGCGCTTTGGGGCGTTTCCTGTCGCGGGAGCTAGGCCTACCCACACAAGTGAGGTATCATTTTTATCGGGAGACGTGGGGGAACGCTAGGTGGAAGGAAATTTGTGGCTCCTCTCAGATTCCAGAACTTTCTGCCACAGAAATGGGAGGAACAGGGTTTTTTTTAGCCAAATTTTGAGGTTTGCAAAGGATTCTGGGTAACAGAACCTGGTCCGAGCCACACAAGTCACCCCATCTTGGATTCCCCTAGGTCTCTAGTTTTCAGAAATGCACAGGTTTGGTAGGTTTCCCTAGGTGGCGGCTGAGCTACAGGCCAAAATCTACAGGTAGGCACTTTGCAAAAAACACCTCTGTTTTTCTTCAAAAATTTGGCTGTGTCCACTTTGCGCTTTGGGGGGTTTCCTGTCGCAGGCGCTAGGTCTACCCACACAAGTGAGGTATCATTTTTATCGGGAGACATGGGGAAACGCTGGGTGGAAGGAAATTTGTGGCTCCTCTCAGATTCCAGAACTTTCTGCCACAGAAATGTGAGGAACATGTGTTTTTTTGCCAAATTTTGAGGTTTGCAAAGGATTCTGGGTAACAGAACCTGGTCCGAGCCACACAAGTCACCCCATCTTGGATTCCCCTAGGTCTCTAGTTTTCAGAAATGCACAGGTTTGGTAGGTTTCCCTAGGTGGCGGCTGAGCTACAGGCCAAAATCTACAGGTAGGCACTTTGCAAAAAACACCTCTGTTTTCCTTCAAAAATTTGGCTGTGTCCACGTTGCGCTTTGGGGCGTTTCCTGTCGCGGGCGCTAGGCCTACCCACACAAGTGAGGTATCATTTTTATCGGGAGACGTGGGGGAACGCTGGGTGGAAGGAAATTTGTGGCTCCTCTCAGATTCCAGAACTTTCTGCCACAGAAATGTGAGGAACATGTGTTTTTTTAGCCAAATTTTGAGGTTTGCAAAGTATTCTGGGTAACAGAACCTGGTCCGAGCCAGACAAGTCACCCCATCTTGGATTCCCCTAGGTCTCTAGTTTTCAGAAATGCACAGGTTTGGTAGGTTTCCCTAGGTGGCGGCTGAGCTGCAGGCCAAAATCTACAGGTAGGCACTTTGCAAAAAACACCTCTGTTTTCCTTCAAAAATTTGGCTGTGTCCACTTTGCGCTTTGGGGCGTTTCCTGTCGCAGGCGCTAGATCTACCCACACAAGTGAGGTATCATTTTTATCGGGAGACGTGGGGAAACGCTGGGTGGAAGGAAATTTGTGGCTCCTCTCAGATTCCAGAACTTTCTGCCACAGAAATGTGAGGAACATGTGTTTTTTTAGCCAAATTTTAAGGTTTGCAAAGGATTCTGGGTAACAGAACCTGGTCCGAGCCACACAAGTCACCCCATCTTGGATTCCCCTAGGTCTCTAGTTTTCAGAAATGCACAGGTTTGGTAGGTTTCCCTAGGTGGCGGCTGAGCTACAGGCCAAAATCTACAGGTAGGCATTTTGCAAAAAACACCTCTGTTTTCCTTCAAAAATTTGGCTGTGTCCACGTTGCGCTTTGGGGCGTTTCCTGTCGTGGGAGCTAGGCCTACCCACACAAGTGAGGTATCATTTTTATCGGGAGACGTGGGGGACCGCTGGGTGGAAGGAAATTTGTGGCTCCTCTCAAATTCCAGAACTTTCTGCCACAGAAATGTGAGGAACATGTGTTTTTTTAGCCAAATTTTGAGGTTTGCGAAGGATTCTGGGTAACAGAACCTGGTCCGAGCCACACAAGTCACCCCATCTTGGTTTCCCCTAGGTCTCTAGTTTTTTAGAAATGCACAGGTTTGGTAGGTTTCCCTAGGTGGCGGCTGAGCTACAGGCCAAAATCTACAGGTAGGCACTTTGCAAAAAACACCTCTGTTTTCCTTCAAAAATTTGGCTGTGTCCACGTTGCGCTTTGGGGCGTTTCCTGTCGCGGGCTCTAGGCCTACCCACACAAGTGAGATATCATTTTTATCGGGAGACGTGGGGGATCGCTGGGTGGAAGGAAATTTGTGGCTCTTCTCAGATTCCAGAACTTTCTGCCACAGAAATGTGAGGAACATGTGTTTTTTTAGCCAAATTTTGAGGTTTGCGAAGGATTCTGGGTAACAGAACCTGGTCCGAGCCACACAAGTCACCCCATCTTGGATTCCCCTAGGTCTCTAGTTTACAGAAATGCACAGGTTTGGTAGGTTTCCCTAGGTGGCGGCTGAGCTACACGCCAAAATCTACGGGTAGGCACTTTGCAAAAAACACCTCTGTTTTCCTTCAAAAATTTGGCTGTGTCCACGTTGCGCTTTGGGGCGTTTTCTGTCGCGGCCGCTAGGCCTACCCACACAAGTGAGGTATCATTTTTATCGGGAGACGTGGTGGAACGCTGGGTGGAAGGAAATTTGTGGCTCCTCTCAGATTCCAGAACTTTCTGCCACAGAAATTGGAGGAATATGTGTTTTTTTAGCCAAATTTTGAGGTTTGCGAAGGATTCTGGGTAACAGAACCTGGTCCGAGCCACACAAGTCACCCCATCTTGGATTCCCCTAGGTCTCTAGTTTACAGAAATGCACAGGTTCGGTAGGTTTCCCTAGGTGGCGGCTGAGCTACAGGCCAAAATCTACAGGTAGGCACTTTGCAAAAAACACCTCTGTTTTCATTCAAAAATTTGGCTGTGTCCACGTTGCGCTTTGGGGCGTTTCCTTTCACGGGCACTAGGCCTACCCACACAAGTGAGGTATCATTTTTATCGGGAGACGTGGGGGAACGCTGGGTGGAAGGATATTTGTGGCTCCTCTCAGATTCCAGAACTTTCTGCCACAGAAATGTGAGGAACATGTGTTTTTTTAGCCAAATTTTGAGGTTTGCAAAGGATTCTGGGTAACAGAACCTGGTCCGAGCCACACAAGTCACCCCATCTTGGTTTCCCCTAGGTCTCTAGTTTTCAGAAATGCACAGGTTTGGTAGGTTTCCCTAGGTGGCGGCTGAGCTACAGGCCAAAATCTACAGGTAGGCACTTTGCAAAAAACACCTCTGTTTTCCTTCAAAAATTTGGCTGTGTCCACGTTGCGCTTTGGGGCGTTTCCTGTCGCAGGAGCTAGGCCTACCCACACAAGTGAGGTATCATTTTTATCGGGAGACGTGGGGGAACGCTAGGTGGAAGGAAATTTGTGGCTCCTCTCAGATTCCAGAACTTTCTGCCACAGAAATGGGAGGAACAGGGGGTTTTTAGGCCAAATTTTGAGGTTTGCATAGGATTCTGGGTAACAGAACCTGGTCCGAGCCACACAAGTCACCCCATCTTGGATTCCCCTAGGTCTCTAGTTTTCAGAAATGCACAGGTTTGGTAGGTTTCCCTAGGTGGCGGCTGAGCTACAGGCCAAAATCTACAGGTAGGCACTGTGCAAAAAACACCTCTGTTTTCCTTAAAAAATTTGGCTGTGTCCACGTTGCGCTTTGGGGCGTTTCCTGTCGCGGGCGCTAGGCCTACCCACACAAGTGAGGTATCATTTTTATCGGGAGACGTGGGGGAACGCTGGGTGGAAGGATATTTGTGGCTCCTCTCAGATTCCAGAACTTTCTGCCACAGAAATGTGAGGAACATGTGTTTTTTTAGCCAAATATTGAGGTTTGCAAAGGATTCTGGGTAACAGAACCTGGTCCGAGCCACACAAGTCACCCCATCTTGGTTTCCCCTAGGTCTCTAGTTTTCAGAAATGCACAGGTTTGGTAGGTTTCCCTAGGTGGCGGCTGAGCTACAGGCCAAAATCTACAGGTAGGCACTTTGCAAAAAACACCTCTGTTTTCCTTCAAAAATTTGGCTGTGTCCACGTTTCGCTTTGGGGTGGTTCCTGTCGCGGGCGCTAGGCCTACCCACACAAGTGAGGTATCATTTTTATCGGGAGACATGGGGGAACGCTGTGTGGAAGGAAATTTGTGGCTCCTCTCAGATTCCAGAACTTTCTGCCACAGAAATGGGAGGAACATGTGTTTTTTTAGCCAAATTTTGAGGTTTGCGAAGGATTCTGGGTAACAGAACCTGGTCCGAGCCACACAAGTCACCCCATCTTGGATTCCCCTAGGTCTCTAGTTTACAGAAATGCACATGTTTGGTAGGTTTCCCTAGGTGGCGGCTGAGCTACAGGCCAAAATCTACAGGTAGGCACTTTGCAAAAAACACCTCTGTTTTCCTTCAAAAATTTGGATGTGTCCACGTTGCGCTTTGGGGCGTTTCCTGTCGCGGGCGCTAGGCCTACCCACACAAGTGAGGTATCATTTTTATCGGGAGACGCGGGGGAACGCTGGGTGGAAGGAAATTTGTGGCTCCTCTCAGATTCCAGAACTTTCTGCCATAGAAATGTGAGGAACATGTGTTTTTTTAGCCAAATTTTGAGGTTTGCGAAGGATTCTGGGTAACAGAACCTGGTCCGAGCCACACAAGTCACCCCATCTTGGATTCCCCTAGGTCTCTAGTTATCAGAAATGAACAGGTTTGGTAGGTTTCCCTAGGTGGCGGCTGAGCTACAGGCCAAAATCTACAGGTAGGCACTTTGCAAAAAACACCTCTGTTTTCCTTCAAAAATTTGGCTGTGTCCACGTTGCGCTTTGGGGTGTTTCCTGTCGCGGGCGCTAGGCCTACCCACACAAGTGAGGTATCATTTTTATCGGGAGACATGGGGGAACGCTGTGTGGAAGGAAATTTGTGGCTCCTCTCAGATTCCAGAACTTTCTGCCACAGAAATGGGAGGAACATGTGTTTTTTTAGCCAAATTTTGAGGTTTGCGAAGGATTCTGGGTAACAGAACCTGGTCTGAGCCACACAAGTCACCCCATCTTGGATTCCCCTAGGTCTCTAGTTATCAGAAATGAACAGGTTTGGTAGGTTTCCCTAGGTGGCGGCTGAGCTACAGGCCAAAATCTACAGGTAGGCACTTTGCAAAAAACACCTCTGTTTTCCATCAAAAATTTGGCTGTGTCCACGTTGCACTTTGGGGCGTTTCCTGTCGCGGGCGCTAGGCCTACCCACACAAGTGAGGTATCAATTTTATCGGGAGACGTGTGGGAACGCTGGGTGGAAGGATATTTGTGGCTCCTCTAAGATTCCAGAACTTTCTGCCACAGAAATGTGAGGAACATGTGTTTTTTTAGCCCAATTTTGAGGTTTGCGAAGGATTCTGGTTAACAGAACCTGGTCCGAGCCACACAAGTCACCCCATCTTGGATTCCCCTAGGTCTCTATTTTTCAGAAATGCACAGGTTTGGTAGGTTTCCCTAGGTGGCGGCTGAGCTACAGGCCAAAATCGACAGGTAGGCACTTTGCAAAAAACTCCTCTGTTTTCCTTCAAAAATTTGTCTGTGTCCACGTTGCTCTTTGGGGCGTTTCCTGTCGCGGGCGCTAGGCCTACCCACACAAGTGAGGTATCATTTTTATCGGGAGACGTGTGGGAACGCTGGGTGGAAGGATATTTGTGGCTCCTCTAAGATTCCAGAACTTTCTGCCACAGAAATGTGAGGAACATGTGTTTTTTTAGCCAAATTTTGAGGTTTGCGAAGGATTCTGGGTAACAGAACCTGGTCCGAGCCACACAAGTCACCCCATCTTGGATTCCCCTAGGTCTCTAGTTTACAGAAATGCACATGTTTGGTAGGTTTCCCTAGGTGGCGGCTGAGCTACAGGCCAAAATCTACAGGTAGGCACTTTGCAAAAAACACCTCTGTTTTCCTTCAAAAATTTGGCTGTGTCCACGTTGCGCTTTGGGGCTTTTCCTGTCGCGGGCGCTAGGCCTACCCACACAAGTGAGGTATCATTTTTATCGGGAGACGTGGGGGAACGCTGGGTGGAAGGAAATTTGTGGCTCCTCTCAGATTCCAGACCTTTCTGCCACAGAAATGGGAGGAACATGTGTTTTTTTAGCCAAATTTTGAGGTTTGCGAAGGATTCTGGGTAACAGAACCTGGTCCGAGCCACACAAGTCACCCCATCTTGGATTCCCCTAGGTCTCTAGTTTTCAGAAATGCACAGGATTGGTAGGTTTCCCTAGGTGGCGGCTTGCTACAGGCCAAAATCTACAGGTAGGCACTTTGCAAAAAACACCTCTGTTTTCCTTCAAAAATTTGGCTGTGTCCACGTTGTCTTTGGGGCATTTCCTGTCGCGGGCGCTAGGCCTACCCACACAAGTGAGGTATCATTTTTATCGGGAGACGTGGGGGATCGCTGGGTGGAAGGATATTTGTGGCTCCTCTAAGATTCCAGAACTTTCTGCCACAGAAATGAGAGGAACATGTGTTTTTTTAGCCAAATTTTGAGGTTTGCAAAGGATTCTGTGTAACAGAACCTGGTCCGAGCCACACAAGTCACCCCATCTTGGATTCCCCTAGCTCTCTAGTTTTCAGAAATGCACAGGTTTGGTAGGTTTCCCTAGGTGGCGGCTGAGCTACAGGCCAAAATCTACAGGTAGGCACTTTGCAAAAAACACCTCTGTTTTCCTTCAAAAATTTGGCTGTGTCCACGTTGCGCTTTGGGGCATTTCCTGTCGCAGGCGCTAGGTCTACCCACACAAGTGAGGTATCATTTTTATCGGGAGATGTGTGGGAACGCTGGGTGGAAGGAAATTATTGGCTCCTCTCAGATTCTAGAACTTTCTACCACAGAAATGTGAGGAACATGTGTTTTTTTAGCCAAATTTTGAGGTTTGCAAAGGATTCTGGGTAACAGAACCTGGTCCGAGCCACACAAGTCACCCCATCTTGGATTCCCCTAGGTCTCTAGTTTTCAGAAATGCACAGGTTTGGTAGGTTTCCCTAGGTGGCGGCTGAGCTACAGGCCAAAATCAACAGGTAGGCACTTTGCAAAAAACACCTCTGTTTTCCTTAAAAAATTTGGCTGTGTCCACGTTGCGCTTTGGGGCGTTTCCTGTCGCGGGCGGTAGGCCTACCCACACAAGTGAGGTATCATTTTTATCGGGAGACATGGGGGAACGCTGTGTGGAAGGAAATTTGTGGCTCCTCTCATATTCCAGAACTTTCTGCCACAGAAATGTGAGGAACATGTGTTTTTTTAGCCAAATTTTGAGGTTTGCGAAGGATTGTGGGTAACAGAATCTGGTCCGAGCCACACAAGTCACCCCATCTTGGATTCCCCTAGGTCTCTAGTTTTCAGAAATGCACAGGTTTGGTAGGTTTCCCTAGGTGGCGGCTGAGCTACAGGCCAAAATCTACAGGTAGGCACTTTGCAAAAAACACCTCTGTTTTCCTTCAAAAATTTGGCTGTGTCCACGTTGCGCTTTGGGGTGTTTCCTGTCGCGGGCGCTAGGCCTACCCACACAAGTGAGGTATCATTTTTATCGGGAGACATGGGGGAACGCTGGGTGGAAGGATATTTGTGGCTCCTCTCAGATTCCAGAACTTTCTGCCACAGAAATGTGAGGAACATGTGTTTTTTTAGCCAAATTTTGAGGTTTGCGAAGGATTCTGGGTAACAGAACCTGGTCCGAGCCACACAAGTCACCCCATCTTGGATTCCCCTAGGTATCTAGTTTACAGAAATGCACAGGTTTGGTAGGTTTCCCTAGGTGGCGGCTGAGCTACAGGCCAAAATCTACAGGTAGGCATTTTGCAAAAAATACCTCTGTTTTCCTTCAAAATTTGGCTGTGTCCACGTTGCGCTTTGGGGCGTTTCCTGTCGTGGGCGCTAGGCCTACCCACACAAGTGAGGTATCATTTTTATCGGGAGACGTGGGGGACCGCTGGGTCGAAGGAAATGAGTGGCTCCTCTCAGATTCCAGAACTTTCTGCCACAGAAATGTGAGGAACATGTGTTTTTTTAGCCAAATTTTGAGGTTTGCGAAGGATTCTGGGTAACAGAACCTGGTCCGAGCCACACAAGTCACCCCATCTTGGATTCCCCTAGGTATCTAGTTTACAGAAATGCACAGGTTTGGTAGGTTTCCCTAGGTGGCGGCTGAGCTACAGGCCAAAATCTACAGGTAGGCACTTTGCAAAAAACACCTCTGTTTTCCTTCAAAAATATGACTGTGTCCACGTTGCGCTTTGGAGCGTTTCCTGTCGCGGGAGCTAGGCCTACCCACACAAGTGAGGTATCATTTTTATCGGGAGACGTGGGGGAACGCTAGGTGGAAGGAAATTTGTGGCTCCTCTCAGATTCCAGAACTTTCTGCCACAGAAATGGGAGGAAGAGGGGGTTTTTTAGCCAAATTTTGAGGTTTGCAAAGGATTCTGGGTAACAGAACCTGATCCGAGCCACACAAGTCACCCCATCTTGGATTCCCCTAGGTCTCTAGTTTTCAGAAATGCACAGGTTTGGTAGGTTTCCCTAGGTGGCGGCTGAGCTACAGGCCAAAATCTACAGGTAGGCACTTTGCAAAAAACACCTCTGTTTTCCTTCAAAAATTTGGCTGTGTCCACGTTGCGCTTTGGGGCGTTTCCTGTCGCGGGCGCTAGGCCTACCCACACAAGTGAGGTATCATTTTTATCGGGAGACGTGGGGGAACGCTGGGTGGAACCAAATTTGTGGCTCCTCTCAGATTCCAGAACTTTCTGCCACAGAAATGTGAGGAACATGTGTTTTTTTAGCCAAATTTTGAGGTTTGCAAAGGATTCTGGGTAACAGAACCTGGTCCGAGCCACACAAGTCACCCCATCTTGGATTCCCCTAGGTCTCTAGTTTTCAGAAATGCACAGGTTTGGTAGGTTTCCCTAGGTGGCGGCTGAGCTGCAGGCCAAAATCTACAGGTAGGCACTTTGCAAAAAACACCTCTGTTTTCCTTCAAAAATTTGGCTGTGTCCACGTTGCGCTTTGGGGCGTTTCCTGTCGCAGGCGCTAGATCTACCCACACAAGTGAGGTATCATTTTTATCGGGAGACGTGGGGGAACGCTGGGTGGAAGGGTATTTGTGGCTCCTCTCAGATTCCAGAACTTTCTGCCACAGAAATGTGAGGAACATGTGTTTTTTTAGCCAAATTTTGAGGTTTGCAAAGGATTCTGGGTAACAGAACCTGGTCCGAGCCACACAAGTCACCCCATCTTGGTTTCCCCTAGGTCTCTAGTTTTCAGAAATGCACAGGTTTGGTAGGTTTCCCTAGGTGGCGGCTGAGCTACAGGCCAAAATCTACAGGTAGGCACTTTGCAAAAAACACCTCTGTTTTCCTTCAAAAATTTGGCTGTGTCCACGTTGCGCTTTGGGGCGTTTCCTGTCGCGGGAGCTAGGCCTACCCACACAAGTGAGGTATCATTTTTATCGGGAGACGTGGGGGAACGCTAGGTGGAAGGAAATTTGTGGCTCCTCTCAGATTCCAGAACTTTCTGCCACAGAAATGGGAGGAACAGGGGTTTTTTTAGCCAAATTTTGAGGTTTGCAAAGGATTCTGGGTAACAGAACCTGGTCCGAGCCACACAAGTCACCCCATCTTGGATTCCCCTAGGTCTCTAGTTTTCAGAAATGCACAAGGTTTGGTAGGTTTCCCTAGGTGGCGGCTGAGCTACAGGCCAAAATCTACAGGTAGGCACTTTGCAAAAAACACCTCTGTTTTTCTTCAAAAATTTGGCTGTGTCCACTTTGCGCTTTGGGGCGTTTCCTGTCGCAGGCGCTAGGTCTACCCACACAAGTGAGGTATCATTTTTATCGGGAGACATGGGGAAACGCTGGGTGGAAGGAAATTTGTGGCTCCTCTCAGATTCCAGAACTTTCTGCCACAGAAATGTGAGGAACATGTGTTTTTTTGCCAAATTTTGAGGTTTGCAAAGGATTCTGGGTAACAGAACCTGGTCCGAGCCACACAAGTCACCCCATCTTGGATTCCCCTAGGTCTCTAGTTTTCAGAAATGCACAGGTTTGGTAGGTTTCCCTAGGTGGCGGCTGAGCTACAGGCCAAAATCTACAGGTAGGCATTTTGCAAAAAACACCTCTGTTTTCCTTCAAAATTTGGCTGTGTCCACGTTGCGCTTTGGGGCGTTTCCTGTCGTGGGCGCTAGGCCTACCCACACAAGTGAGGTATCATTTTTATCGGGAGACGTGGGGGACCGCTGGGTGGAAGGAAATGAGTGGCTCCTCTCAGATTCCAGAACTTTCTGCCACAGAAATGTGAGGAACATGTGTTTTTTTAGCCAAATTTTGAGGTTTGCGAAGGATTCTGGGTAACAGAACCTGGTCCGAGCCACACAAGTCACCCCATCTTGGATTCCCCTAGGTATCTAGTTTACAGAAATGCACAGGTTTGGTAGGTTTCCCTAGGTGGCGGCTGAGCTACAGGCCAAAATCTACAGGTAGGCACTTTGCAAAAAACACCTCTGTTTTCCTTCAAAAATATGGCTGTGTCCACGTTGCGCTTTGGAGCGTTTCCTGTCGCGGGAGCTAGGCCTACCCACACAAGTGAGGTATCATTTTTATCGGGAGACGTGGAGGAACGCTAGGTGGAAGGAAATTTGTGGCTCCTCTCAGATTCCAGAACTTTCTGCCACAGAAAAGGGAGGAAGAGGGGGTTTTTTAGCCAAATTTTGAGGTTTGCAAAGGATTCTGGGTAACAGAACCTGATCCGAGCCACACAAGTCACCCCATCTTGGATTCCCCTAGGTCTCTAGTTTTCAGAAATGCACAGGTTTGGTAGGTTTCCCTAGGTGGCGGCTGAGCTACAGGCCAAAATCTACAGGTAGGCACTTTGCAAAAAACACCTCTGTTTTCCTTCAAAAATTTGGCTGTGTCCACGTTGCGCTTTGGGGCGTTTCCTGTCGCGGGCGCTAGGCCTACCCACACAAGTGAGTCATCATTTTTATCGGGAGACGTGGGGGAACGTTGGGTGGAAGGAAATTTGTGGCTCCTCTCAGATTCCAGAACTTTCTGCCACAGAAATGTGAGGAACATGTGTTTTTTTAGCCAAATTTTGAGGTTTGCAAAGGATTCTGGGTAATAGAACCTGGTCCGAGCCACACAAGTCACCCCATCTTGGATTTCCCTAGGTCTCTAGTTTTCAGAAATGCACAGGTTTGGTAGGTTTCCCTAGGTGGCGGCTGAGCTACAGGCCAAAATCTACATGTAGGCATTTTGCAAAAAACACCTCTGTTTTCCTTCAAAAATTTGGCTGTGTCCACGTTGCGCTTTGGGGTGTTTCCTGTCGTGGGAGCTAGGCCTACCCACACAAGTGAGGTATCATTTTTATCGGGAGACGTGGGGGACCGCTGGGTGGAAGGAAATTTGTGGCTCCTCTCAGATTCCAGAACTTTCTGCCACAGAAATGTGAGGAACATGTGTTTTTTTAGCTAAATTTTGAGGTTTGCAAAGGATTCTGGGTAACAGAACCTGGTCCGAGCCACACAAGTCACCCCATCTTGGTTTCGCCTAGGTCTCTAGTTTTCAGAAATGCACAGGTTTGGTAGGTTTCCCTAGGTGGCGGCTGAGCTACAGGCCAAAATCTACAGGTAGGCACTTTGCAAAAAACACCTCTGTTTTCCTTCAAAAATTTGGCTGTGTCCACGTTGCGCTTTGGGGCGTTTCCTGTCGCGGGCGCTAGGCCTACCCACACAAGTGAGATATCATTTTTATCGGGAGACGTGGGGGATCGCTGGGTGGAAGGAAATTTGTGGCTCTTCTCAGATTCCCGAACTTTCTGCCACAGAAATGTGAGGAACATGTGTTTTTTTTGCCAAATTTTGAGGTTTGCGAAGGATTCTGGGTAACAGAACCTGGTCCGAGCCACACAAGTCACCCCATCTTGGATTCCCCTAGGTCTCTAGTTTACAGAAATGCACAGGTTTGGTAGGTTTCCCTAGGTGGCGGCTGAGCTACAGGCCAAAATCTACGGGTAGGCACTTTGCAAAAAACACCTCTGTTTTCCTTCAAAAATTTGGCTGTGTCCACGTTGCGCTTTGGGGCGTTTTCTGTCGCGGGCGCTAGGCCTACCCACACAAGTGAGGTATCATTTTTATCGGGAGACGTGGTGGAACGCTGGGTGGAAGGAAATTTGTGGCTCCTCTCAGATTCCAGAACTTTCTGCCACAGAAATGGGAGGAATATGTGTTTTTTTAGCCAAATTTTGAGGTTTGCGAAGGATTCTGGGTAACAGAACCTGGTCCGAGCCACACAAGTCACCCCATCTTGGATTCCCCTAGGTCTCTAGTTTACAGAAATGCACAGGTTCGGTAGGTTTCCCTAGGTGGCGGCTGAGCTACAGGCCAAAATCTACAGGTAGGCACTTTGCAAAAAACACCTCTGTTTTCCTTCAAAAATTTGGCTGTGTCCACGTTGCGCTTTGGGGCGTTTCCTGTCGCGGGCGCTAGGCCTACCCACACAAGTGAGGTATCATTTTTATCGGGAGACGTGGGGGAACGCTGGGTGGAAGGATATTTGTGGCTCCTCTCAGATTCCAGAACTTTCTGCCACAGAAATGTGAGGAACATGTGTTTTTTTAGCCAAATTTTGAGGTTTGCAAAGGATTCTGGGTAACAGAACCTGGTCCGAGCCACACAAGTCACCCCATCTTGGTTTCCCCTAGGTCTCTAGTTTTCAGAAATGCACAGGTTTGGTAGGTTTCCCTAGGTGGCGGCTGAGCTACAGGCCAAAATCTACAGGTAGGCACTTTGCAAAAAACACCTCTGTTTTCCTTCAAAAATTTGGCTGTGTCCACGTTGCGCTTTGGGGCGTTTCCTGTCGCAGGAGCTAGGCCTACCCATACAAGTGAGGTATCATTTTTATCGGGAGACGTGGGGGAACGCTAGGTGGAAGGAAATTTGTGGCTCCTCTCAGATTCCAGAACTTTCTGCCACAGAAATGGGAGGAACAGGGGTTTTTTTAGCCAAATTTTGAGGTTTGCATAGGATTCTGGGTAACAGAACCTGGTCCGAGCCACACAAGTCACCCCATCTTGGATTCCCCTAGGTCTCTAGTTTTCAGAAATGCACAGGTTTGGTAGGTTTCCCTAGGTGGCGGCTGAGCTACAGGCCAAAATCTACAGGTAGGCACTGTGCAAAAAACACCTCTGTTTTCCTTAAAAAATTTGGCTGTGTCCACGTTGCGCTTTGGGGCGTTTCCTGTCGCAGGCGCTAGTTCTACCCACACAAGTGAGGTATCATTTTTATCGGGAGACGTGGGGGAACGCTGGGTGGAAGGATATTTGTGGCTCCTCTCAGATTCCAGAACTTTCTGCCACAGAAATGTGAGGAACATGTGTTTTTTTAGCCAAATTTTGAGGTTTGCAAAGGATTCTGGGTAACAGAACCTGGTCCGAGCCACACAAGTCACCCCATCTTGGTTTCCCCTAGGTCTCTAGTTTTCAGAAATGCACAGGTTTGGTAGGATTCCCTAGGTGGCGGCTGAGCTACAGGCCAAAATCTACAGGTAGGCACTTTGCAAAAAACACCTCTGTTTTCCTTCAAAAATTTGGCTGTGTCCACGTTTCGCTTTGGGGTGGTTCCTGTCGCGGGCGCTAGGCCTACCCACACAAGTGAGGTATCATTTTTATCGGGAGACATGGGGGAACGCTGTGTGGAAGGAAATTTGTGGCTCCTCTCAGATTCCAGAACTTTCTGCCACAGAAATGGGAGGAACATGTGTTTTTTTAGCCAAATTTTGAGGTTTGCGAAGGATTCTGGGTAACAGAACCTGGTCCGAGCCACACAAGTCACCCCATCTTGGATTCCCCTAGGTCTCTAGTTTACAGAAATGCACATGTTTGGTAGGTTTCCCTAGGTGGCGGCTGAGCTACAGGCCAAAATCTACAGGTAGGCACTTTTCAAAAAACACCTCTGTTTTCCTTCAAAAATTTGGCTCTGTCCACGTTGCGCTTTGGGGCGTTTCCTGTCGCGGGCGCTAGGCCTACCCACACAAGTGAGGTATCATTTTTATCGGGAGACGTGGGGGAACGCTGGGTGGAAGGAAATTTGTGGCTCCTCTCAGATTCCAGAACTTTCTGCCATAGAAATGTGAGGAACATGTGTTTTTTTAGCCAAATTTTGAGGTTTGCGAAGGATTCTGGGTAACAGAACCTGGTCCGAGCCACACAAGTCACCCCATCTTGGATTCCCCTAGTTCTCTAGTTATCAGAAATGAACAGGTTTGGTAGGTTTCCCTAGGTGGCGGCTGAGCTACAGGCCAAAATCTACAGGTAGGCACTTTGCAAAAAACACCTCTGTTTTCCTTAAAAAATTTGGCTGTGTCCACGTTGCGCTTTGGGGCGTTTCCTGTCGCGGGCTCTAGGCCTACCCACACAAGTGAGGTATCATTTTTATCGGGAGACGTGTGGGAACGCTGGGTGGAAGGATATTTGTGGCTCCTCTACGATTCCAGAACTTTCTGCCACAGAAATGGGAGGAACATGTGTTTTTTTAGCCAAATTTTGAGGTTTGCAAAGGATTCTGGGTAACAGAACCTGGCCCGATCCACACATGTCACCCCATCTTGGATTCCCCTAGGTCTCTAGTTTTCAGAAATGCACAGGTTTGGTAGGTTTCCCTAGGTGGCGGCTGAGCTACAGGCCAAAATCTACAGGTAGGCACTTTGCAAAAAACACCTCTGTTTTCCTTCAAAAATTTGGCTGTGTCCACGTTGCGCTTTGGGGTGTTTCCTGTCGCGGGCGCTAGGCCTACCCACACAAGTGAGGTATCATTTTTATCGGGAGACATGGGGGAACGCTGTGTGGAAGGAAATTTGTGGCTCCTCTCAGATTCCAGAACTTTCTGCCACAGAAATGGGAGGAACATGTGTTTTTTTAGCCAAATTTTGAGGTTTGCGAAGGATTCTGGGTAACAGAACCTGGTCCGAGCCACACAAGTCACCCCATCTTGGATTCCCCTAGGTCTCTAGTTATCAGAAATGAACAGGTTTGGTAGGTTTCCCTAGGTGGCGGCTGAGCTACAGGCCAAAATCTACAGGTAGGCACTTTGCAAAAAACACCTCTGTTTTCCTTCAAAAATTTGGCTGTGTCCACGTTGCGCTTTGGGGCGTTTCCTGTCGCGGGCGCTAGGCCTACCCACACAAGTGAGGTATCATTTTTATCGGGAGACGTGTGGGAACGCTGGGTGGAAGGATATCTGTGGCTCCTCTAAGATTCCAGAACTTTCTGCCACAGAAATGGGAGGAACATGTGTTTTTTTAGCCAAATTTTGAGGTTTGCAAAGGATTCTGGGTAACAGAACCTGGCCCGATCCACACATGTCACCCCATCTTGGATTCCCCTAGGTCTCTAGTTTTCAGAAATGCACAGGTTTTGTAGGTTTCCCTAGGTGGCGGCTGAGCTACAGGCCAAAATCTACAGGTAGGCACTTTGCAAAAAACACCTCTGTTTTCCTTCAAAAATTTGGCTGTGTCCACGTTGCGCTTTGGGGTGTTTCCTGTCGCGGGCGCTAGGCCTACCCACACAAGTGAGGTATCATTTTTATCGGGAGACATGGGGGAACGCTGTGTGGAAGGAAATTTGTGGCTCCTCTCAGATTCCAGAACTTTCTGCCACAGAAATGGGAGGAACATGTGTTTTTTTAGCCAAATTTTGAGGTTTGCGAAGGATTCTGGGTAACAGAACCTGGTCCGAGCCACACAAGTCACCCCATCTTGGATTCCCCTAGGTCTCTAGTTATCAGAAATGAACAGGTTTGGTAGGTTTCCCTAGGTGGCGGCTGAGCTACAGGCCAAAATCTACAGGTAGGCACTTTGCAAAAAGCACCTCTGTTTTCCTTCAAAAATTTGGCTGTGTCCACGTTGCGCTTTGGGGCGTTTCCTGTCGCGGGCGCTAGGCCTACCCACACAAGTGAGGTATCATTTTTATCGGGAGACGTGTGGGAACGCTGGGTGGAAGGATATTTGTGGCTCCTCTAAGATTCCAGAACTTTCTGCCACAGAAATGGGAGGAACATGTGTTTTTTTAGCCAAATTTTGAGGTTTGCAAAGGATTCTGGGTAACAGAACCTGGCCCGATCCACACATGTCACCCCATCTTGGATTCCCCTAGGTCTCTAGTTTTCAGAAATGCACAGGTGTTGTAGGTTTCCCTAGGTGGCGGCTGAGCTACAGGCCAAAATCTACAGGTAGGCACTTTGCAAAAAACACCTCTGTTTTCCTTCAAAAATTTGGCTGTGTCCACGTTGCGCTTTGGGGTGTTTCCTGTCGCGGGCGCCAGGCCTACCCACACAAGTGAGGTATCATTTTTATCGGGAGACATGGGGGAACGCTGTGTGGAAGGAAATTTGTGGCTCCTCTCAGATTCCAGAACTTTCTGCCACAGAAATGGGAGGAACATGTGTTTTTTTAGCCAAATTTTGAGGTTTGCGAAGGATTCTGGGTAACAGAACCTGGTCCGAGCCACACAAGTCACCCCATCTTGGATTCCCCTAGGTCTCTAGTTTTCAGAAATGCACAGGTTTGGTAGGTTTCCCTAGGTGGCGGCTGAGCTACAGGCCAAAATCGACAGGTAGGCACTTTGCAAAAAACACCTCTGTTTTCCTTCAAAAATTTGGCTGTGTCCACGTTGCACTTTGGGGCGTTTCCTGTCGCGGGCGCTAGGCCTACCCACACAAGTGAGGTATCAATTTTATCGGGAGACGTGTGGGAACGCTGGGTGGAAGGATATTTGTGGCTCCTCTAAGATTCCAGAACTTTCTGCCACAGAAATGTGAGGAACATGTGTTTTTTTAGCCAAATTTTGAGGTTTGCGAAGGATTCTGGTTAACAGAACCTGGTCTGAGCCACACAAGTCACCCCATCTTGGATTCCCCTAGGTCTCTATTTTTCAGAAATGCACAGGTTTGGTAGGTTTCCCTAGGTGGCGGCTGAGCTACAGGCCAAAATCGACAGGTAGGCACTTTGCAAAAAACTCCTCTGTTTTCCTTCAAAAATTTGTCTGTGTCCACGTTGCACTTTGGGGCGTTTCCTGTCGCGGGCGCTAGGCCTACCCACACAAGTGAGGTATCATTTTTATCGGGAGACGTGTGGGAACGCTGGGTGGAAGGATATTTGTGGCTCCTCTAAGATTCCAGAACTTTCTGCCACAGAAATGTGAGGAACATGTGTTTTTTTAGCCAAATTTTGAGGTTTGCGAAGGATTCTGGGTAACAGAACCTGGTCCGAGCCACACAAGTCACCCCATCTTGGATTCCCCTAGGTCTCTAGTTTACAGAAATGCACATGTTTGGTAGGTTTCCCTAGGTGGCGGCTGAGCTACAGGCCAAAATCTACAGGTAGGCACTTTGCAAAAAACACCTCTGTTTTCCTTCAAAAATTTGGCTGTGTCCACGTTGCGCTTTGGGGCGTTTCCTGTCGCGGGCGCTAGGCCTACCCACACAAGTGAGGTATCATTTTTATCGGGAGACGTGGGGGAACGCTGGGTGGAAGGAAATTTGTGGCTCCTCTCAGATTCCAGACCTTTCTGCCACAGAAATGGGAGGAACATGTGTTTTTTTAGCCAAATTTTGAGGTTTGCGAAGGATTCTGGGTAACAGAACCTGGTCCGAGCCACACAAGTCACCCCATCTTGGATTCCCCTAGGTCTCTAGTTTTCAGAAATGCACAGGATTGGTAGGTTTCCCTAGGTGGCGGCTTGCTACAGGCCAAAATCTACAGGTAGGCACTTTGCAAAAAACACCTCTGTTTTCCTTCAAAAATTTGGCTGTGTCCACGTTGTCTTTGGGGCATTTCCTGTCGCGGGCGCTAGGCCTACCCACACAAGTGAGGTATCATTTTTATCGGGAGACGTGGGGGATCGCTGGGTGGAAGGATATTTGTGGCTCCTCTAAGATTCCAGAACTTTCTGCCACAGAAATGGGAGGAACATGTGTTTTTTTAGCCAAATTTTGAGGTTTGCAAAGGATTCTGTGTAACAGAACCTGGTCCGAGCCACACAAGTCACCCCATCTTGGATTCCCCTAGGTCTCTAGTTTTCAGAAATGCACAGGTTTGGTAGGTTTCCCTAGGTGGCGGCTGAGCTACAGGCCAAAATCTACAGGTAGGCACTTTGCAAAAAACACCTCTGTTTTCCTTCAAAAATTTGGCTGTGTCCACGTTGCGCTTTGGGGCATTTCCTGTCGCAGGCGCTAGGTCTACCCACACAAGTGAGGTATCATTTTTATCGGGAGATGTGTGGGAACGCTGGGTGGAAGGAAATTAGTGGCTCCTCTCAGATTCTAGAACTTTCTACCACAGAAATGTGAGGAACATGTGTTTTTTTAGCCAAATTTTGAGGTTTGCAAAGGATTCTGGGTAACAGAACCTGGTCCGAGCCACACAAGTCACCCCATCTTGGATTCCCCTAGGTCTCTAGTTTTCAGAAATGCACAGGTTTGGTAGGTTTCCCTAGGTGGCGGCTGAGCTACAGGCCAAAATCGACAGGTAGGCACTTTGCAAAAAACACCTCTGTTTTCCTTCAAAAATTTGGCTGTGTCCACGTTGAGCTTTGGGGCGTTTCCTGTCGCGGGCGCTAGGCCTACCCACACAAGTGAGGTATCATTTTTATCGGGAGACGTGGGGGAACGCTGTGTGGAAGGAAATTTGTGGCTCCTCTCATATTCCAGAACTTTCTGCCACAGAAATGTGAGGAACATGTGTTTTTTTAGCCAAATTTTGAGGTTTGCGAAGGATTGTGGGTAACAGAATCTGGTCCGAGCCACACAAGTCACCCCATCTTGGATTCCCCTAGGTCTCTAGTTTTCAGAAATGCACAGGTTTGGTAGGTTTCCCTAGGTGGCGGCTGAGCTACAGGCCAATATCTACAGGTAGGCACTTTGCAAAAAACACCTCTGTTTTCCTTCAAAAATTTGGCTGTGTCCATGTTGCGCTTTGGGGTGTTTCCTGTCGCGGGCGCTAGGCCTACCCACACAAGTGAGGTATCATTTTTATTGGGAGACATGGGGGAACGCTGTGTGGAAGGAAATTTGTGGCTCCTCTCAGATTCCAGAACTTTCTGCCACAGAAATGGGAGGAACATGTGTTTTTTTAGCCAAATTTTGAGGTTTGCGAAGGATTCTGGGTAACAGAACCTGGTCCGAGCCACACAAGTCACCCCATCTTGGATTCCCCTAGGTCTCTAGTTTTCAGAAATGCACAGGATTGGTAGGTTTCCCTAGGTGGCGGCTTGCTACAGGCCAAAATCTACAGGTAGGCACTTTGCAAAAAACACCTCTGTTTTCCTTCAAAAATTTGGCTGTGTCCACGTTGTCTTTGGGGCATTTCCTGTCGCGGGCGCTAGGCCTACCCACACAAGTGAGGTATCATTTTTATCGGGAGACGTGGGGGATCGCTGGGTGGAAGGATATTTGTGGCTCCTCTAAGATTCCAGAACTTTCTGCCACAGAAATGGGAGGAACATGTGTTTTTTTAGCCAAATTTTGAGGTTTGCAAAGGATTCTGTGTAACAGAACCTGGTCCGAGCCACACAAGTCACCCCATCTTGGATTCCCCTAGGTCTCTAGTTTTCAGAAATGCACAGGTTTGGTAGGTTTCCCTAGGTGGCGGCTGAGCTACAGGCCAAAATCTACAGGTAGGCACTTTGCAAAAAACACCTCTGTTTTCCTTCAAAAATTTGGCTGTGTCCACGTTGCGCTTTGGGGCATTTCCTGTCGCAGGCGCTAGGTCTACCCACACAAGTGAGGTATCATTTTTATCGGGAGATGTGTGGGAACGCTGGGTGGAAGGAAATTAGTGGCTCCTCTCAGATTCTAGAACTTTCTACCACAGAAATGTGAGGAACATGTGTTTTTTTAGCCAAATTTTGAGGTTTGCAAAGGATTCTGGGTAACAGAACCTGGTCCGAGCCACACAAGTCACCCCATCTTGGATTCCCCTAGGTCTCTAGTTTTCAGAAATGCACAGGTTTGGTAGGTTTCCCTAGGTGGCGGCTGAGCTACAGGCCAAAATCGACAGGTAGGCACTTTGCAAAAAACACCTCTGTTTTCCTTCAAAAATTTGGCTGTGTCCACGTTGAGCTTTGGGGCGTTTCCTGTCGCGGGCGCTAGGCCTACCCACACAAGTGAGGTATCATTTTTATCGGGAGACGTGGGGGAACGCTGTGTGGAAGGAAATTTGTGGCTCCTCTCATATTCCAGAACTTTCTGCCACAGAAATGTGAGGAACATGTGTTTTTTTAGCCAAATTTTGAGGTTTGCGAAGGATTGTGGGTAACAGAATCTGGTCCGAGCCACACAAGTCACCCCATCTTGGATTCCCCTAGGTCTCTAGTTTTCAGAAATGCACAGGTTTGGTAGGTTTCCCTAGGTGGCGGCTGAGCTACAGGCCAATATCTACAGGTAGGCACTTTGCAAAAAACACCTCTGTTTTCCTTCAAAAATTTGGCTGTGTCCATGTTGCGCTTTGGGGTGTTTCCTGTCGCGGGCGCTAGGCCTACCCACACAAGTGAGGTATCATTTTTATTGGGAGACATGGGGGAACGCTGTGTGGAAGGAAATTTGTGGCTCCTCTCAGATTCCAGAACTTTCTGCCACAGAAATGGGAGGAACATGTGTTTTTTTAGCCAAATTTTGAGGTTTGCGAAGGATTCTGGGTAACAGAACCTGGTCCGAGCCACACAAGTCACCCCATCTTGGATTCCCCTAGGTCTCTAGTTTTCAGAAATGCACAGGTTTGGTAGGTTTCCCTAGGTGGCGGCTGAGCTACAGGCCAAAATCGACAGGTAGGCACTTTGCAAAAAACACCTCTGTTTTCCTTCAAAAATTTGGCTGTGTCCACGTTGCGCTTTGGGGTGTTTCCTGTCGCGGGCGCTAGGCCTACCCACACAAGTGAGGTATCATTTTTATCGGGAGACATGGGGGAACGCTGTGTGGAAGGAAATTGGTGGCTCCTCTCAGATTCCAGAACTTTCTGCCACAGAAATGGGAGGAACATGTGTTTTTTTAGCCAAATTTTGAGGTTTGCGAAGGATTCTGGGTAACAGAACCTGGTCCGAGCCACACAAGTCACCCCATCTTGGATTCCCCTAGGTCTCTAGTTTTCAGAAATGCACAGGTTTGGTAGGTTTCCCTAGGTGGCGGCTGAGCTACAGGCCAAAATCGACAGGTAGGCACTTTGCAAAAAACAACTCTCTTTTCCTTAAAAAATTTGGCTGAGTCCACGTTGCACTTTGGGGCGTTTCCTGTCGCGGGCGCTAGGCCTACCCACACAAGTGAGGTATCATTTTTATCGGGAGACGTGTGGGAACGCTGGGTGGAAGGATATTTGTGGCTCCTCTAAGATTCCAGAACTTTCTGCCACAGAAATGTGAGGAACATGTGTTTTTTTAGCCAAATTTTGAGGTTTGCGAAGGATTCTGGGTAACAGAACCTGGTCCGAGCCACACAAGTCACCCCATCTTGGATTCCCCTAGGTCTCTAGTTTACAGAAATGCACATGTTTGGTAGGTTTCCCTAGGTGGCGGCTGAGCTACAGGCCAAAATCTACAGGTAGGCACTTTGCAAAAAACACCTCTGTTTTCCTTCAAAAATTTGGCTGTGTCCACGTTGCGCTTTGGGGCGTTTCCTGTCGCGGGCGCTAGGCCTACCCACACAAGTGAGGTATCATTTTTATCGGGAGACGTGGGGGAACGCTGGGTGGAAGGAAATTTGTGGCTCCTCTCAGATTCCAGACCTTTCTGCCACAGAAATGGGAGGAACATGTGTTTTTTTAGCCAAATTTTGAGGTTTGCGAAGGATTCTGGGTAACAGAACCTGGTCCGAGCCACACAAGTCACCCCATCTTGGATTCCCCTAGGTCTCTAGTTTTCAGAAATGCACAGGATTGGTAGGTTTCCCTAGGTGGCGGCTTGCTACAGGCCAAAATCTACAGGTAGGCACTTTGCAAAAAACACCTCTGTTTTCCTTCAAAAATTTGGCTGTGTCCACGTTGTCTTTGGGGCATTTCCTGTCGCGGGCGCTAGGCCTACCCACACAAGTGAGGTATCATTTTTATCGGGAGACGTGGGGGATCGCTGGGTGGAAGGATATTTGTGGCTCCTCTAAGATTCCAGAACTTTCTGCCACAGAAATGGGAGGAACATGTGTTTTTTTAGCCAAATTTTGAGGTTTGCAAAGGATTCTGTGTAACAGAACCTGGTCCGAGCCACACAAGTCACCCCATCTTGGATTCCCCTAGGTCTCTAGTTTTCAGAAATGGACAGGTTTGGTAGGTTTCCCTAGGTGGCGGCTGAGCTACAGGCCAAAATCTACAGGTAGGCACTTTGCAAAAAACACCTCTGTTTTCCTTCAAAAATTTGGCTGTGTCCACGTTGCGCTTTGGGGCATTTCCTGTCGCAGGCGCTAGGTCTACCCACACAAGTGAGGTATCATTTTTATCGGGAGATGTGTGGGAACGCTGGGTGGAAGGAAATTAGTGGCTCCTCTCAGATTCTAGAACTTTCTCCCACAGAAATGTGAGGAACATGTGTTTTTTTAGCCAAATTTTGAGGTTTGCAAAGGATTCTGGGTAACAGAACCTGGTCCGAGCCACACAAGTCACCCCATCTTGGATTCCCCTAGGTCTCTAGTTTTCAGAAATGCACAGGTTTGGTAGGTTTCCCTAGGTGGCGGCTGAGCTACAGGCCAAAATCGACAGGTAGGCACTTTGCAAAAAACACCTCTGTTTTCCTTCAAAAATTTGGCTGTGTCCACGTTGAGCTTTGGGGCGTTTCCTGTCGCGGGCGCTAGGCCTACCCACACAAGTGAGGTATCATTTTTATCGGGAGACGTGGGGGAACGCTGTGTGGAAGGAAATTTGTGGCTCCTCTCATATTCCAGAACTTTCTGCCACAGAAATGTGAGGAACATGTGTTTTTTTAGCCAAATTTTGAGGTTTGCGAAGGATTGTGGGTAACAGAATCTGGTCCGAGCCACACAAGTCACCCCATCTTGGATTCCCCTAGGTCTCTAGTTTTCAGAAATGCACAGGTTTGGTAGGTTTCCCTAGATGGCAGCTGAGCTACAGGCCAAAATCTACAGGTAGGCACTTTGCAAAAAACACCTCTGTTTTCCTTCAAAAATTTGGCTGTGTCCACGTTGCGCTTTGGGGTGTTTCCTGTCGCGGGCGCTAGGCCTACCCACACAAGTGAGGTATCATTTTTATTGGGAGACATGGGGGAACGCTGTGTGGAAGGAAATTTGTGGCTCCTCTCAGATTCCAGAACTTTCTGCCACAGAAATGGGAGGAACATGTGTTTTTTTAGCCAAATTTTGAGGTTTGCGAAGGATTCTGGGTAACAGAACCTGGTCCGAGCCACACAAGTCACCCCATCTTGGATTCCCCTAGGTCTCTAGTTTTCAGAAATGCACAGGTTTGGTAGGTTTCCCTAGGTGGCGGCTGAGCTACAGGCCAAAATCGACAGGTAGGCACTTTGCAAAAAACACCTCTGTTTTCCTTCAAAAATTTGGCTGTGTCCACGTTGCGCTTTGGGGTGTTTCCTGTCGCGGGCGCTAGGCCTACCCACACAAGTGAGGTATCATTTTTATCGGGAGACATGGGGGAACGCTGTGTGGAAGGAAATTTGTGGCTCCTCTCATATTCCAGAACTTTCTGCTACAGAAATGGGAGGAACATGTGTTTTTTTAGCCAAATTTTGAGGTTTGCGAAGGATTCTGGGTAACAGAATCTGGTCCGAGCCACACAAGTCACCCCATCTTGGATTCCCCTAGGTCTCTAGTTTTCAGAAATGCACAGGTTTGGTAGGTTTCCCTAGGTGGCGGCTGAGCTACAGGCCAAAATCGACAGGTAGGCACTTTGCAAAAAACACCTCTCTTTTCCTTCAAAAATTTGGCTGAGTCCACGTTGCACTTTGGGGTGTTTCCTGTCGCGGGCGCTAGGCCTACCCACACAAGTGAGGTATCATTTTTATCGGGAGACGTGTGGGAACGCTGGGTGGAAGGATATTTGTGGCTCCTCTAAGATTCCAGAACTTTCTGCCACAGAAATGTGAGGAACATGTGTTTTTTTAGCCAAATTTTGAGGTTTGCGAAGGATTCTGGGTAACAGAACCTGGTCCGAGCCACACAAGTCACCCCATCTTGGATTCCCCTAGGTCTCTAGTTTACAGAAATGCACATGTTTGGTAGGTTTCCCTAGGTGGCGGCTGAGCTACAGGCCAAAATCTACAGGTAGGCACTTTGCAAAAAACACCTCTGTTTTCCTTCAAAAATTTGGCTGTGTCCACGTTGCGCTTTGGGGCGTTTCCTGTCGCGGGCGGTAGGCCTACCCACACAAGTGAGGTAGCATTTTTATCAGGAGACGTGGGGGAACGCTGGGTGGAAGGAAATTTGTGGCTCCTCTCAGATTCCAGACCTTTCTGCCACAGAAATGGGAGGAACATGTGTTTTTTTAGCCAAATTTTGAGGTTTGCGAAGGATTCTGGGTAACAGAACCTGGTCCGAGCCACACAAGTCACCCCATCTTGGATTCCCCTAGGTCTCTAGTTTTCAGAAATGCACAGGATTGGTAGGTTTCCCTAGGTGGCGGCTTGCTACAGGCCAAAATCTACAGGTAGGCACTTTGCAAAAAACACCTCTGTTTTCCTTCAAAAATTTGGCTGTGTCCACGTTGTCTTTGGGGCATTTCCTGTCGCAGGCGCTAGGCCTACCCACACAAGTGAGGTATCATTTTTATCGGGAGACGTGGGGGATCGCTGGGTGGAAGGATATTTGTGGCTCCTCTAAGATTCCAGAACTTTCTGCCACAGAAATGGGAGGAACATGTGTTTTTTTAGCCAAATTTTGAGGATTGCAAAGGATTCTGTGTAACAGAACCTGGTCCGAGCCACACAAGTCACCCCATCTTGGATTCCCCTAGGTCTCTAGTTTTCAGAAATGCACAGGTTTGGTAGGTTTCCCTAGGTGGCGGCTGAGCTACAGGCCAAAATCTACAGGTAGGCACTTTGCAAAAAACACCTCTGTTTTCCTTCAAAAATTTGGCTGTGTCCACGTTGCGCTTTGGGGCATTTCCTGTCGCAGGCGCTAGGTCTACCCACACAAGTGAGGTATCATTTTTATCGGGAGATGTGTGGGAACGCTGGGTGGAAGGAAATTAGTGGCTCCTCTCAGATTCTAGAACTTTCTCCCACAGAAATGTGAGGAACATGTGTTTTTTTAGCCAAATTTTGAGGTTTGCAAAGGATTCTGGGTAACAGAACCTGGTCCGAGCCACACAAGTCACCCCATCTTGGATTCCCCTAGGTCTCTAGTTTTCAGAAATGCACAGGTTTGGTAGGTTTCCCTAGGTGGCGGCTGAGCTACAGGCCAAAATCGACAGGTAGGCACTTTGCAAAAAACACCTCTGTTTTCCTTCAAAAATTTGGCTGTGTCCACGTTGAGCTTTGGGGCGTTTCCTGTCGCGGGCGCTAGGCCTACCCACACAAGTGAGGTATCATTTTTATCGGGAGACGTGGGGGAACGCTGTGTGGAAGGAAATTTGTGGCTCCTCTCATATTCCAGAACTTTCTGCCACAGAAATGTGAGGAACATGTGTTTTTTTAGCCAAATTTTGAGGTTTGCGAAGGATTGTGGGTAACAGAATCTGGTCCGAGCCACACAAGTCACCCCATCTTGGATTCCCCTAGGTCTCTAGTTTTCAGAAATGCACAGGTTTGGTAGGTTTCCCTAGATGGCAGCTGAGCTACAGGCCAAAATCTACAGGTAGGCACTTTGCAAAAAACACCTCTGTTTTCCTTCAAAAATTTGGCTGTGTCCACGTTGCGCTTTGGGGTGTTTCCTGTCGCGGGCGCTAGGCCTACCCACACAAGTGAGGTATCATTTTTATTGGGAGACATGGGGGAACGCTGTGTGGAAGGAAATTTGTGGCTCCTCTCAGATTCCAGAACTTTCTGCCACAGAAATGGGAGGAACATGTGTTTTTTTAGCCAAATTTTGAGGTTTGCGAAGGATTCTGGGTAACAGAACCTGGTCCGAGCCACACAAGTCACCCCATCTTGGATTCCCCTAGGTCTCTAGTTTTCAGAAATGCACAGGTTTGGTAGGTTTCCCTAGGTGGCGGCTGAGCTACAGGCCAAAATCGACAGGTAGGCACTTTGCAAAAAACACCTCTGTTTTCCTTCAAAAATTTGGCTGTGTCCACGTTGCGCTTTGGGGTGTTTCCTGTCGCGGGCGCTAGGCCTACCCACACAAGTGAGGTATCATTTTTATCGGGAGACATGGGGGAACGCTGTGTGGAAGGAAATTTGTGGCTCCTCTCATATTCCAGAACTTTCTGCTACAGAAATGGGAGGAACATGTGTTTTTTTAGCCAAATTTTGAGGTTTGCGAAGGATTCTGGGTAACAGAATCTGGTCCGAGCCACACAAGTCACCCCATCTTGGATTCCCCTAGGTCTCTAGTTTTCAGAAATGCACAGGTTTGGTAGGTTTCCCTAGGTGGCGGCTGAGCTACAGGCCAAAATCGACAGGTAGGCACTTTGCAAAAAACACCTCTCTTTTCCTTCAAAAATTTGGCTGAGTCCACGTTGCACTTTGGGGTGTTTCCTGTCGCGGGCGCTAGGCCTACCCACACAAGTGAGGTATCATTTTTATCGGGAGACGTGTGGGAACGCTGGGTGGAAGGATATTTGTGGCTCCTCTAAGATTCCAGAACTTTCTGCCACAGAAATGTGAGGAACATGTGTTTTTTTAGCCAAATTTTGAGGTTTGCGAAGGATTCTGGGTAACAGAACCTGGTCCGAGCCACACAAGTCACCCCATCTTGGATTCCCCTAGGTCTCTAGTTTACAGAAATGCACATGTTTGGTAGGTTTCCCTAGGTGGCGGCTGAGCTACAGGCCAAAATCTACAGGTAGGCACTTTGCAAAAAACACCTCTGTTTTCCTTCAAAAATTTGGCTGTGTCCACGTTGCGCTTTGGGGCGTTTCCTGTCGCGGGCGCTAGGCCTACCCACACAAGTGAGGTAGCATTTTTATCGGGAGACGTGGGGGAACGCTGGGTGGAAGGAAATTTGTGGCTCCTCTCAGATTCCAGACCTTTCTGCCACAGAAATGGGAGGAACATGTGTTTTTTTAGCCAAATTTTGAGGTTTGCGAAGGATTCTGGGTAACAGAACCTGGTCCGAGCCACACAAGTCACCCCATCTTGGATTCCCCTAGGTCTCTAGTTTTCAGAAATGCACAGGATTGGTAGGTTTCCCTAGGTGGCGGCTTGCTACAGGCCAAAATCTACAGGTAGGCAGTTTGCAAAAAACACCTCTGTTTTCCTTCAAAAATTTGGCTGTGTCCACGTTGTCTTTGGGGCATTTCCTGTCGCGGGCGCTAGGCCTACCCACACAAGTGAGGTATCATTTTTATCGGGAGACGTGGGGGATCGCTGGGTGGAAGGATATTTGTGGCTCCTCTAAGATTCCAGAACTTTCTGCCACAGAAATAGGAGGAACATGTGTTTTTTTAGCCAAATTTTGAGGTTTGCAAAGGATTCTGTGTAACAGAACCTGGTCCGAGCCACACAAGTCACCCCATCTTGGATTCCCCTAGGTCTCTAGTTTTCAGAAATGCACAGGTTTGGTAGGTTTCCCTAGGTGGCGGCTGAGCTACAGGCCAAAATCTACAGGTAGGCACTTTGCAAAAAACACCTCTGTTTTCCTTCAAAAATTTGGCTGTGTCCACGTTGCGCTTTGGGGCATTTCCTGTCGCAGGCGCTAGGTCTACCCACACAAGTGAGGTATCATTTTTATCGGGAGATGTGTGGGAACGCTGGGTGGAAGGAAATTAGTGGCTCCTCTCAGATTCTAGAACTTTCTACCACAGAAATGTGAGGAACATGTGTTTTTTTAGCCAAATTTTGAGGTTTGCAAAGGATTCTGGGTAACAGAACCTGGTCCGAGCCACACAAGTCACCCCATCTTGGATTCCCCTAGGTCTCTAGTTTTCAGAAATGCACAGGTTTGGTAGGTTTCCCTAGGTGGCGGCTGAGCTACAGGCCAAAATCGACAGGTAGGCACTTTGCAAAAAACACCTCTGTTTTCCTTCAAAAATTTGGCTGTGTCCACGTTGCGCTTTGGGGCGTTTCCTGTCGCGGGCGCTAGGCCTACCCACACAAGTGAGGTATCATTTTTATCGGGAGACATGGGGGAACGCTGTGTGGAAGGAAATTTGTGGCTCCTCTCATATTCCAGAACTTTCTGCCACAGAAATGTGAGGAACATGTGTTTTTTTAGCCAAATTTTGAGGTTTGCGAAGGATTGTGGGTAACAGAATCTGGTCCGAGCCACACAAGTCACCCCATCTTGGATTCCCCTAGGTCTCTAGTTTTCAGAAATGCACAGGTTTGGTAGGTTTCCCTAGGTGGCGGCTGAGCTACAGGCCAAAATCTACAGGTAGGCACTTTGCAAAAAACACCTCTGTTTTCCTTCAAAAATTTGGCTGTGTCCACGTTGCGCTTTGGGGTGTTTCCTGTCGCGGGCGCTAGGCCTACCCACACAAGTGAGGTATCATTTTTATCGGGAGACATGGGGGAACGCTGGGTGGAAGGAAATTCGTGGCTCCTCTCAGATTCCAGAACTTTCTGCCACAGAAATGTGAGGAACATGTGTTTTTTTAGCCAAATTTTGAGGTTTGCGAAGGATTCTGGGTAACAGAACCTGGTCCGAGCCACACAAGTCACCCCATCTTGGATTCCCCTAGGTCTCTAGTTTACAGAAATGTACAGGTTTGGTAGGTTTCCCTAGGTGGCGGCTGAGCTACAGGCGAAAATCTACAGGTAGGCACTTTGCAAAAAACACCTCTGTTTTCCTTCAAAAATTTGGCTGTGTCCACGTTGCGCTTTGGGGCGTTCCCTGTCGCGGGCGCTAGGCCTACCCACAAAAGTGAGGTATCATTTTTATCGGGAGACGTGGGGGAACGCTGGGTGGAAGGATATTTGTGGCTCCTCTCAGATTCCAGAACTTTCTGCCACAGAAATGTGAGGAACATGTGTTTTTTTAGCCAAATTTTGAGGTTTGCAAAGGATTCTGGGTAACAGAACCTGGTCCGAGCCACACAAGTCACCCCATCTTGGTTTCCCCTAGGTCTCTAGTTTTCAGAAATGCACAGGTTTGGTAGGTTTCCCTAGGTGGCGGCTGAGCTACAGGCCAAAATCTACAGGTAGGCACTTTGCAAAAAACACCTCTGTTTTCCTTAAAAAATTTGGCTGTGTCCACGTTGCGCTTTGGGGCGTTTCCTGTCGCGGGAGCTAGGCCTACCCACACAAGTGAGGTATCATTTTTATCGGGAGACGTGGGGGAACGATAGTTGGAAGGAAATTTGTGACTCCTCTCAGATTCCAGAACTTTCTGCCACAGAAATGGGAGGAACAGGGTTTTTTTTAGCCAAATTTTGAGGTTTGCAAAGGATTCTGGGTAACAGAACCTGGTCCGAGCCACACAAGTCACCCCATCTTGGATTCCCCTAGGTCTCTAGTTTTCAGAAATGCACAGGTTTTGTAGATTTCCCTAGGTGGCGGCTGAGCTACAGGCCAAAATCTACAGGTAGGCACTTTGCAAAAAACACCTCTGTTTTTCTTCAAAAATTTGGCTGTGTCCACTTTGCGCTTTGGGGCGTTTCCTGTCGCAGGCGCTAGGTCTACCCACACAAGTGAGGTATCATTTTTATCGGGAGACATGGGGAAACGCTGGGTGGAAGGAAATTTGTGGCTCCTCTCAGATTCCAGAACTTTCTGCCACAGAAATGTGAGGAACATGTGTTTTTTTGCCAAATTTTGAGGTTTGCAAAGGATTCTGGGTAACAGAACCTGGTCCGAGCCACACAAGTCACCCCATCTTGGATTCCCCTAGGTCTCTAGTTTTCAGAAATGCACAGGTTTGGTAGGTTTCCCTAGGTGGCGGCTGAGCTACAGGCCAAAATCTACAGGTAGGCATTTTGCAAAAAACACCTCTGTTTTCCTTCAAAATTTGGCTGTGTCCACGTTGCGCTTTGGGGCGTTTCCTGTTGTGGGCGCTAGGCCTACCCACACAAGTGAGGTATCATTTTTATCGGGAGACGTGGGGGACCGCTGGGTGGAAGGAAATGAGTGGCTCCTCTCAGATTCCAGAACTTTCTGCCACAGAAATGTGAGGAACATGTGTTTTTTTAGCCAAATTTTGAGGTTTGCGAAGGATTCTGGGTAACAGAACCTGGTCCGAGCCACACAAGTCACCCCATCTTGGATTCCCCTAGGTATCTAGTTTACAGAAATGTACAGGTTTGGTAGGTTTCCCTAGGTGGCGGCTGAGCTACAGGCCAAAATCTACAGGTAGGCACTTTGCAAAAAACACCTCTGTTTTCCTTCAAAAATTTGGCTGTGTCCACGTTGCGCTTTGGGGCGTTTCCTGTCGCGGGCGCTAGGCCTACCCACACAAGTGAGGTATCATTTTTATCGGGAGACGTGGGGGAACGCTGGGTGGAAGGAAATTTGTGGCTCCTCTCAGATTCCAGAACTTTCTGCCACAGAAATGTGAGGAACATGTGTTTTTTTAGCCAAATTTTGAGGTTTGCAAAGGATTCTGGGTAACAGAACCTGGTCCGAGCCACACAAGTCACCCCATCTTGGATTCCCCTAGGTCTCTAGTTTTCAGAAATGCACAGGTTTGGTAGGTTTCCCTAGGTGGCGGCTGAGCTGCAGGCCAAAATCTACAGGTAGGCACTTTGCAAAAAACACCTCTGTTTTCCTTCAAAAATTTGGCTGTGTACACGTTGCGCTTTGGGGCGTTTCCTGTCGCAGGCGCTAGATCTACCCACACAAGTGAGGTATCATTTTTATCGGGAGACGTGGGGGAACGCTGGATGGAAGGATATTTGTGGCTCCTCTCAGATTCCAGAACTTTCTGCCACAGAAATGTGAGGAACATGTGTTTTTTTAGCCAAATTTTGAGGTTTGCAAAGGATTCTGGGTAACAGAACCTGGTCCGAGCCACACAAGTCACCCCATCTTGGTTTCCCCTAGGTCTCTAGTTTTCAGAAATGCACAGGTTTGGTAGGTTTCCCTAGGTGGCGGCTGAGCTACAGGCCAAAATCTACAGGTAGGCACTTTGCAAAAAACACCTCTGTTTTCCTTCAAAAATTTGGCTGTGTCCACGTTGCGCTTTGGGGCGTTTCCTGTCGCGGGAGCTAGGCCTACCCACACAAGTGAGGTATCATTTTTATCGGGAGACGTGGGGGAACGCTAGGTGGAAGGAAATTTGTGGCTCCTCTCAGATTCCAGAACTTTCTGCCACAGAAATGGGAGGAACAGGGGTTTTTTTAGCCAAATTTTGAGGTTTGCAAAGGATTCTGGGTAACAGAACCTGGTCCGAGCCACACAAGTCACCCCATCTTGGATTCCCCTAGGTCTCTAGTTTTCAGAAATGCACAGGTTTGGTAGGTTTCCCTAGGTGGCGGCTGAGCTACAGGCCAAAATCTACAGGTAGGCACTTTGCAAAAAACACCTCTGTTTTTCTTCAAAAATTTGGCTGTGTCCACTTTGCGCTTTAGGGCGTTTCCTGTCGCAGGCGCTAGGTCTACCCACACAAGTGAGGTATCATTTTTATCGGGAGACATGGGGAAACGCTGGGTGGAAGGAAATTTGTGGCTCCTCTCAGATTCCAGAACTTTCTGCCACAGAAATGTGAGGAACATGTGTTTTTTTGCCAAATTTTGAGGTTTGCAAAGGATTCTGGGTAACAGAACCTGGTCCGAGCCACACAAGTCACCCCATCTTGGATTCCCCTAGGTCTCTAGTTTTCAGAAATGCACAGGTTTGGTAGGTTTCCCTAGGTGGCGGCTGAGCTACAGGCCAAAATCTACAGGTAGGCATTTTGCAAAAAACACCTCTGTTTTCCTTCAAAATTTGGCTGTGTCCACGTTGCGCTTTGGGGCGTTTCCTGTCGTGGGCGCTAGGCCTACCCACACAAGTGAGGTATCATTTTTATCGGGAGACGTGGGGGACCGCTGGGTGGAAGGAAATGAGTGGCTCCTCTCAGATTCCAGAACTTTCTGCCACAGAAATGTGAGGAACATGTGTTTTTTTAGCCAAATTTTGAGGTTTGCGAAGGATTCTGGGTAACAGAACCTGGTCCGAGCCACACAAGTACCCCATCTTGGATTCCCCTAGGTATCTAGTTTACAGAAATGCACAGGTTTGGTAGGTTTCCCTAGGTGGCGGCTGAGCTACAGGCCAAAATCTACAGGTAGGCACTTTGCAAAAAACACCTCTGTTTTCCTTCAAAAATATGGCTGTGTCCACGTTGCGCTTTGGAGCGTTTCCTGTCGCGGGAGCTAGGCCTACCCACACAAGTGAGGTATCATTTTTATCGGGAGACGTGGGGGAACGCTAGGTGGAAGGAAATTTGTGGCTCCTCTCAGATTCCAGAACTTTCTGCCACAGAAATGGGAGGAAGAGGGGGTTTTTTAGCCAAATTTTGAGGTTTGCAAAGGATTCTGGGTAACAGAACCTGATCCGAGCCACACAAGTCACCCCATCTTGGATTCCCCTAGGTCTCTAGTTTTCAGAAATGCACAGGTTTGGTAGGTTTCCCTAGGTGGCGGCTGAGCTACAGGCCAAAATCTACAGGTAGGCACTTTGCAAAAAACACCTCTGTTTTCCTTCAAAAATTTGGCTGTGTCCACGTTGCGCTTTGGGGCGTTTCCTGTCGCGGGCGCTAGGCCTACCCACACAAGTGAGGTATCATTTTTATCGGGAGACGTGGGGGAACACTGGGTGGAAGGAAATTTGTGGCTCCTCTCAGATTCCAGAACTTTCTGCCACAGAAATGTGAGGAACATGTGTTTTTTTAGCCAAATTCTGAGGTTTGCAAAGGATTCTGGGTAACAGAACCTGGTCCGAGCCACACAAGTCACCCCATCTTGGATTCCCCTAGGTCTCTAGTTTTCAGAAATGCACAGGTTTGGTAGGTTTCCCTAGGTGGCGGCTGAGCTGCAGGCCAAAATCTACAGGTAGGCACTTTGCAAAAAACACCTCTGTTTTCCTTCAAAAATTTGGCTGTGTCCACTTTGCGCTTTGGGGCGTTTCCTGTCGCAGGCGCTAGATCTACCCACACAAGTGAGGTATCATTTTTATCGGGAGACGTGGGGAAACGCTGGGTGGAAGGAAATTTGTGGCTCCTCTCAGATTCCAGAACTTTCTGCCACAGAAATGTGAGGAACATGTGTTTTTTTAGCCAAATTTTGAGGTTTGCAAAGGATTCTGGGTAACAGAACCTGGTCCGAGCCACACAAGTCACCCCATCTTGGATTCCCCTAGGTCTCTAGTTTTCAGAAATGCACAGGTTTGGTAGGTTTCCCTAGGTGGCGGCTGAGCTACAGGCCAAAATCTACAGGTAGGCATTTTGCAAAAAACACCTCTGTTTTCCTTCAAAAATTTGGCTGTGTCCACGTTGCGCTTTGGGGCGTTTCCTGTCGTGGGAGCTAATCCTACCCACACAAGTGAGGTATCATTTTTATCGGGAGACGTGGGGGACCGCTGGGTGGAAAGAAATTTGTGGCTCCTCTCAAATTCCAGAACTTTCTGCCACAGAAATGTTAGGAACATGTGTTTTTTTAGCCAAATTTTGAGGTTTGCGAAGGATTCTGGGTAACAGAACCTGGTCCGAGCCACACAAGTCACCTCATCTTGGATTCCCCTAGGTCTCTAGTTTACAGAAATGCACAGGTTTGGTAGGTTTCCCTAGGTGGCGGCTGAGCTGCAGGCCAAAATCTACAGGTAGGCACTTTGCAAAAAACACCTCTGTTTTCCTTCAACAATTTGGCTGTGTCCACTTTGCGCTTTGGGGCGTTTCCTGTCGCAGGCGCTAGATCTACCCACACAAGTGAGGTATCATTTTTATCGGGAGACGTGGGGAAACGCTGGGTGGAAGGAAATTTGTGGCTCCTCTCAGATTCCAGAACTTTCTGCCACAGAAATGTGAGGAACATGTGTTTTTTTAGCCAAATTTTGAGGTTTGCGAAGGATTCTGGGTAACAGAACCTGGTCCGAGCCACACAAGTCACCCCATCTTGGATTCCCCTAGGTCTCTAGTTTACAGAAATGCACAGGTTTGGTAGGTTTCCCTAGGTGGCGGCTGAGCTACAGGCCAAAATCTACGGGTAGGCACTTTGCAAAAAACACCTCTGTTTTCCTTCAAAAATTTGGCTGTGTCCACGTTGCGCTTTGGGGCGTTTTCTGTCGCGGGCGCTAGGCCTACCCACACAAGTGAGGTATCATTTTTATCGGGAGACGTGGTGGAACGCTGGGTGGAAGGAAATTTGTGGCTCCTCTCAGATTCCAGAACTTTCTGCCACAGAAATGGGAGGAATATGTGTTTTTTTAGCCAAATTTTGAGGTTTGCGAAGGATTCTGGGTAACAGAACCTGGTCCGAGCCACACAAGTCACCCCATCTTGGATTCCCCTAGGTCTCTAGTTTACAGAAATGCACAGGTTCGGTAGGTTTCCCTAGGTGGCGGCTGAGCTACAGGCCAAAATCTACAGGTAGGCACTTTGCAAAAAACACCTCTGTTTTCCTTCAAAAATTTGGCTGTGTCCACGTTGCGCTTTGGGGCGTCTCCTGTCGCGGGCGCTAGGCCTACCCACACAAGTGAGGTATCATTTTTATCGGGAGACGTGGGGGAACGCTGGGTGGAAGGATATTTGTGGCTCCTCTCAGATTCCAGAACTTTCTGCCACAGAAATGTGAGGAACATGTGTTTTTTTAGCCAAATTTTGAGGTTTGCAAAGGATTCTGGGTAACAGAACCTGGTCCGAGCCACACAAGTCACCCCATCTTGGATTCCCCTAGGTCTCTAGTTTTCAGAAATGCACAGGTTTGGTAGGTTTCCCTAGGTGGCGGCTGAGCTACAGGCCAAAATCTACAGGTAGGCACTGTGCAAAAAACACCTCTGTTTTCCTTAAAAAATTTGGCTGTGTCCACGTTGCGCTTTGGGGCGTTTCCTGTCGCGGGCGCTAGGCCTACCCACACAAGTGAGGTATCATTTTTATCGGGAGACGTGGGGGATCGCTGGGTGGAAGGAAATTTGTGGCTCTTCTCAGATTCCAGAACTTTCTGCCACAGAAATGTGAGGAACATGTGTTTTTTTAGCCAAATTTTGAGGTTTGCGAAGGATTCTGGGTAACAGAACCTGGTCCGAGCCACACAAGTCACCCCATCTTGGATTCCCCTAGGTCTCTAGTTTACAGAAATGCACATGTTTGGTAGGTTTCCCTAGGTGGCGGCTGAGCTACAGGCCAAAATCTACAGGTAGGCACTTTGCAAAAAACACCTCTGTTTTCCTTCAAAAATTTGGCTGTGTCCACGTTGCGCTTTGGGGCGTTTCCTGTCGCGGGCGGTAGGCCTACCCACACAAGTGAGGTAGCATTTTTATCGGGAGACGTGGGGGAACGCTGGGTGGAAGGAAATTTGTGGCTCCTCTCAGATTCCAGACCTTTCTGCCACAGAAATGGGAGGAACATGTGTTTTTTTAGCCAAATTTTGAGGTTTGCGAAGGATTCTGGGTAACAGAACCTGGTCCGAGCCACACAAGTCACCCCATCTTGGATTCCCCTAGGTCTCTAGTTTTCAGAAATGCACAGGATTGGTAGGTTTCCCTAGGTGGCGGCTTGCTACAGGCCAAAATCTACAGGTAGGCACTTTGCAAAAAACACCTCTGTTTTCCTTCAAAAATTTGGCTGTGTCCACGTTGTCTTTGGGGCATTTCCTGTCGCAGGCGCTAGGCCTACCCACACAAGTGAGGTATCATTTTTATCGGGAGACGTGGGGGATCGCTGGGTGGAAGGATATTTGTGGCTCCTCTAAGATTCCAGAACTTTCTGCCACAGAAATGGGAGGAACATGTGTTTTTTTAGCCAAATTTTGAGGTTTGCAAAGGATTCTGTGTAACAGAACCTGGTCCGAGCCACACAAGTCACCCCATCTTGGATTCCCCTAGGTCTCTAGTTTTCAGAAATGCACAGGTTTGGTAGGTTTCCCTAGGTGGCGGCTGAGCTACAGGCCAAAATCTACAGGTAGGCACTTTGCAAAAAACACCTCTGTTTTCCTTCAAAAATTTGGCTGTGTCCACGTTGCGCTTTGGGGCATTTCCTGTCGCAGGCGCTAGGTCTACCCACACAAGTGAGGTATCATTTTTATCGGGAGATGTGTGGGAACGCTGGGTGGAAGGAAATTAGTGGCTCCTCTCAGATTCTAGAACTTTCTCCCACAGAAATGTGAGGAACATGTGTTTTTTTAGCCAAATTTTGAGGTTTGCAAAGGATTCTGGGTAACAGAACCTGGTCCGAGCCACACAAGTCACCCCATCTTGGATTCCCCTAGGTCTCTAGTTTTCAGAAATGCACAGGTTTGGTAGGTTTCCCTAGGTGGCGGCTGAGCTACAGGCCAAAATCGACAGGTAGGCACTTTGCAAAAAACACCTCTGTTTTCCTTCAAAAATTTGGCTGTGTCCACGTTGAGCTTTGGGGCGTTTCCTGTCGCGGGCGCTAGGCCTACCCACACAAGTGAGGTATCATTTTTATCGGGAGACGTGGGGGAACGCTGTGTGGAAGGAAATTTGTGGCTCCTCTCATATTCCAGAACTTTCTGCCACAGAAATGTGAGGAACATGTGTTTTTTTAGCCAAATTTTGAGGTTTGCGAAGGATTGTGGGTAACAGAATCTGGTCCGAGCCACACAAGTCACCCCATCTTGGATTCCCCTAGGTCTCTAGTTTTCAGAAATGCACAGGTTTGGTAGGTTTCCCTAGATGGCAGCTGAGCTACAGGCCAAAATCTACAGGTAGGCACTTTGCAAAAAACACCTCTGTTTTCCTTCAAAAATTTGGCTGTGTCCACGTTGCGCTTTGGGGTGTTTCCTGTCGCGGGCGCTAGGCCTACCCACACAAGTGAGGTATCATTTTTATTGGGAGACATGGGGGAACGCTGTGTGGAAGGAAATTTGTGGCTCCTCTCAGATTCCAGAACTTTCTGCCACAGAAATGGGAGGAACATGTGTTTTTTTAGCCAAATTTTGAGGTTTGCGAAGGATTCTGGGTAACAGAACCTGGTCCGAGCCACACAAGTCACCCCATCTTGGATTCCCCTAGGTCTCTAGTTTTCAGAAATGCACAGGTTTGGTAGGTTTCCCTAGGTGGCGGCTGAGCTACAGGCCAAAATCGACAGGTAGGCACTTTGCAAAAAACACCTCTGTTTTCCTTCAAAAATTTGGCTGTGTCCACGTTGCGCTTTGGGGTGTTTCCTGTCGCGGGCGCTAGGCCTACCCACACAAGTGAGGTATCATTTTTATCGGGAGACATGGGGGAACGCTGTGTGGAAGGAAATTTGTGGCTCCTCTCATATTCCAGAACTTTCTGCTACAGAAATGGGAGGAACATGTGTTTTTTTAGCCAAATTTTGAGGTTTGCGAAGGATTCTGGGTAACAGAATCTGGTCCGAGCCACACAAGTCACCCCATCTTGGATTCCCCTAGGTCTCTAGTTTTCAGAAATGCACAGGTTTGGTAGGTTTCCCTAGGTGGCGGCTGAGCTACAGGCCAAAATCGACAGGTAGGCACTTTGCAAAAAACACCTCTCTTTTCCTTCAAAAATTTGGCTGAGTCCACGTTGCACTTTGGGGTGTTTCCTGTCGCGGGCGCTAGGCCTACCCACACAAGTGAGGTATCATTTTTATCGGGAGACGTGTGGGAACGCTGGGTGGAAGGATATTTGTGGCTCCTCTAAGATTCCAGAACTTTCTGCCACAGAAATGTGAGGAACATGTGTTTTTTTAGCCAAATTTTGAGGTTTGCGAAGGATTCTGGGTAACAGAACCTGGTCCGAGCCACACAAGTCACCCCATCTTGGATTCCCCTAGGTCTCTAGTTTACAGAAATGCACATGTTTGGTAGGTTTCCCTAGGTGGCGGCTGAGCTACAGGCCAAAATCTACAGGTAGGCACTTTGCAAAAAACACCTCTGTTTTCCTTCAAAAATTTGGCTGTGTCCACGTTGCGCTTTGGGGCGTTTCCTGTCGCGGGCGCTAGGCCTACCCACACAAGTGAGGTAGCATTTTTATCGGGAGACGTGGGGGAACGCTGGGTGGAAGGAAATTTGTGGCTCCTCTCAGATTCCAGACCTTTCTGCCACAGAAATGGGAGGAACATGTGTTTTTTTAGCCAAATTTTGAGGTTTGCGAAGGATTCTGGGTAACAGAACCTGGTCCGAGCCACACAAGTCACCCCATCTTGGATTCCCCTAGGTCTCTAGTTTTCAGAAATGCACAGGATTGGTAGGTTTCCCTAGGTGGCGGCTTGCTACAGGCCAAAATCTACAGGTAGGCAGTTTGCAAAAAACACCTCTGTTTTCCTTCAAAAATTTGGCTGTGTCCACGTTGTCTTTGGGGCATTTCCTGTCGCGGGCGCTAGGCCTACCCACACAAGTGAGGTATCATTTTTATCGGGAGACGTGGGGGATCGCTGGGTGGAAGGATATTTGTGGCTCCTCTAAGATTCCAGAACTTTCTGCCACAGAAATAGGAGGAACATGTGTTTTTTTAGCCAAATTTTGAGGTTTGCAAAGGATTCTGTGTAACAGAACCTGGTCCGAGCCACACAAGTCACCCCATCTTGGATTCCCCTAGGTCTCTAGTTTTCAGAAATGCACAGGTTTGGTAGGTTTCCCTAGGTGGCGGCTGAGCTACAGGCCAAAATCTACAGGTAGGCACTTTGCAAAAAACACCTCTGTTTTCCTTCAAAAATTTGGCTGTGTCCACGTTGCGCTTTGGGGCATTTCCTGTCGCAGGCGCTAGGTCTACCCACACAAGTGAGGTATCATTTTTATCGGGAGATGTGTGGGAACGCTGGGTGGAAGGAAATTAGTGGCTCCTCTCAGATTCTAGAACTTTCTACCACAGAAATGTGAGGAACATGTGTTTTTTTAGCCAAATTTTGAGGTTTGCAAAGGATTCTGGGTAACAGAACCTGGTCCGAGCCACACAAGTCACCCCATCTTGGATTCCCCTAGGTCTCTAGTTTTCAGAAATGCACAGGTTTGGTAGGTTTCCCTAGGTGGCGGCTGAGCTACAGGCCAAAATCGACAGGTAGGCACTTTGCAAAAAACACCTCTGTTTTCCTTCAAAAATTTGGCTGTGTCCACGTTGCGCTTTGGGGCGTTTCCTGTCGCGGGCGCTAGGCCTACCCACACAAGTGAGGTATCATTTTTATCGGGAGACATGGGGGAACGCTGTGTGGAAGGAAATTTGTGGCTCCTCTCATATTCCAGAACTTTCTGCCACAGAAATGTGAGGAACATGTGTTTTTTTAGCCAAATTTTGAGGTTTGCGAAGGATTGTGGGTAACAGAATCTGGTCCGAGCCACACAAGTCACCCCATCTTGGATTCCCCTAGGTCTCTAGTTTTCAGAAATGCACAGGTTTGGTAGGTTTCCCTAGGTGGCGGCTGAGCTACAGGCCAAAATCTACAGGTAGGCACTTTGCAAAAAACACCTCTGTTTTCCTTCAAAAATTTGGCTGTGTCCACGTTGCGCTTTGGGGTGTTTCCTGTCGCGGGCGCTAGGCCTACCCACACAAGTGAGGTATCATTTTTATCGGGAGACATGGGGGAACGCTGGGTGGAAGGAAATTCGTGGCTCCTCTCAGATTCCAGAACTTTCTGCCACAGAAATGTGAGGAACATGTGTTTTTTTAGCCAAATTTTGAGGTTTGCGAAGGATTCTGGGTAACAGAACCTGGTCCGAGCCACACAAGTCACCCCATCTTGGATTCCCCTAGGTCTCTAGTTTACAGAAATGTACAGGTTTGGTAGGTTTCCCTAGGTGGCGGCTGAGCTACAGGCGAAAATCTACAGGTAGGCACTTTGCAAAAAACACCTCTGTTTTCCTTCAAAAATTTGGCTGTGTCCACGTTGCGCTTTGGGGCGTTCCCTGTCGCGGGCGCTAGGCCTACCCACAAAAGTGAGGTATCATTTTTATCGGGAGACGTGGGGGAACGCTGGGTGGAAGGATATTTGTGGCTCCTCTCAGATTCCAGAACTTTCTGCCACAGAAATGTGAGGAACATGTGTTTTTTTAGCCAAATTTTGAGGTTTGCAAAGGATTCTGGGTAACAGAACCTGGTCCGAGCCACACAAGTCACCCCATCTTGGTTTCCCCTAGGTCTCTAGTTTTCAGAAATGCACAGGTTTGGTAGGTTTCCCTAGGTGGCGGCTGAGCTACAGGCCAAAATCTACAGGTAGGCACTTTGCAAAAAACACCTCTGTTTTCCTTAAAAAATTTGGCTGTGTCCACGTTGCGCTTTGGGGCGTTTCCTGTCGCGGGAGCTAGGCCTACCCACACAAGTGAGGTATCATTTTTATCGGGAGACGTGGGGGAACGATAGTTGGAAGGAAATTTGTGACTCCTCTCAGATTCCAGAACTTTCTGCCACAGAAATGGGAGGAACAGGGTTTTTTTTAGCCAAATTTTGAGGTTTGCAAAGGATTCTGGGTAACAGAACCTGGTCCGAGCCACACAAGTCACCCCATCTTGGATTCCCCTAGGTCTCTAGTTTTCAGAAATGCACAGGTTTTGTAGATTTCCCTAGGTGGCGGCTGAGCTACAGGCCAAAATCTACAGGTAGGCACTTTGCAAAAAACACCTCTGTTTTTCTTCAAAAATTTGGCTGTGTCCACTTTGCGCTTTGGGGCGTTTCCTGTCGCAGGCGCTAGGTCTACCCACACAAGTGAGGTATCATTTTTATCGGGAGACATGGGGAAACGCTGGGTGGAAGGAAATTTGTGGCTCCTCTCAGATTCCAGAACTTTCTGCCACAGAAATGTGAGGAACATGTGTTTTTTTGCCAAATTTTGAGGTTTGCAAAGGATTCTGGGTAACAGAACCTGGTCCGAGCCACACAAGTCACCCCATCTTGGATTCCCCTAGGTCTCTAGTTTTCAGAAATGCACAGGTTTGGTAGGTTTCCCTAGGTGGCGGCTGAGCTACAGGCCAAAATCTACAGGTAGGCATTTTGCAAAAAACACCTCTGTTTTCCTTCAAAATTTGGCTGTGTCCACGTTGCGCTTTGGGGCGTTTCCTGTTGTGGGCGCTAGGCCTACCCACACAAGTGAGGTATCATTTTTATCGGGAGACGTGGGGGACCGCTGGGTGGAAGGAAATGAGTGGCTCCTCTCAGATTCCAGAACTTTCTGCCACAGAAATGTGAGGAACATGTGTTTTTTTAGCCAAATTTTGAGGTTTGCGAAGGATTCTGGGTAACAGAACCTGGTCCGAGCCACACAAGTCACCCCATCTTGGATTCCCCTAGGTATCTAGTTTACAGAAATGTACAGGTTTGGTAGGTTTCCCTAGGTGGCGGCTGAGCTACAGGCCAAAATCTACAGGTAGGCACTTTGCAAAAAACACCTCTGTTTTCCTTCAAAAATTTGGCTGTGTCCACGTTGCGCTTTGGGGCGTTTCCTGTCGCGGGCGCTAGGCCTACCCACACAAGTGAGGTATCATTTTTATCGGGAGACGTGGGGGAACGCTGGGTGGAAGGAAATTTGTGGCTCCTCTCAGATTCCAGAACTTTCTGCCACAGAAATGTGAGGAACATGTGTTTTTTTAGCCAAATTTTGAGGTTTGCAAAGGATTCTGGGTAACAGAACCTGGTCCGAGCCACACAAGTCACCCCATCTTGGATTCCCCTAGGTCTCTAGTTTTCAGAAATGCACAGGTTTGGTAGGTTTCCCTAGGTGGCGGCTGAGCTGCAGGCCAAAATCTACAGGTAGGCACTTTGCAAAAAACACCTCTGTTTTCCTTCAAAAATTTGGCTGTGTACACGTTGCGCTTTGGGGCGTTTCCTGTCGCAGGCGCTAGATCTACCCACACAAGTGAGGTATCATTTTTATCGGGAGACGTGGGGGAACGCTGGATGGAAGGATATTTGTGGCTCCTCTCAGATTCCAGAACTTTCTGCCACAGAAATGTGAGGAACATGTGTTTTTTTAGCCAAATTTTGAGGTTTGCAAAGGATTCTGGGTAACAGAACCTGGTCCGAGCCACACAAGTCACCCCATCTTGGTTTCCCCTAGGTCTCTAGTTTTCAGAAATGCACAGGTTTGGTAGGTTTCCCTAGGTGGCGGCTGAGCTACAGGCCAAAATCTACAGGTAGGCACTTTGCAAAAAACACCTCTGTTTTCCTTCAAAAATTTGGCTGTGTCCACGTTGCGCTTTGGGGCGTTTCCTGTCGCGGGAGCTAGGCCTACCCACACAAGTGAGGTATCATTTTTATCGGGAGACGTGGGGGAACGCTAGGTGGAAGGAAATTTGTGGCTCCTCTCAGATTCCAGAACTTTCTGCCACAGAAATGGGAGGAACAGGGGTTTTTTTAGCCAAATTTTGAGGTTTGCAAAGGATTCTGGGTAACAGAACCTGGTCCGAGCCACACAAGTCACCCCATCTTGGATTCCCCTAGGTCTCTAGTTTTCAGAAATGCACAGGTTTGGTAGGTTTCCCTAGGTGGCGGCTGAGCTACAGGCCAAAATCTACAGGTAGGCACTTTGCAAAAAACACCTCTGTTTTTCTTCAAAAATTTGGCTGTGTCCACTTTGCGCTTTAGGGCGTTTCCTGTCGCAGGCGCTAGGTCTACCCACACAAGTGAGGTATCATTTTTATCGGGAGACATGGGGAAACGCTGGGTGGAAGGAAATTTGTGGCTCCTCTCAGATTCCAGAACTTTCTGCCACAGAAATGTGAGGAACATGTGTTTTTTTGCCAAATTTTGAGGTTTGCAAAGGATTCTGGGTAACAGAACCTGGTCCGAGCCACACAAGTCACCCCATCTTGGATTCCCCTAGGTCTCTAGTTTTCAGAAATGCACAGGTTTGGTAGGTTTCCCTAGGTGGCGGCTGAGCTACAGGCCAAAATCTACAGGTAGGCATTTTGCAAAAAACACCTCTGTTTTCCTTCAAAATTTGGCTGTGTCCACGTTGCGCTTTGGGGCGTTTCCTGTCGTGGGCGCTAGGCCTACCCACACAAGTGAGGTATCATTTTTATCGGGAGACGTGGGGGACCGCTGGGTGGAAGGAAATGAGTGGCTCCTCTCAGATTCCAGAACTTTCTGCCACAGAAATGTGAGGAACATGTGTTTTTTTAGCCAAATTTTGAGGTTTGCGAAGGATTCTGGGTAACAGAACCTGGTCCGAGCCACACAAGTACCCCATCTTGGATTCCCCTAGGTATCTAGTTTACAGAAATGCACAGGTTTGGTAGGTTTCCCTAGGTGGCGGCTGAGCTACAGGCCAAAATCTACAGGTAGGCACTTTGCAAAAAACACCTCTGTTTTCCTTCAAAAATATGGCTGTGTCCACGTTGCGCTTTGGAGCGTTTCCTGTCGCGGGAGCTAGGCCTACCCACACAAGTGAGGTATCATTTTTATCGGGAGACGTGGGGGAACGCTAGGTGGAAGGAAATTTGTGGCTCCTCTCAGATTCCAGAACTTTCTGCCACAGAAATGGGAGGAAGAGGGGGTTTTTTAGCCAAATTTTGAGGTTTGCAAAGGATTCTGGGTAACAGAACCTGATCCGAGCCACACAAGTCACCCCATCTTGGATTCCCCTAGGTCTCTAGTTTTCAGAAATGCACAGGTTTGGTAGGTTTCCCTAGGTGGCGGCTGAGCTACAGGCCAAAATCTACAGGTAGGCACTTTGCAAAAAACACCTCTGTTTTCCTTCAAAAATTTGGCTGTGTCCACGTTGCGCTTTGGGGCGTTTCCTGTCGCGGGCGCTAGGCCTACCCACACAAGTGAGGTATCATTTTTATCGGGAGACGTGGGGGAACACTGGGTGGAAGGAAATTTGTGGCTCCTCTCAGATTCCAGAACTTTCTGCCACAGAAATGTGAGGAACATGTGTTTTTTTAGCCAAATTCTGAGGTTTGCAAAGGATTCTGGGTAACAGAACCTGGTCCGAGCCACACAAGTCACCCCATCTTGGATTCCCCTAGGTCTCTAGTTTTCAGAAATGCACAGGTTTGGTAGGTTTCCCTAGGTGGCGGCTGAGCTGCAGGCCAAAATCTACAGGTAGGCACTTTGCAAAAAACACCTCTGTTTTCCTTCAAAAATTTGGCTGTGTCCACTTTGCGCTTTGGGGCGTTTCCTGTCGCAGGCGCTAGATCTACCCACACAAGTGAGGTATCATTTTTATCGGGAGACGTGGGGAAACGCTGGGTGGAAGGAAATTTGTGGCTCCTCTCAGATTCCAGAACTTTCTGCCACAGAAATGTGAGGAACATGTGTTTTTTTAGCCAAATTTTGAGGTTTGCAAAGGATTCTGGGTAACAGAACCTGGTCCGAGCCACACAAGTCACCCCATCTTGGATTCCCCTAGGTCTCTAGTTTTCAGAAATGCACAGGTTTGGTAGGTTTCCCTAGGTGGCGGCTGAGCTACAGGCCAAAATCTACAGGTAGGCATTTTGCAAAAAACACCTCTGTTTTCCTTCAAAAATTTGGCTGTGTCCACGTTGCGCTTTGGGGCGTTTCCTGTCGTGGGAGCTAATCCTACCCACACAAGTGAGGTATCATTTTTATCGGGAGACGTGGGGGACCGCTGGGTGGAAAGAAATTTGTGGCTCCTCTCAAATTCCAGAACTTTCTGCCACAGAAATGTTAGGAACATGTGTTTTTTTAGCCAAATTTTGAGGTTTGCGAAGGATTCTGGGTAACAGAACCTGGTCCGAGCCACACAAGTCACCTCATCTTGGATTCCCCTAGGTCTCTAGTTTACAGAAATGCACAGGTTTGGTAGGTTTCCCTAGGTGGCGGCTGAGCTGCAGGCCAAAATCTACAGGTAGGCACTTTGCAAAAAACACCTCTGTTTTCCTTCAACAATTTGGCTGTGTCCACTTTGCGCTTTGGGGCGTTTCCTGTCGCAGGCGCTAGATCTACCCACACAAGTGAGGTATCATTTTTATCGGGAGACGTGGGGAAACGCTGGGTGGAAGGAAATTTGTGGCTCCTCTCAGATTCCAGAACTTTCTGCCACAGAAATGTGAGGAACATGTGTTTTTTTAGCCAAATTTTGAGGTTTGCGAAGGATTCTGGGTAACAGAACCTGGTCCGAGCCACACAAGTCACCCCATCTTGGATTCCCCTAGGTCTCTAGTTTACAGAAATGCACAGGTTTGGTAGGTTTCCCTAGGTGGCGGCTGAGCTACAGGCCAAAATCTACGGGTAGGCACTTTGCAAAAAACACCTCTGTTTTCCTTCAAAAATTTGGCTGTGTCCACGTTGCGCTTTGGGGCGTTTTCTGTCGCGGGCGCTAGGCCTACCCACACAAGTGAGGTATCATTTTTATCGGGAGACGTGGTGGAACGCTGGGTGGAAGGAAATTTGTGGCTCCTCTCAGATTCCAGAACTTTCTGCCACAGAAATGGGAGGAATATGTGTTTTTTTAGCCAAATTTTGAGGTTTGCGAAGGATTCTGGGTAACAGAACCTGGTCCGAGCCACACAAGTCACCCCATCTTGGATTCCCCTAGGTCTCTAGTTTACAGAAATGCACAGGTTCGGTAGGTTTCCCTAGGTGGCGGCTGAGCTACAGGCCAAAATCTACAGGTAGGCACTTTGCAAAAAACACCTCTGTTTTCCTTCAAAAATTTGGCTGTGTCCACGTTGCGCTTTGGGGCGTCTCCTGTCGCGGGCGCTAGGCCTACCCACACAAGTGAGGTATCATTTTTATCGGGAGACGTGGGGGAACGCTGGGTGGAAGGATATTTGTGGCTCCTCTCAGATTCCAGAACTTTCTGCCACAGAAATGTGAGGAACATGTGTTTTTTTAGCCAAATTTTGAGGTTTGCAAAGGATTCTGGGTAACAGAACCTGGTCCGAGCCACACAAGTCACCCCATCTTGGATTCCCCTAGGTCTCTAGTTTTCAGAAATGCACAGGTTTGGTAGGTTTCCCTAGGTGGCGGCTGAGCTACAGGCCAAAATCTACAGGTAGGCACTGTGCAAAAAACACCTCTGTTTTCCTTAAAAAATTTGGCTGTGTCCACGTTGCGCTTTGGGGCGTTTCCTGTCGCGGGCGCTAGGCCTACCCACACAAGTGAGGTATCATTTTTATCGGGAGACGTGGGGGATCGCTGGGTGGAAGGAAATTTGTGGCTCTTCTCAGATTCCAGAACTTTCTGCCACAGAAATGTGAGGAACATGTGTTTTTTTAGCCAAATTTTGAGGTTTGCGAAGGATTCTGGGTAACAGAACCTGGTCCGAGCCACACAAGTCACCCCATCTTGGATTCCCCTAGGTCTCTAGTTTACAGAAATGCACAGGTTTGGTAGGTTTCCCTAGGTGGCGGCTGAGCTACAGGCCAAAATCTACAGGTAGGCACTTTGCAAAAAACACCTCTGTTTTCCTTCAAAAATTTGGCTGTGTCCACGTTGCGCTTTGGGGCGTTTCCTGTCGCGGGCGCTAGGCCTACCCACACAAATGAGGTATCATTTTTATCGGGAGACGTGGTGGAATGCTGGGTGGAAGGAAATTTGTGGCTCCTCTCAGATTCCAGAACTTTCTGCCACAGAAATGGGAGGAATATGTGTTTTTTTAGCCAAATTTTGAGGTTTGCGAAGGATTCTGGGTAACAGAACCTGGTCCGAGCCACACAAGTCACCCCATCTTGGATTCCCCTAGGTCTCTAGTTTACAGAAATGCACAGGTTTGGTAGGTTTCCCTAGGTGGCGGCTGAGCTACAGGCCAAAATCTACAGGTAGGCACTTTGCAAAAAACACCTCTGTTTTCCTTCAAAAATTTGGCTGTGTCCACGTTGCGCTTTGGGGCGTTTCCTGTCGCGGGCGCTAGGCCTACCCACACAAGTGAGGTATCATTTTTATCGGGAGACGTGGGGGAACATTGGGTGGAAGGATATTTGTGGCTCCTCTCAGATTCCAGAACTTTCTGCCACAGAAATGTGAGGAACATGTGTTTTTTTAGCCAAATTTTGAGGTTTGCAAAGGATTCTGGGTAACAGAACCTGGTCCGAGCCACACAAGTCACCCCATCTTGGTTTCCCCTAGGTCTCTAGTTTTCAGAAATGCACAGGTTTGGTAGGTTTCCCTAGGTGGCGGCTGAGCTACAGGCCAAAATCTACAGGTAGGCACTTTGCAAAAAACACCTCTGTTTTCCTTCAAAAATTTGGCTGTGTCCACGTTGCGCTTTGGGGCGTTTCCTGTCGCAGGAGCTAGGCCTACCCACACAAGTGAGGTATCGTTTTTATCGGGAGACGTGGGGGAACGCTAGGTGGAAGGAAATTTGTGGCTCCTCTCAGATTCCAGAACTTTCTGCCACAGAAATGGGAGGAACAGGGGGTTTTATAGCCAAATTTTGAGGTTTGCAAAGGATTCTGGGTAACAGAACCTGGTCCGAGCCACACAAGTCACCCCATCTTGGATTCCCCTAGGTCTCTAGTTTTCAGAAATGCACAGGTTTGGTAGGTTTCCCTAGGTGGCGGCTGAGCTACAGGCCAAAATCTACAGGTAGGCACTGTGCAAAAAACACCTCTGTTTTCCTTCAAAAATTTGGCTGTGTCCACGTTGCGCTTTGGGGCGTTTCCTGTCGCGGGCGCTAGGCCTACCCACACAAGTGAGGTATCATTTTTATCGGGAGACGTGGGGGAACGCTGGGTGGAAGGAAATTTGTGGCTCCTCTCAGATTCCAGAACTTTCTGCCACAGAAATGTGAGGAACATGTGTTTTTTTAGCCAAATTTTGAGGTTTGCAAAGGATTCTGGGTAACAGAACCTGGTCCGAGCCACACAAGTCACCCCATCTTGGATTCCCCTAGGTCTCTAGTTTTCAGAAATGCACAGGTTTGGTAGGTTTCCCTAGGTGGCGGCTGAGCTACAGGCCAAAATCTACAGGTAGGCACTTTGCAAAAAACACCTCTGTTTTTCTTCAAAAATTTGGCTGTGTCCACTTTGCGCTTTGGGGCGTTTCCTGTCGCAGGCGCTAGGTCTACCCACACAAGTGAGGTATCATTTTTATCGGGAGACATGGGGAAACGCTGGGTGGAAGGAAATTTGTGGCTCCTCTCAGATTCCAGAACTTTCTGCCACAGAAATGTGAGGAACATGTGTTTTTTTGCCAAATTTTGAGGTTTGCAAAGGATTATGGGTAACAGAACCTGGTCCGAGCCACACAAGTCACCCCATCTTGGATTCCCCTAGGTCTCTAGTTTTCAGAAATGCACAGGTTTGGTAGGTTTCCCTAGGTGGCGGCTGAGCTACAGGCCAAAATCTACAGGTAGGCATTTTGCAAAAAACACCTCTGTTTTCCTTCAAAATTTGGCTGTGTCCACGTTGCGCTTTGGGGCGTTTCCTGTCGTGGGCGCTAGGCCTACCCACACAAGTGAGGTATCATTTTTATCGGGAGACGTGGGGGACCGCTGGGTGGAAGGAAATGAGTGGCTCCTCTCAGATTCCAGAACTTTCTGCCACAGAAATGTGAGGAACATGTGTTTTTTTAGCCAAATTTTGAGGTTTGCGAAGGATTCTGGGTAACAGAACCTGGTCCGAGCCACACAAGTACCCCATCTTGGATTCCCCTAGGTATCTAGTTTACAGAAATGCACAGGTTTGGTAGGTTTCCCTAGGTGGCGGCTGAGCTACAGGCCAAAATCTACAGGTAGGCACTTTGCAAAAAACACCTCTGTTTTCCTTCAAAAATATGGCTGTGTCCACGTTGCGCTTTGGAGCGTTTCCTGTCGCGGGAGCTAGGCCTACCCACACAAGTGAGGTATCATTTTTATCGGGAGACGTGGGGGAACGCTAGGTGGAAGGAAATTTGTGGCTCCTCTCAGATTCCAGAACTTTCTGCCACAGAAATGGGAGGAAGAGGGGGTTTTTTAGCCAAATTTTGAGGTTTGCAAAGGATTCTGGGTAACAGAACCTGATCCGAGCCACACAAGTCACCCCATCTTGGATTCCCCTAGGTCTCTAGTTTTCAGAAATGCACAGGTTTGGTAGGTTTCCCTAGGTGGCGGCTGAGCTACAGGCCAAAATCTACAGGTAGGCACTTTGCAAAAAACACCTCTGTTTTCCTTCAAAAATTTGGCTGTGTCCACGTTGCGCTTTGGGGCGTTTCCTGTCGCGGGCGCTAGGCCTACCCACACAAGTGAGGTATCATTTTTATCGGGAGACGTGGGGGAACACTGGGTGGAAGGAAATTTGTGGCTCCTCTCAGATTCCAGAACTTTCTGCCACAGAAATGTGAGGAACATGTGTTTTTTTAGCCAAATTCTGAGGTTTGCAAAGGATTCTGGGTAACAGAACCTGGTCCGAGCCACACAAGTCACCCCATCTTGGATTCCCCTAGGTCTCTAGTTTTCAGAAATGCACAGGTTTGGTAGGTTTCCCTAGGTGGCGGCTGAGCTGCAGGCCAAAATCTACAGGTAGGCACTTTGCAAAAAACACCTCTGTTTTCCTTCAAAAATTTGGCTGTGTCCACTTTGCGCTTTGGGGCGTTTCCTGTCGCAGGCGCTAGATCTACCCACACAAGTGAGGTATCATTTTTATCGGGAGACGTGGGGAAACGCTGGGTGGAAGGAAATTTGTGGCTCCTCTCAGATTCCAGAACTTTCTGCCACAGAAATGTGAGGAACATGTGTTTTTTTAGCCAAATTTTGAGGTTTGCAAAGGATTCTGGGTAACAGAACCTGGTCCGAGCCACACAAGTCACCCCATCTTGGATTCCCCTAGGTCTCTAGTTTTCAGAAATGCACAGGTTTGGTAGGTTTCCCTAGGTGGCGGCTGAGCTACAGGCCAAAATCTACAGGTAGGCATTTTGCAAAAAACACCTCTGTTTTCCTTCAAAAATTTGGCTGTGTCCACGTTGCGCTTTGGGGCGTTTCCTGTCGTGGGAGCTAATCCTACCCACACAAGTGAGGTATCATTTTTATCGGGAGACGTGGGGGACCGCTGGGTGGAAAGAAATTTGTGGCTCCTCTCAAATTCCAGAACTTTCTGCCACAGAAATGTTAGGAACATGTGTTTTTTTAGCCAAATTTTGAGGTTTGCGAAGGATTCTGGGTAACAGAACCTGGTCCGAGCCACACAAGTCACCTCATCTTGGATTCCCCTAGGTCTCTAGTTTACAGAAATGCACAGGTTTGGTAGGTTTCCCTAGGTGGCGGCTGAGCTGCAGGCCAAAATCTACAGGTAGGCACTTTGCAAAAAACACCTCTGTTTTCCTTCAACAATTTGGCTGTGTCCACTTTGCGCTTTGGGGCGTTTCCTGTCGCAGGCGCTAGATCTACCCACACAAGTGAGGTATCATTTTTATCGGGAGACGTGGGGAAACGCTGGGTGGAAGGAAATTTGTGGCTCCTCTCAGATTCCAGAACTTTCTGCCACAGAAATGTGAGGAACATGTGTTTTTTTAGCCAAATTTTGAGGTTTGCGAAGGATTCTGGGTAACAGAACCTGGTCCGAGCCACACAAGTCACCCCATCTTGGATTCCCCTAGGTCTCTAGTTTACAGAAATGCACAGGTTTGGTAGGTTTCCCTAGGTGGCGGCTGAGCTACAGGCCAAAATCTACGGGTAGGCACTTTGCAAAAAACACCTCTGTTTTCCTTCAAAAATTTGGCTGTGTCCACGTTGCGCTTTGGGGCGTTTTCTGTCGCGGGCGCTAGGCCTACCCACACAAGTGAGGTATCATTTTTATCGGGAGACGTGGTGGAACGCTGGGTGGAAGGAAATTTGTGGCTCCTCTCAGATTCCAGAACTTTCTGCCACAGAAATGGGAGGAATATGTGTTTTTTTAGCCAAATTTTGAGGTTTGCGAAGGATTCTGGGTAACAGAACCTGGTCCGAGCCACACAAGTCACCCCATCTTGGATTCCCCTAGGTCTCTAGTTTACAGAAATGCACAGGTTCGGTAGGTTTCCCTAGGTGGCGGCTGAGCTACAGGCCAAAATCTACAGGTAGGCACTTTGCAAAAAACACCTCTGTTTTCCTTCAAAAATTTGGCTGTGTCCACGTTGCGCTTTGGGGCGTCTCCTGTCGCGGGCGCTAGGCCTACCCACACAAGTGAGGTATCATTTTTATCGGGAGACGTGGGGGAACGCTGGGTGGAAGGATATTTGTGGCTCCTCTCAGATTCCAGAACTTTCTGCCACAGAAATGTGAGGAACATGTGTTTTTTTAGCCAAATTTTGAGGTTTGCAAAGGATTCTGGGTAACAGAACCTGGTCCGAGCCACACAAGTCACCCCATCTTGGATTCCCCTAGGTCTCTAGTTTTCAGAAATGCACAGGTTTGGTAGGTTTCCCTAGGTGGCGGCTGAGCTACAGGCCAAAATCTACAGGTAGGCACTGTGCAAAAAACACCTCTGTTTTCCTTAAAAAATTTGGCTGTGTCCACGTTGCGCTTTGGGGCGTTTCCTGTCGCGGGCGCTAGGCCTACCCACACAAGTGAGGTATCATTTTTATCGGGAGACGTGGGGGATCGCTGGGTGGAAGGAAATTTGTGGCTCTTCTCAGATTCCAGAACTTTCTGCCACAGAAATGTGAGGAACATGTGTTTTTTTAGCCAAATTTTGAGGTTTGCGAAGGATTCTGGGTAACAGAACCTGGTCCGAGCCACACAAGTCACCCCATCTTGGATTCCCCTAGGTCTCTAGTTTACAGAAATGCACAGGTTTGGTAGGTTTCCCTAGGTGGCGGCTGAGCTACAGGCCAAAATCTACAGGTAGGCACTTTGCAAAAAACACCTCTGTTTTCCTTCAAAAATTTGGCTGTGTCCACGTTGCGCTTTGGGGCGTTTCCTGTCGCGGGCGCTAGGCCTACCCACACAAATGAGGTATCATTTTTATCGGGAGACGTGGTGGAATGCTGGGTGGAAGGAAATTTGTGGCTCCTCTCAGATTCCAGAACTTTCTGCCACAGAAATGGGAGGAATATGTGTTTTTTTAGCCAAATTTTGAGGTTTGCGAAGGATTCTGGGTAACAGAACCTGGTCCGAGCCACACAAGTCACCCCATCTTGGATTCCCCTAGGTCTCTAGTTTACAGAAATGCACAGGTTTGGTAGGTTTCCCTAGGTGGCGGCTGAGCTACAGGCCAAAATCTACAGGTAGGCACTTTGCAAAAAACACCTCTGTTTTCCTTCAAAAATTTGGCTGTGTCCACGTTGCGCTTTGGGGCGTTTCCTGTCGCGGGCGCTAGGCCTACCCACACAAGTGAGGTATCATTTTTATCGGGAGACGTGGGGGAACATTGGGTGGAAGGATATTTGTGGCTCCTCTCAGATTCCAGAACTTTCTGCCACAGAAATGTGAGGAACATGTGTTTTTTTAGCCAAATTTTGAGGTTTGCAAAGGATTCTGGGTAACAGAACCTGGTCCGAGCCACACAAGTCACCCCATCTTGGTTTCCCCTAGGTCTCTAGTTTTCAGAAATGCACAGGTTTGGTAGGTTTCCCTAGGTGGCGGCTGAGCTACAGGCCAAAATCTACAGGTAGGCACTTTGCAAAAAACACCTCTGTTTTCCTTCAAAAATTTGGCTGTGTCCACGTTGCGCTTTGGGGCGTTTCCTGTCGCAGGAGCTAGGCCTACCCACACAAGTGAGGTATCGTTTTTATCGGGAGACGTGGGGGAACGCTAGGTGGAAGGAAATTTGTGGCTCCTCTCAGATTCCAGAACTTTCTGCCACAGAAATGGGAGGAACAGGGGGTTTTATAGCCAAATTTTGAGGTTTGCAAAGGATTCTGGGTAACAGAACCTGGTCCGAGCCACACAAGTCACCCCATCTTGGATTCCCCTAGGTCTCTAGTTTTCAGAAATGCACAGGTTTGGTAGGTTTCCCTAGGTGGCGGCTGAGCTACAGGCCAAAATCTACAGGTAGGCACTGTGCAAAAAACACCTCTGTTTTCCTTCAAAAATTTGGCTGTGTCCACGTTGCGCTTTGGGGCGTTTCCTGTCGCGGGCGCTAGGCCTACCCACACAAGTGAGGTATCATTTTTATCGGGAGACGTGGGGGAACGCTGGGTGGAAGGAAATTTGTGGCTCCTCTCAGATTCCAGAACTTTCTGCCACAGAAATGTGAGGAACATGTGTTTTTTTAGCCAAATTTTGAGGTTTGCAAACGATTCTGGGTAACAGAACCTGGTCCGAGCCACACAAGTCATCCCATCTTGGATTCCCCTCTGTCTCTAGTTTTCAGAAATGCACAGGTTTGGTAGGTTTCCCTAGGTGGCGGCTGAGCTGCAGGCCAAAATCTACAGGTAGGCACTTTGCAAAAAACACCTCTGTTTACCTTCAAAAATTTGGCTGTGTCCACGTTGCGCTTTGGGGCGTTTCCTGTCGTGGGCGCTAGGCCTACCCACACAAGTGAGGTATCATTTTTATCGGGAGACGTGGGGGAACGCTAGGTGGAAGGAAATTTGTGGCTCCTCTCAGATTCCAGAACTTTCTGCCACAGAAATGGGAGGAACAGGGGTTTTTTTAGCCAAATTTTGAGGTTTGCAAAGGATTCTGGGTAACAGAACCTGGTCCGAGCCACACAAGTCACCCCATCTTGGATTCCCCTAGGTCTCTAGTTTTCAGAAATGCACAGGTTTGGTAGGTTTCCCTAGGTGGCGGCTGAGCTACAGGCCAAAATCTACAGGTAGGCACTTTGCAAAAAACACCTCTGTTTTTCTTCAAAAATTTGGCTGTGTCCACTTTGCGCTTTGGGGCGTTTCCTGTCGCAGGCGCTAGGTCTACCCACACAAGTGAGGTATCATTTTTATCGGGAGACATGGGGAAACGCTGGGTGGAAGGAAATTTGTGGCTCCTCTCAGATTCCAGAACTTTCTGCCACAGAAATGTGAGGAACATGTGTTTTTTTGCCAAATTTTGAGGTTTGCAAAGGATTATGGGTAACAGAACCTGGTCCGAGCCACACAAGTCACCCCATCTTGGATTCCCCTAGGTCTCTAGTTTTCAGAAATGCACAGGTTTGGTAGGTTTCCCTAGGTGGCGGCTGAGCTACAGGCCAAAATCTACAGGTAGGCATTTTGCAAAAAACACCTCTGTTTTCCTTCAAAATTTGGCTGTGTCCACGTTGCGCTTTGGGGCGTTTCCTGTCGTGGGCGCTAGGCCTACCCACACAAGTGAGGTATCATTTTTATCGGGAGACGTGGGGGACCGCTGGGTGGAAGGAAATGAGTGGCTCCTCTCAGATTCCAGAACTTTCTGCCACAGAAATGTGAGGAACATGTGTTTTTTTAGCCAAATTTTGAGGTTTGCGAAGGATTCTGGGTAACAGAACCTGGTCCGAGCCACACAAGTACCCCATCTTGGATTCCCCTAGGTATCTAGTTTACAGAAATGCACAGGTTTGGTAGGTTTCCCTAGGTGGCGGCTGAGCTACAGGCCAAAATCTACAGGTAGGCACTTTGCAAAAAACACCTCTGTTTTCCTTCAAAAATATGGCTGTGTCCACGTTGCGCTTTGGAGCGTTTCCTGTCGCGGGAGCTAGGCCTACCCACACAAGTGAGGTATCATTTTTATCGGGAGACGTGGGGGAACGCTAGGTGGAAGGAAATTTGTGGCTCCTCTCAGATTCCAGAACTTTCTGCCACAGAAATGGGAGGAAGAGGGGGTTTTTTAGCCAAATTTTGAGGTTTGCAAAGGATTCTGGGTAACAGAACCTGATCCGAGCCACACAAGTCACCCCATCTTGGATTCCCCTAGGTCTCTAGTTTTCAGAAATGCACAGGTTTGGTAGGTTTCCCTAGGTGGCGGCTGAGCTACAGGCCAAAATCTACAGGTAGGCACTTTGCAAAAAACACCTCTGTTTTCCTTCAAAAATTTGGCTGTGTCCACGTTGCGCTTTGGGGCGTTTCCTGTCGCGGGCGCTAGGCCTACCCACACAAGTGAGGTATCATTTTTATCGGGAGACGTGGGGGAACACTGGGTGGAAGGAAATTTGTGGCTCCTCTCAGATTCCAGAACTTTCTGCCACAGAAATGTGAGGAACATGTGTTTTTTTAGCCAAATTCTGAGGTTTGCAAAGGATTCTGGGTAACAGAACCTGGTCCGAGCCACACAAGTCACCCCATCTTGGATTCCCCTAGGTCTCTAGTTTTCAGAAATGCACAGGTTTGGTAGGTTTCCCTAGGTGGCGGCTGAGCTGCAGGCCAAAATCTACAGGTAGGCACTTTGCAAAAAACACCTCTGTTTTCCTTCAAAAATTTGGCTGTGTCCACTTTGCGCTTTGGGGCGTTTCCTGTCGCAGGCGCTAGATCTACCCACACAAGTGAGGTATCATTTTTATCGGGAGACGTGGGGAAACGCTGGGTGGAAGGAAATTTGTGGCTCCTCTCAGATTCCAGAACTTTCTGCCACAGAAATGTGAGGAACATGTGTTTTTTTAGCCAAATTTTGAGGTTTGCAAAGGATTCTGGGTAACAGAACCTGGTCCGAGCCACACAAGTCACCCCATCTTGGATTCCCCTAGGTCTCTAGTTTTCAGAAATGCACAGGTTTGGTAGGTTTCCCTAGGTGGCGGCTGAGCTACAGGCCAAAATCTACAGGTAGGCATTTTGCAAAAAACACCTCTGTTTTCCTTCAAAAATTTGGCTGTGTCCACGTTGCGCTTTGGGGCGTTTCCTGTCGTGGGAGCTAGGCCTACCCACACAAGTGAGGTATCATTTTTATCGGGAGACGTGGGGGACCGCTGGGTGGAAAGAAATTTGTGGCTCCTCTCAAATTCCAGAACTTTCTGCCACAGAAATGTGAGGAACATGTGTTTTTTTAGCCAAATTTTGAGGTTTGCGAAGGATTCTGGGTAACAGAACCTGGTCCGAGCCACACAAGTCACCTCATCTTGGATTCCCCTAGGTCTCTAGTTTACAGAAATGCACAGGTTTGGTAGGTTTCCCTAGGTGGTGGCTGAGCTGCAGGCCAAAATCTACAGGTAGGCACTTTGCAAAAAACACCTCTGTTTTCCTTCAACAATTTGGCTGTGTCCACTTTGCGCTTTGGGGCGTTTCCTGTCGCAGGCGCTAGATCTACCCACACAAGTGAGGTATCATTTTTATCGGGAGACGTGGGGAAACGCTGGGTGGAAGGAAATTTGTGGCTCCTCTCAGATTCCAGAACTTTCTGCCACAGAAATGTGAGGAACATGTGTTTTTTTAGCCAAATTTTGAGGTTTGCGAAGGATTCTGGGTAACAGAACCTGGTCCGAGCCACACAAGTCACCCCATCTTGGATTCCCCTAGGTCTCTAGTTTACAGAAATGCACAGGTTTGGTAGGTTTCCCTAGGTGGCGGCTGAGCTACAGGCCAAAATCTACGGGTAGGCACTTTGCAAAAAACACCTCTGTTTTCCTTCAAAAATTTGGCTGTGTCCACGTTGCGCTTTGGGGCGTTTTCTGTCGCGGGCGCTAGGCCTACCCACACAAGTGAGGTATCATTTTTATCGGGAGACGTGGTGGAACGCTGGGTGGAAGGAAATTTGTGGCTCCTCTCAGATTCCAGAACTTTCTGCCACAGAAATGGGAGGAATATGTGTTTTTTTAGCCAAATTTTGAGGTTTGCGAAGGATTCTGGGTAACAGAACCTGGTCCGAGCCACACAAGTCACCCCATCTTGGATTCCCCTAGGTCTCTAGTTTACAGAAATACACAGGTTCGGTAGGTTTCCCTAGGTGGCGGCTGAGCTACAGGCCAAAATCTACAGGTAGGCACTTTGCAAAAAACACCTCTGTTTTCCTTCAAAAATTTGGCTGTGTCCACGTTGCGCTTTGGGGCGTCTCCTGTCGCGGGCGCTAGGCCTACCCACACAAGTGAGGTATCATTTTTATCGGGAGACGTGGGGGAACGCTGGGTGGAAGGATATTTGTGGCTCCTCTCAGATTCCAGAACTTTCTGCCACAGAAATGTGAGGAACATGTGTTTTTTTAGCCAAATTTTGAGGTTTGCAAAGGATTCTGGGTAACAGAACCTGGTCCGAGCCACACAAGTCACCCCATCTTGGATTCCCCTAGGTCACTAGTTTTCAGAAATGCACAGGTTTGGTAGGTTTCCCTAGGTGGCGGCTGAGCTACAGGCCAAAATCTACAGGTAGGCACTGTGCAAAAAACACCTCTGTTTTCCTTAAAAAATTTGGCTGTGTCCACGTTGCGCTTTGGGGCGTTTCCTGTCGCGGGCGCTAGGCCTACCCACACAAGTGAGGTATCATTTTTATCGGGAGACGTGGGGGATCGCTGGGTGGAAGGAAATTTGTGGCTCTTCTCAGATTCCAGAACTTTCTGCCACAGAAATGTGAGGAACATGTGTTTTTTTAGCCAAATTTTGAGGTTTGCGAAGGATTCTGGGTAACAGAACCTGGTCCGAGCCACACAAGTCACCCCATCTTGGATTCCCCTAGGTCTCTAGTTTACAGAAATGCACAGGTTTGGTAGGTTTCCCTAGGTGGCGGCTGAGCTACAGGCCAAAATCTACAGGTAGGCACTTTGCAAAAAACACCTCTGTTTTCCTTCAAAAATTTGGCTGTGTCCACGTTGCGCTTTGGGGCGTTTCCTGTCGCGGGCGCTAGGCCTACCCACACAAGTGAGGTATCATTTTTATCGGGAGACGTGGTGGAATGCTGGGTGGAAGGAAATTTGTGGCTCCTCTCAGATTCCAGAACTTTCTGCCACAGAAATGGGAGGAATATGTGTTTTTTTAGCCAAATTTTGAGGTTTGCGAAGGATTCTGGGTAACAGAACCTGGTCCGAGCCACACAAGTCACCCCATCTTGGATTCCCCTAGGTCTCTAGTTTACAGAAATGCACAGGTTTGGTAGGTTTCCCTAGGTGGCGGCTGAGCTACAGGCCAAAATCTACAGGTAGGCACTTTGCAAAAAACACCTCTGTTTTCCTTCAAAAATTTGGCTGTGTCCACGTTGCGCTTTGGGGCGTTTCCTGTCGCGGGCGCTAGGCCTACCCACACAAGTGAGGTATCATTTTTATCGGGAGACGTGGGGGAACATTGGGTGGAAGGATATTTGTGGCTCCTCTCAGATTCCAGAACTTTCTGCCACAGAAATGTGAGGAACATGTGTTTTTTTAGCCAAATTTTGAGGTTTGCAAAGGATTCTGGGTAACAGAACCTGGTCCGAGCCACACAAGTCACCCCATCTTGGTTTCCCCTAGGTCTCTAGTTTTCAGAAATGCACAGGTTTGGTAGGTTTCCCTAGGTGGCGGCTGAGCTACAGGCCAAAATCTACAGGTAGGCACTTTGCAAAAAACACCTCTGTTTTCCTTCAAAAATTTGGCTGTGTCCACGTTGCACTTTGGGGCGTTTCCTGTCGCAGGAGCTAGGCCTACCCACACAAGTGAGGTATCGTTTTTATCGGGAGACGTGGGGGAACGCTAGGTGGAAGGAAATTTGTGGCTCCTCTCAGATTCCAGAACTTTCTGCCACAGAAATGGGAGGAACAGGGGGTTTTATAGCCAAATTTTGAGGTTTGCAAAGGATTCTGGGTAACAGAACCTGGTCCGAGCCACACAAGTCACCCCATCTTGGATTCCCCTAGGTCTCTAGTTTTCAGAAATGCACAGGTTTGGTAGGTTTCCCTAGGTGGCGGCTGAGCTACAGGCCAAAATCTACAGGTAGGCACTGTGCAAAAAACACCTCTGTTTTCCTTCAAAAATTTGGCTGTGTCCACGTTGCGCTTTGGGGCGTTTCCTGTCGCGGGCGCTAGGCCTACCCACACAAGTGAGGTATCATTTTTATCGGGAGACGTGGGGGAACGCTGGGTGGAAGGAAATTTGTGGCTCCTCTCAGATTCCAGAACTTTCTGCCACAGAAATGTGAGGAACATGTGTTTTTTTAGCCAAATTTTGAGGTTTGCAAACGATTCTGGGTAACAGAACCTGGTCCGAGCCACACAAGTCACCCCATCTTGGATTCCCCTCTGTCTCTAGTTTTCAGAAATGCACAGGTTTGGTAGGTTTCCCTAGGTGGCGGCTGAGCTGCAGGCCAAAATCTACAGGTAGGCACTTTGCAAAAAACACCTCTGTTTACCTTCAACAATTTGGCTGTGTCCACTTTGCGCTTTGGGGCGTTTCCTGTCGCAGGCGCTAGATCTACCCACACAAGTGAGGTATCATTTTTATCGGGAGACGTGGGGAAACGCTGGGTGGAAGGAAATTTGTGGCTCCTCTCAGATTCCAGAACTTTCTGCCACAGAAATGTGAGGAACATGTGTTTTTTTAGCCAAATTTTGAGGTTTGCAAAGGATTCTGGGTAACAGAACCTGGTCCGAGCCACACAAGTCACCCCATCTTGGATTCCCCTAGGTCTCTAGTTTTCAGAAATGCACAGGTTTGGTAGGTTTCCCTAGGTGGCGGCTGAGCTACAGGCCAAAATCTACAGGTAGGCATTTTGCAAAAAACACCTCTGTTTTCCTTCAAAAATTTGGCTGTGTCCACGTTGCGCTTTGGGGCGTTTCCTGTCGTGGGAGCTAGGCCTACCCACACAAGTGAGGTATCATTTTTATCGGGAGACGTGGGGGACCGCTGGGTGGAAGGAAATTTGTGGCTCCTCTCAAATTCCAGAACTTTCTGCCACAGAAATGTGAGGAACATGTGTTTTTTTAGCCAAATTTTGAGGTTTGCAAAGGATTCTGGGTAACAGAACCTGGTCCGAGCCACACAAGTCACCCCATCTTGGTTTCCCCTAGGTCTCTAGTTTTCAGAAATGCACAGGTTTGGTAGGTTTCCCTAGGTGGCGGCTGAGCTACAAGCCAAAATCTACAGGTAGGCACTTTGCAAAAAACACCTCTGTTTTCCTTCAAAAATTTGGCTGTGTCCACGTTGCGCTTTGGGGCGTTTCCTGTCACGGGCGCTAGGCCTACCCACACAAGTGAGATATCATTTTTATCGGGAGACGTGGGGGATCGCTGGGTGGAAGGAAATTGTGGCTCTTCTCAGATTCCAGAACTTTCTGCCACAGAAATGTGAGGAACATGTGTTTTTTTAGCCAAATTTTGAGGTTTGCGAAGGATTCTGGGTAACAGAACCTGGTCCGAGCCACACAAGTCACCCCATCTTGGATTCCCCTAGGTCTCTAGTTTACAGAAATGCACAGGTTTGGTAGGTTTCCCTAGGTGGCGGCTGAGCTACAGGCCAAAATCTACGGGTAGGCACTTTGCAAAAAACACCTCTGTTTTCCTTCAAAAATTTGGCTGTGTCCACGTTGCGCTTTGGGGCGTTTCCTGTCGCGGGCGCTAGGCCTACCCACACAAGTGAGGTATCATTTTTATCGGGAGACGTGGTGGAACGCTGGGTGGAAGGAAATTTGTGGCTCCTCTCAGATTCCAGAACTTTCTGCCACAGAAATGGGAGGAATATGTGTTTTTTTAGCCAAATTTTGAGGTTTGCGAAGGATTCTGGGTAACAGAACCTGGTCCGAGCCACACAAGTCACCCCATCTTGGATTCCCCTAGGTCTCTAGTTTACAGAAATGCACAGGTTTGGTAGGTTTTCCTAGGTGGCGGCTGAGCTACAGGCCAAAATCTACAGGTAGGCACTTTGCAAAAAACACCTCTGTTTTCCTTCAAAAATTTGGCTGTGTCCACGTTGCGCTTTGGGGCGTTTCCTGTCGCGGGCGCTAGGCCTACCCACACAAGTGAGGTATCATTTTTATCGGGAGAAGTGGGGGAACGCTGGGTGGAAGGATATTTGTTGCTCCTCTCAGATTTCAGAACTTTCTGCCACAGAAATGTGAGGAACATGTGTTTTTTTAGCCAAATTTTGAGGTTTGCAAAGGATTCTGGGTAACAGAACCTGGTCCGAGCCACACAAGTCACCCCATCTTGGTTTCCCCTAGGTCTCTAGTTTTCAGAAATGCACAGGTTTGGTAGGTTTCCCTAGGTGGCGGCTGAGCTACAGGCCAAAATCTACAGGTAGGCACTTTGCAAAAAACACCTCTGTTTTCCTTCAAAAATTTGGCTGTGTCCACGTTGCGCTTTGGGGCGTTTCCTGTCGCAGGAGCTAGGCCTACCCACACAAGTGAGGTATCATTTTTATCGGGAGACGTGGGGGAACGCTAGGTGGAAGGAAATTTGTGGCTCCTCTCAGATTCCAGGACTTTCTGCCACAGAAATGTGAGGAACATGTGTTTGTATAGCCAAATTTTGAGGTTTGCAAAGGATTCTGGGTAACAGAACCTGGTCCGAGACACACAAGTCACCCCATCTTGGATTCCCCTAGGTCTCTAGTTTTCAGAAATGCACAGGTTTGGTAGGTTTCCCTAGGTGGCGGCTAAGCTACAGGCCAAAATCTACAGGTAGGCACTTTGCAAAAAAAACCTCTGTTTTCCTTCAAAAATTTGGCTGTGTCCACTTTGCGCTTTGGGGCGTTTCCTGTCGCAGGCTCTAGGTCTACCCACACAAGTGAGGTATCATTTTTATCGGGAGACGTGGGGAAACGCTGGGTGGAAGGAAATTTGTGGCTCCTCTCAGATTCCAGAACTTTCTGCCACAGAAATGTGAGGAACATGTGTTTTTTTAGCCAAATTTTGAGGTTTGCAAAGGATTCTGGGTAACAGAACCTGGTCCGAGCCACACAAGTCACCCATCTTGGATTCCCCTAGGTCTCTAGTTTTCAGAAATGCACAGGTTTGGTAGGTTTCCCTAGGTGGCGGCTGAGCTACAGGCCAAAATCTACAGGTAGGCACTTTGCAAAAAACACCTCTGTTTTCCTTCAAAAATTTGGCTGTGTCCACGTTGCGCTTTGGGGCGTTTCCTGTCGCAGGAGCTAGGCCTACCCACACAAGTGAGGTATCATTTTTATCGGGAGACGTGGGGGAACGCTGGTTGGAAGGAAATTTGTGGCTCCTCTCAGATTCCAGAACTTTCTGCCACAGAAATGGGAGGAACAGGGTTTTTTTTAGCCAAATTTTGAGGTTTGCATAGGATTCTGGGTAACAGAACCTGGTCCGAGCCACACAAGTCACCCCATCTTGGATTCCCCTAGGTCTCTAGTTTTCAGAAATGCACAGGTTTGGTAGGTTTCCCTAGGTGGCGGCTGAGCTTCAGGCCAAAATCTACAGGTAGGCACTGTGCAAAAAACACCTCTGTTTTCCTTAAAAAATTTGGCTGTGTCCACGTTGCGCTTTGGGGCGTTTCCTGTCGCAGGCGCTAGATCTACCCACACAAGTGAGGTATCATTTTTATCGGGAGACGTGGGGAAACGCTGGGTGGAAGGAAATTTGTGGCTCCTCTCAGATTCCAGAACTTTCTGCCACAGAAATGTGAGGAACATGTGTTTTTTTAGCCAAATTTTGAGGTTTGCAAAGGATTCTGGGTAACAGAACCTGGTCCGAGCCACACAAGTCACCCCATCTTGGATTCCCCTAGGTCTCTAGTTTTCAGAAATGCACAGGTTTGGTAGGTTTCCCTAGGTGGCGGCTGAGCTACAGGCCAAAATCTACAGGTAGGCATTTTGCAAAAAACACCTCTGTTTTCCTTCAAAAATTTGGCTGTGTCCACGTTGCGCTTTGGGGCGTTTCCTGTCGTGGGAGCTAGGCCTACCCACACAAGTGAGATATCATTTTTATCGGGAGACGAGGGGGACCGCTGGGTGGAAGGAAATTTGTGGCTCCTCTCAAATTCCAGAACTTTCTGCCACAGAAATGTGAGGAACATGTGTTTTTTTAGCCAAAATTTGAGGTTTGCTAAGGATTCTGGGTAACAGAACCTGGTCCGAGCCACACAAGTCACCCCATCTTGGATTCCCCTAGGTCTCTAGTTTTCAGAAATGCACAGGTTTGGTAGGTTTCCCTAGGTGGCGGCTGAGCTACAGGCCAAAATCTACAGGTAGGCACTTTGCAAAAAACACCTCTGTTTTCCTTCAAAAATTTGGCTGTGTCCACGTTGCGCTTTGGGGCGTTTCCTGTCGCGGGCGCTAGGCCTACCCACACAAGTGAGGTATCATTTTTATCGGGAGACGTGGGGGAACGCTGGGTGGAAGGAAATTTGTGGCTCCTCTCAGATTCCAGAACTTTCTGCCACAGAAATGTGAGGAACATGTGTTTTTTTAGCTAAATTTTGAGGTTTGCAAAGGATTCTGGGTAACAGAACCTGGTCCGAGCCACACAAGTCACCCCATCTTGGTTTCCCCTAGGTCTCTAGTTTTCAGAAATGCACAGGTTTGGTAGGTTTCCCTAGGTGGCGGCTGAGCTACAGGCCAAAATCTACAGGTAGGCACTTTGCAAAAAACACCTCTGTTTTCCTTCAAAAATTTGGCTGTGTCCACGTTGCGCTTTGGGGCGTTTCCTGTCGCGGGCGCAAGGCCTACCCACACAAGTGAGATATCATTTTTATTGGGAGACGTGGGGGATCGCTGGGTGGAAGGAAATTTGTGGCTCTTCTCAGATTCCAGAACTTTCTGCCACAGAAATGTGAGGAACATGTGTTTTTTTAGCCAAATTTTGAGGTTTGTGAAGGATTCTGGGTAACAGAACCTGGTCCGAGCCACACAAGTCACCCCATCTTGGATTCCCCTAGGTCTCTAGTTTACAGAAATGCACAGGTTTGGTAGGTTTCCCTAGGTGGCGGCTGAGCTACAGGCCAAAATCTACGGGTAGGCACTTTGCAAAAAACACCTCTGTTTTCCTTCAAAAATTTGGCTGTGTCCACGTTGCGCTTTGGGGCGTTTCCTGTCGCGGGCGCTAGGCCTACCCACACAAGTGAGGTATCATTTTTATCGGGAGACGTGGGGGAACATTGGGTGGAAGGATATTTGTGGCTCCTCTCAGATTCCAGAACTTTCTGCCACAGAAATGTGAGGAACATGTGTTTTTTTAGCCAAATTTTGAGGTTTGCAAAGGATTCTGGGTAACACAACCTGGTCCGAGCCACACAAGTCACCCCATCTTGGATTCCCCTAGGTCTCTAGTTTTCAGAAATGCACAGGTTTGGTAGGTTTCCCTAGGTGGCGGCTGAGCTACAGGCCAAAATCTACAGGTAGGCATTTTGCAAAAAACACCTCTGTTTTCCTTCAAAAATTTGGCTGTGTCCACGTTGCGCTTTGGGGCGTTTCCTGTCGTGGGAGCTAGGCCTACCCACACAAGTGAGATATCATTTTTATCGGGAGACGAGGGGGACCGCTGGGTGGAAGGAAATTTGTGGCTCCTCTCAAATTCCAGAACTTTCTGCCACAGAAATGTGAGGAACATGTGTTTTTTTAGCCAAAATTTGAGGTTTGCTAAGGATTCTGGGTAACAGAACCTGGTCCGAGCCACACAAGTCACCCCATCTTGGATTCCCCTAGGTCTCTAGTTTTCAGAAATGCACAGGTTTGGTAGGTTTCCCTAGGTGGCGGCTGAGCTACAGGCCAAAATCTACAGGTAGGCACTTTGCAAAAAACACCTCTGTTTTCCTTCAAAAATTTGGCTGTGTCCACGTTGCGCTTTGGGGCGTTTCCTGTCGCGGGCGCTAGGCCTACCCACACAAGTGAGGTATCATTTTTATCGGGAGACGTGGGGGAACGCTGGGTGGAAGGAAATTTGTGGCTCCTCTCAGATTCCAGAACTTTCTGCCACAGAAATGTGAGGAACATGTGTTTTTTTAGCTAAATTTTGAGGTTTGCAAAGGATTCTGAGTAACAGAACCTGGTCCGAGCCACACAAGTCACCCCATCTTGGTTTCCCCTAGGTCTCTAGTTTTCAGAAATGCACAGGTTTGGTAGGTTTCCCTAGGTGGCGGCTGAGCTACAGGCCAAAATCTACAGGTAGGCACTTTGCAAAAAACACCTCTGTTTTCCTTCAAAAATTTGGCTGTGTCCACGTTGCGCTTTGGGGCGTTTCCTGTCGCGGGCGCAAGGCCTACCCACACAAGTGAGATATCATTTTTATTGGGAGACGTGGGGGATCGCTGGGTGGAAGGAAATTTGTGGCTCTTCTCAGATTCCAGAACTTTCTGCCACAGAAATGTGAGGAACATGTGTTTTTTTAGCCAAATTTTGAGGTTTGTGAAGGATTCTGGGTAACAGAACCTGGTCCGAGCCACACAAGTCACCCCATCTTGGATTCCCCTAGGTCTCTAGTTTACAGAAATGCACAGGTTTGGTAGGTTTCCCTAGGTGGCGGCTGAGCTACAGGCCAAAATCTACGGGTAGGCACTTTGCAAAAAACACCTCTGTTTTCCTTCAAAAATTTGGCTGTGTCCACGTTGCGCTTTGGGGCGTTTCCTGTCGCGGGCGCTAGGCCTACCCACACAAGTGAGGTATCATTTTTATCGGGAGACGTGGGGGAACATTGGGTGGAAGGATATTTGTGGCTCCTCTCAGATTCCAGAACTTTCTGCCACAGAAATGTGAGGAACATGTGTTTTTTTAGCCAAATTTTGAGGTTTGCAAAGGATTCTGGGTAACAGAACCTGGTCCGAGCCACACAAGTCACCCCATCTTGGATTCCCCTAGGTCTCTAGTTTTCAGAAATGCACAGGTTTGGTAGGTTTCCCTAGGTGGCGGCTGAGCTACAGGCCAAAATCTACAGGTAGGCATTTTGCAAAAAACACCTCTGTTTTCCTTCAAAAATTTGGCTGTGTCCACGTTGCGCTTTGGGGCGTTTCCTGTCGTGGGAGCTAGGCCTACCCACACAAGTGAGGTATCATTTTTATCGGGAGACGAGGGGGACAGCTGGGTGGAAGGAAATTTGTGGCTCCTCTCAAATTCCAGAACTTTCTGCCACAGAAATGTGAGGAACATGTGTTTTTTTAGCCAAATTTTGAGGTTTGCGAAGGATTCTGGGTAACAGAACCTGGTCCGAGCCACACAAGTCACCCCATCTTGGATTCCCCTAGGTCTCTAGTTTTCAGAAATGCACAGGTTTGGTAGGTTTCCCTAGGTGGCGGCTGAGCTACAGGCCAAAATCTACAGGTAGGCACTTTGCAAAAAACACCTCTGTTTTCCTTCAAAAATTTGGCTGTGTCCACGTTGCGCTTTGGGGCGTTTCCTGTCGCGGGCGCAAGGCCTACCCACACAAGTGAGATATCATTTTTATCGGGAGACGTGGGGGATCGCTGGGTGGAAGGAAATTTGTGGCTCTTCTCAGATTCCAGAACTTTCTGCCACAGAAATGTGAGGAACATGTGTTTTTTTAGCCAAATTTTGAGGTTTGCGAAGGATTCTGGGTAACAGAACCTGGTCCGAGCCACACAAGTCACCCCATCTTGGATTCCCCTAGGTCTCTAGTTTACAGAAATGCACAGGTTTGGTAGGTTTCCCTAGGTGGCGGCTGAGCTACAGGCCAAAATCTACGGGTAGGCACTTTGCAAAAAACACCTCTGTTTTCCTTCAAAAATTTGGCTGTGTCCACGTTGCGCTTTGGGGCGTTTCCTGTCGCGGGCGCTAGGCCTACCCACACAAGTGAGGTATCATTTTTATCGGGAGACGTGGTGGAACGCCTGGTGGATGGAAATTTGTGGCTCCTCTCAGATTCCAGAACTTTCTGCCACAGAAATGGGAGGAATATGTGTTTTTTTAGCCAAATTTTGAGGTTTGCGAAGGATTCTGGGTAACAGAACCTGGTCCGAGCCACACAAGTCACCCCATCTTGGATTCCCCTAGGTCTCTAGTTTACAGAAATGCACAGGTTTGGTAGGTTTCCCTAGGTGGCGGCTGAGCTACAGGCCAAAATCTACAGGTAGGCACTTTGCAAAAAACACCTCTGTTTTCCTTCAAAAATTTGGCTGTGTCCACGTTGCGCTTTGGGGCGTTTCCTGTCGCGGGCGCTAGGCCTACCCACACAAGTGAGGTATCATTTTTATCGGGAGACGTGGGGGAACATTGGGTGGAAGGATATTTGTGGCTCCTCTCAGATTCCAGAACTTTCTGCCACAGAAATGTGAGGAACATGTGTTTTTTTAGCCAAATTTTGAGGTTTGCAAAGGATTCTGGGTAACAGAACCTGGTCCGAGCCACACAAGTCACCCCATCTTGGTTTCCCCTAGGTCTCTAGTTTTCAGAAATGCACAGGTTTGGTAGGTTTACCTAGGTGGCGGCTGAGCTACAGGCCAAAATCTACAGGTAGACACTTTGCAAAAAACACCTCTGTTTTCCGTCAAAAATTTGGCTGTGTCCACGTTGCGCTTTGGGGCATTTCCTGTCGCAGGAGCTAGGCCTACCCACACAAGTGAGGTATCATTTTTATCGGGAGACATGGGGGAACGCTAGGTGGAAGGAAATTTGTGGCTCCTCTCAGATTCCAGAACTTTCTGCCACAGAAATGGGAGGAACAGGGTTTTTTTTAGCCAAATTTTGAGGTTTGCAAAGGATTCTGGGTAACAGAACCTGGTCCGAGCCACACAAGTCACCCCATCTTGGATTCCCCTAGGTCTCTAGTTTTCAGAAATGCACAGGTTTGGTAGGTTTCCCTAGGTGGCGGCTGAGCTACAGGCCAAAATCTACAGGTAGGCACTGTGCAAAAAACACCTCTGTTTTCCTTCAAAAATTTGGCTGTGTCCACGTTGCGCTTTGGGGCGTTTCCTGTCGCGGGCGCTAGGCCTACCCACACAAGTGAGGTATCATTTTTATCGGGAGACGTGGGGGAACGCTGGGGGGAAGGAAATTTGTGGCTCCTCTCAGATTCCAGAACTTTCTGCCACAGAAATGTGAGGAACATGTGTTTTTTTAGCCAAATTTTGAGGTTTGCAAAGGATTCTGGGTAACAGAACCTGGTCCGAGCCACACAAGTCACCCCATCTTGGATTCCCCTCGGTCTCTAGTTTTCAGAAATGCACAGGTTTGGTAGGTTTCCCTAGATGGCGGCTGAGCTGCAGGCCAAAATCTACAGGTAGGCACTTTGCAAAAAACACCTCTGTTTTCCTTCAACAATTTGGCTGTGTCCACTTTGCGCTTTGGGGCGTTTCCTGTCGCAGGCGCTAGATCTACCCACACAACTGAGGTATCATTTTTATCGGGAGACGTGGGGGACCGCTGGGTGGAAGGAAATTTGTGGCTCCTCTCAAATTCCAGAACTTTCTGCCACAGAAATGTGAGGAACATGTGTTTTTTTAGCCAAATTTTGAGGTTTGCGAAGGATTCTGGGTAACAGAACCTGGTCCGAGCCACACAAGTCACCCCATCTTGGATTCCCCTAGGTCTCTAGTTTACAGATAAGGCACAGGTTTGGTAGGTTTCCCTAGGTGGCGGCTGAGCTACAGGCCAAAATCTACGGGTAGGCACTTTGCAAAAAACACCTCTGTTTTCCTTCAAAAATTTGGCTGTGTCCACGTTGCGCTTTGGGGCGTTTCCTGTCGCGGGCGCTAGGCCTACCCACACAAGTGAGGTATCATTTTTATCGGGAGACGTGGGGGAACGCTGGGTGGAAGGAAATTTGTGGCTCCTCTCAGATTCCAGAACTTTCTGCCACAGAAATGTGAGGAACATGTGTTTTTTTAGCTAAATTTTGAGGTTTGCAAAGGATTCTGGGTAACAGAACCTGGTCCGAGCCACACAAGTCACCCCATCTTGGTTTCCCCTAGGTCTCTAGTTTTCAGAAATGCACAGGTTTGGTAGGTTTCCCTAGGTGGCGGCTGAGCTACAGGCCAAAATCTACAGGTAGGCACTTTGCAAAAAACACCTCTGTTTTCCTTCAAAAATTTGGCTGTGTCCACGTTGCGCTTTGGGGCGTTTCCTGTCACGGGCGCTAGGCCTACCCACACAAGTGAGATATCATTTTTATCGGGAGACGTGGGGGATCGCTGGGTGGAAGGAAATTTGTGGCTCTTCTCAGATTCCAGAACTTTCTGCCACAGAAATGTGAGGAACATGTGTTTTTTTAGCCAAATTTTGAGGTTTGCGAAGGATTCTGGGTAACAGAACCTGGTCCGAGCCACACAAGTCACCCCATCTTGGATTCCCCTAGGTCTCTAGTTTACAGAAATGCACAGGTTTGGTAGGTTTCCCTAGGTGGTGGCTGAGCTACAGGCCAAAATCTACGGGTAGGCACTTTGCAAAAAACACCTCTGTTTTCCTTCAAAAATTTGGCTGTGTCCACATTGCGCTTTGGGGCGTTTCCTGTCGCGGGCGCTAGGCCTACCCACACAAGTGAGGTATCATTTTTATCGGGAGACGTGGTGGAACGCTGGGTGGAAGGAAATTTGTGGCTCCTCTCTGATTCCAGAACTTTCTGCCACAGAAATGGGAGGAATATGTGTTTTTTTAGCCAAATTTTGAGGTTTGCGAAGGATTCTGGGTAACAGAACCTGGTCCGAGCCACACAAGTCACCCCATCTTGGATTCCCCTAGGTCTCTAGTTTACAGAAATGCACAGGTTTGGTAGGTTTCCCTAGGTGGCGGCTGAGCTACAGGCCAAAATCTACAGGTAGGCACTTTGCAAAAAACACCTCTGTTTTCGTTCAAAAATTTGGCTGTGTCCACGTTGCGCTTTGGGGCGTTTCCTGTCGCGGGCGCTAGGCCTACCCACACAAGTGAGGTATCATTTTTATCGGGAGACGTGGGGGAACGCTGGGTGGAAGGATATTTGTTGCTCCTCTCAGATTCCAGAACTTTCTGCCACAGAAATGTGAGGAACATGTGTTTTTTTAGCCAAATTTTGAGGTTTGCAAAGGATTCTGGGTAACAGAACCTGGTCCGAGTCACACAAGTCACCCCCTCTTGGTTTCCCCTAGGTCTCTAGTTTTCAGAAATGCACAGGTTTGGTAGGTTTCCCTAGGTGGCGGCTGAGCTACAGGCCAAAATCTACAGGTAGGCACTTTGCAAAAAACACCTCTGTTTTCCTTCAAAAATTTGGCTGTGTCCACGTTGCGCTTTGGGGCGTTTCCTGTCGCAGGAGCTAGGCCTACCCACACAAGTGAGGTATCATTTTTATCGGGAGACGTGGGGGAACGCTAGGTGGAAGGAAATTTGTGGCTCCTCTCAGATTCCAGGACTTTCTGCCACAGAAATGTGAGGAACATGTGTTTGTTTAGCCAAATTTTGAGGTTTGCAAAGGATTCTGGGTAACAGAACCTGGTCCGAGCCACACAAGTCACCCCATCTTGGATTCCCCTAGGTCTCTAGTTTTCAGAAATGCACAGGTTTGGTAGGTTTCCCTAGGTGGCGGCTGAGCTACAGGCCAAAATCTACAGGTAGGCACTTTGCAAAAAAAACCTCTGTTTTCCTTCAAAAATTTGGCTGTGTCCACTTTGCGCTTTGGGGCGTTTCCTGTCGCAGGCTCTAGGTCTACCCACACAAGTGAGGTATCATTTTTATCGGGAGACGTGGGGAAACGCTGGGTGGAAGGAAATTTGTGGCTCCTCTCAGATTCCAGAACTTTCTGCCACAGAAATGTGAGGAACATGTGTTTTTTTAGCCAAATTTTGAGGTTTGCAAAGGATTCTGGGTAACAGAACCTGGTCCGAGCCACACAAGTCACCCCATCTTGGATTCCCCTAGGTCTCTAGTTTTCAGAAATGCACAGGTTTGGTAGGTTTCCCTAGGTGGCGGCTGAGCTACAGGCCAAAATCTACAGGTAGGCATTTTGCAAAAAACACCTCTGTTTTCCTTCAAAAATTTGGCTGTGTCCACGTTGCGCTTTGGGGCGTTTCCTGTCGTGGGAGCTAGGCCTACCCACACAAGTGAGGTATCATTTTTATCGGGAGACGAGGGGGACCGCTGGGTGGAAGGAAATTTGTGGCTCCTCTCAAATTCCAGAACTTTCTGCCACAGAAATGTGAGGAACATGTGTTTTTTTAGCCAAATTTTGAGGTTTGCGAAGGATTCTGGGTAACAGAACCTGGTCCGAGCCACACAAGTCACCCCATCTTGGATTCCCCTAGGTCTCTAGTTTTCAGAAATGCACAGGTTTGGTAGGTTTCCCTAGGTGGCGGCTGAGCTACAGGCCAAAATCTACAGGTAGGCACTTTGCAAAAAACACCTCTGTTTTCCTTCAAAACTTTGGCTGTGTCCACGTTGCGCTTTGGGGCGTTTCCTGTCGCGGGCGCAAGGCCTACCCACACAAGTGAGATATCATTTTTATCGGGAGACGTGGGGGATCGCTGGGTGGAAGGAAATTTGTGGCTCTTCTCAGATTCCAGAACTTTCTGCCACAGAAATGTGAGGAACATGTGTTTTTTTAGCCAAATTTTGAGGTTTGCGAAGGATTCTGGGTAACAGAACCTGGTCCGAGCCACACAAGTCACCCCATCTTGGATTCCCCTAGGTCTCTAGTTTACAGAAATGCACAGGTTTGGTAGGTTTCCCTAGGTGGCGGCTGAGCTACAGGCCAAAATCTACGGGTAGGCACTTTGCAAAAAACACCTCTGTTTTCCTTCAAAAATTTGGCTGTGTCCACGTTGCGCTTTGGGGCGTTTCCTGTCGCGGGCGCTAGGCCTACCCACACAAGTGAGGTATCATTTTTATCGGGAGACGTGGTGGAACGCTGGGTGGATGGAAATTTGTGGCTCCTCTCAGATTCCAGAACTTTCTGCCACAGAAATGGGAGGAATATGTGTTTTTTTAGCCAAATTCTGAGGTTTGCGAAGGATTCTGGGTAACAGAACCTGGTCCGAGCCACACAAGTCACCCCATCTTGGATTCCCCTAGGTCTCTAGTTTACAGAAATGCACAGGTTTGGTAGGTTTCCCTAGGTGGCGGCTGAGCTACAGGCCAAAATCTACAGGTAGGCACTTTGCAAAAAACACCTCTGTTTTCCTTCAAAAATTTGGCTGTGTCCACGTTGCGCTTTGGGGCGTTTCCTGTCGCGGGCGCTAGGCCTACCCACACAAGTGAGGTATCATTTTTATCGGGAGACGTGGGGGAACATTGGGTGGAAGGATATTTGTGGCTCCTCTCAGATTCCAGAACTTTCTGCCACAGAAATGTGAGGAACATGTGTTTTTTTAGCCAAATTTTGAGGTTTGCAAAGGATTCTGGGTAACAGAACCTGGTCCGAGCCACACAAGTCACCCCATCTTGGTTTCCCCTAGGTCTCTAGTTTTCAGAAATGCACAGGTTTGGTAGGTTTACCTAGGTGGCGGCTGAGCTACAGGCCAAAATCTACAGGTAGACACTTTGCAAAAAACACCTCTGTTTTCCTTCAAAAATTTGGCTGTGTCCACGTTGCGCTTTGGGGCATTTCCTGTCGCAGGAGCTAGGCCTACCCACACAAGTGAGGTATCATTTTTATCGGGAGACATGGGGGAACGATAGGTGGAAGGAAATTTGTGGCTCCTCTCAGATTCCAGAACTTTCTGCCACAGAAATGGGAGGAACAGGGTTTCTTTTAGCCAAATTTTGAGGTTTGCAAAGGATTCTGGGTAACAGAACCTGGTCCGAGCCACACAAGTCACCCCATCTTGGATTCCCCTAGGTCTCTAGTTTTCAGAAATGCACAGGTTTGGTAGGTTTCCCTAGGTGGCGGCTGAGCTACAGGCCAAAATCTACAGGTAGGCACTGTGCAAAAAACACCTCTGTTTTCCTTCAAAAATTTGGCTGTGTCCACGTTGCGCTTTGGGGCGTTTCCTGTCGCGGGCGCTAGGCCTACCCACACAAGTGAGGTATCATTTTTATCGGGAGACGTGGGGGAACGCTGGGTGGAAGGAAATTTGTGGCTCCTCTCAGATTCCAGAACTTTCTGCCACAGAAATGTGAGGAACATGTGTTTTTTTAGCCAAATTTTGAGGTTTGCAAAGGATTCTGGGTAACAGAACCTGGTCCGAGCCACACAAGTCACCCCATCTTGGATTCCCCTCGGTCTCTAGTTTTCAGAAATGCACAGGTTTGGTAGGTTTCCCTAGATGGCGGCTGAGCTGCAGGCCAAAATCTACAGGTAGGCACTTTGCAAAAAACACCTCTGTTTTCCTTCAACAATTTGGCTGTGTCCACTTTGCGCTTTGGGGCGTTTCCTGTCGCAGGCGCTAGATCTACCCACACAAGTGAGGTATCATTTTTATCGGGAGACGTGGGGGACCGCTGGGTGGAAGGAAATTTGTGGCTCCTCTCAAATTCCAGAACTTTCTGCCACAGAAATGTGAGGAACATGTGTTTTTTTAGCCAAATTTTGAGGTTTGCGAAGGATTCTGGGTAACAGAACCTGGTCCGAGCCACACAAGTCACCCCATCTTGGATTCCCCTAGGTCTCTAGTTTACAGATAAGGCACAGGTTTGGTAGGTTTCCCTAGGTGGCGGCTGAGCTACAGGCCAAAATCTACGGGTAGGCACTTTGCAAAAAACACCTCTGTTTTCCTTCAAAAATTTGGCTGTGTCCACGTTGCGCTTTGGGGCGTTTCCTGTCGCGGGCGCTAGGCCTACCCACACAAGTGAGGTATAATTTTTATCGGGAGACGTGGGGGAACGCTGGGTGGAAGGAAATTTGTGGCTCCTCTCAGATTCCAGAACTTTCTGCCACAGAAATGTGAGGAACATGTGTTTTTTTAGCTAAATTTTGAGGTTTGCAAAGGATTCTGGGTAACAGAACCTGGTCCGAGCCACACAAGTCACCCCATCTTGGTTTCCCCTAGGTCTCTAGTTTTCAGAAATGCACAGGTTTGGTAGGTTTCCCTAGGTGGCGGCTGAGCTACAGGCCAAAATCTACAGGTAGGCACTTTGCAAAAAACACCTCTGTTTTCCTTCAAAAATTTGGCTGTGTCCACGTTGCGCTTTGGGGCGTTTCCTGTCACGGGCGCTAGGCCTACCCACACAAGTGAGATATCATTTTTATCGGGAGACGTGGGGGATCGCTGGGTGGAAGGAAATTTGTGGCTCTTCTCAGATTCCAGAACTTTCTGCCACAGAAATGTGAGGAACATGTGTTTTTTTAGCCAAATTTTGAGGTTTGCGAAGGATTCTGGGTAACAGAACCTGGTCCGAGCCACACAAGTCACCCCATCTTGGATTCCCCTAGGTCTCTAGTTTACAGAAATGCACAGGTTTGGTAGGTTTCCCTAGGTGGTGGCTGAGCTACAGGCCAAAATCTACGGGTAGGCACTTTGCAAAAAACACCTCTGTTTTCCTTCAAAAATTTGGCTGTGTCCACATTGCGCTTTGGGGCGTTTCCTGTCGCGGGCGCTAGGCCTACCCACACAAGTGAGGTATCATTTTTATCGGGAGACGTGGTGGAACGCTGGGTGGAAGGAAATTTGTGGCTCCTCTCTGATTCCAGAACTTTCTGCCACAGAAATGGGAGGAATATGTGTTTTTTTAGCCAAATTTTGAGGTTTGCGAAGGATTCTGGGTAACAGAACCTGGTCCGAGCCACACAAGTCACCCCATCTTGGATTCCCCTAGGTCTCTAGTTTACAGAAATGCACAGGTTTGGTAGGTTTCCTTAGGTGGCGGCTGAGCTACAGGCCAAAATCTACAGGTAGGCACTTTGCAAAAAACACCTCTGTTTTCCTTCAAAAATTTGGCTGTGTCCACGTTGCGCTTTGGGGCGTTTCCTGTCGCGGGCGCTAGGCCTACCCACACAAGTGAGGTATCATTTTTATCGGGAGACGTGGGGGAACGCTGGGTGGAAGGATATTTGTTGCTCCTCTCAGATTCCAGAACTTTCTGCCACAAAAATGTGAGGAACATGTCTTTTTTTAGCCAAATTTTGAGGTTTGCAAAGGATTCTGGGTAACAGAACCTGGTCCGAGTCACACAAGTCACCCCCTCTTGGTTTCCCCTAGGTCTCTAGTTTTCAGAAATGCACAGGTTTGGTAGGTTTCCCTAGGTGGCGGCTGAGCTACAGGCCAAAATCTACAGGTAGACACTTTGCAAAAAACACCTCTGTTTTCCTTCAAAAATTTGGCTGTGTCCACGTTGCGCTTTGGGGCATTTCCTGTCGCAGGAGCTAGGCCTACCCACACAAGTGAGGTATCATTTTTATCGGGAGACATGGGGGAACGCTAGGTGGAAGGAAATTTGTGGCTCCTCTCAGATTCCAGAACTTTCTGCCACAGAAATGGGAGGAACAGGGTTTCTTTTAGCCAAATTTTGAGGTTTGCAAAGGATTCTGGGTAACAGAACCTGGTCCGAGCCACACAAGTCACCCCATCTTGGATTCCCCTAGGTCTCTAGTTTTCAGAAATGCACAGGTTTGGTAGGTTTCCCTAGGTGGCGGCTGAGCTACAGGCCAAAATCTACAGGTAGGCACTGTGCAAAAAACACCTCTGTTTTCCTTCAAAAATTTGGCTGTGTCCACGTTGCGCTTTGGGGCGTTTCCTGTCGCGGGCGCTAGGCCTACCCACACAAGTGAGGTATCATTTTTATCGGGAGACGAGGGGGAACGCTGGGTGGAAGGAAATTTGTGGCTCCTCTCAGATTCCAGAACTTTCTGCCACAGAAATGTGAGGAACATGTGTTTTTTTAGCCAAATTTTGAGGTTTGCAAAGGATTCTGGGTAACAGAACCTGGTCCGAGCCACACAAGTCACCCCATCTTGGATTCCCCTCGGTCTCTAGTTTTCAGAAATGCACAGGTTTGGTAGGTTTCCCTAGATGGCGGCTGAGCTGCAGGCCAAAATCTACAGGTAGGCACTTTGCAAAAAACACCTCTGTTTTCCTTCAACAATTTGGCTGTGTCCACTTTGCGCTTTGGGGCGTTTCCTGTCGCAGGCACTAGATCTACCCACACAAGTGAGGTATCATTTTTATCGGGAGACGTGGGGGACCGCTGGGTGGAAGGAAATTTGTGGCTCCTCTCAAATTCCAGAACTTTCTGCCACAGAAATGTGAGGAACATGTGTTTTTTTAGCCAAATTTTGAGGTTTGCGAAGGATTCTGGGTAACAGAACCTGGTCCGAGCCACACAAGTCACCCCATCTTGGATTCCCCTAGGTCTCTAGTTTACAGATAAGGCACAGGTTTGGTAGGTTTCCCTAGGTGGCGGCTGAGCTACAGGCCAAAATCTACGGGTAGGCACTTTGCAAAAAACACCTCTGTTTTCCTTCAAAAATTTGGCTGTGTCCACGTTGCGCTTTGGGGCGTTTCCTGTCGCGGGCGCTAGGCCTACCCACACAAGTGAGGTATAATTTTTATCGGGAGACGTGGGGGAACGCTGGGTGGAAGGAAATTTGTGGCTCCTCTCAGATTCCAGAACTTTCTGCCACAGAAATGTGAGGAACATGTGTTTTTTTAGCTAAATTTTGAGGTTTGCAAAGGATTCTGGGTAACAGAACCTGGTCCGAGCCACACAAGTCACCCCATCTTGGTTTCCCCTAGGTCTCTAGTTTTCAGAAATGCACAGGTTTGGTAGGTTTCCCTAGGTGGCGGCTGAGCTACAGGCCAAAATCTACAGGTAGGCACTTTGCAAAAAACACCTCTGTTTTCCTTCAAAAATTTGGCTGTGTCCACGTTGCGCTTTGGGGCGTTTCCTGTCACGGGCGCTAGGCCTACCCACACAAGTGAGATATCATTTTTATCGGGAGACGTGGGGGATCGCTGGGTGGAAGGAAATTTGTGGCTCTTCTCAGATTCCAGAACTTTCTGCCACAGAAATGTGAGGAACATGTGTTTTTTTAGCCAAATTTTGAGGTTTGCGAAGGATTCTGGGTAACAGAACCTGGTCCGAGCCACACAAGTCACCCCATCTTGGATTCCCCTAGGTCTCTAGTTTACAGAAATGCACAGGTTTGGTAGGTTTCCCTAGGTGGTGGCTGAGCTACAGGCCAAAATCTACGGGTAGGCACTTTGCAAAAAACACCTCTGTTTTCCTTCAAAAATTTGGCTGTGTCCACATTGCGCTTTGGGGCGTTTCCTGTCGCGGGCGCTAGGCCTACCCACACAAGTGAGGTATCATTTTTATCGGGAGACGTGGTGGAACGCTGGGTGGAAGGAAATTTGTGGCTCCTCTCTGATTCCAGAACTTTCTGCCACAGAAATGGGAGGAATATGTGTTTTTTTAGCCAAATTTTGAGGTTTGCGAAGGATTCTGGGTAACAGAACCTGGTCCGAGCCACACAAGTCACCCCATCTTGGATTCCCCTAGGTCTCTAGTTTACAGAAATGCACAGGTTTGGTAGGTTTCCCTAGGTGGCGGCTGAGCTACAGGCCAAAATCTACAGGTAGGCACTTTGCAAAAAACACCTCTGTTTTCCTTCAAAAATTTGGCTGTGTCCACGTTGCGCTTTGGGGCGTTTCCTGTCGCGGGCGCTAGGCCTACCCACACAAGTGAGGTATCATTTTTATCGGGAGACGTGGGGGAACGCTGGGTGGAAGGATATTTGTTGCTCCTCTCAGATTCCAGAACTTTCTGCCACAGAAATGTGAGGAACATGTGTTTTTTTAGCCAAATTTTGAGGTTTGCAAAGGATTCTGGGTAACAGAACCTGGTCCGAGTCACACAAGTCACCCCCTCTTGGTTTCCCCTAGGTCTCTAGTTTTCAGAAATGCACAGGTTTGGTAGGTTTCCCTAGGTGGCGGCTGAGCTACAGGCCAAAATCTACAGGTAGGCACTTTGCAAAAAACACCTCTGTTTTCCTTCAAAAATTTGGCTGTGTCCACGTTGCGCTTTGGGGCGTTTCCTGTCGCAGGAGCTAGGCCTACCCACACAAGTGAGGTATCATTTTTATCGGGAGACGTGGGGGAACGCTAGGTGGAAGGAAATTTGTGGCTCCTCTCAGATTCCAGGACTTTCTGCCACAGAAATGTGAGGAACATGTGTTTGTTTAGCCAAATTTTGAGGTTTGCAAAGGATTCTGGGTAACAGAACCTGGTCCGAGCCACACAAGTCACCCCATCTTGGATTCCCCTAGGTCTCTAGTTTTCAGAAATGCACAGGTTTGGTAGGTTTCCCTAGGTGGCGGCTGAGCTACAGGCCAAAATCTACAGGTAGGCACTTTGCAAAAAAAACCTCTGTTTTCCTTCAAAAATTTGGCTGTGTCCACTTTGCGCTTTGGGGCGTTTCCTGTCGCAGGCTCTAGGTCTACCCACACAAGTGAGGTATCATTTTTATCGGGAGACGTGGGGAAACGCTGGGTGGAAGGAAATTTGTGGCTCCTCTCAGATTCCAGAACTTTCTGCCACAGAAATGTGAGGAACATGTGTTTTTTTAGCTAAATTTTGAGGTTTGCAAAGGATTCTGGGTAACAGAACCTGGTCCGAGCCACACAAGTCACCCCATCTTGGATTCCCCTAGGTCTCTAGTTTTCAGAAATGCACAGGTTTGGTAGGTTTCCCTAGGTGGCGGCTGAGCTACAGGCCAAAATCTACAGGTAGGCATTTTGCAAAAAACACCTCTGTTTTCCTTCAGAAATTTGGCTGTGTCCACGTTGCGCTTTGGGGCGTTTCCTGTCATCGGCGCTAGGCCTACCCACACAAGTGAGGTATCATTTTTATCGGGAGACGTGGGGGACCGCTGGGTGGAAGGAAATTTGTGGCTCCTCTCAGATTCCAGAACTTTCTGCCACAGAAATGTGAGGAACATGTGTTTTTTTAGCCAAATTTTGAGGTTTGCGAAGGATTCTGGGTAACAGAACCTGGTCCGAGCCACACAAGTCACCCCATCTTGGATTCCCCTAGGTCTCCAGTTTACAGAAATGCACAGGTTTGGTAGGTTTCCATAGGTGGCGGCTGAGCTACAGGCCAAAATCTACGGGTAGGCACTTTGCAAAAAACACCTCTGTTTTCCTTAAAAAATTTGGCTGTGTCCACGTTGCGCTTTGGGGCGTTTCCTGTCGCGGGCGCTAGGCCTACCCACACAAGTGAGGTATCATTTTTATCGGGAGACGTGGGGGAACGCTGGGTGGAAGGAAATTTGTGGCTCCTCTCAGATTCCAGAACTTTCTGCCACAGAAATGTGAGGAACATGTGTTTTTTTATCTAAATTTTGAGGTTTGCAAAGGATTCTGGGTAACAGAACCTGGTCCGAGCCACACAAGTCACCCCATCTTGGTTTCCCCTAGGTCTCTAGTTTTCAGAAATGCACAGGTTTGGTAGGTTTCCCTAGGTGGCGGCTGAGCTACAGGCCAAAATCTACAGGTAGGCACTTTGCAAAAAACACCTCTGTTTTCCTTCAAAAATTTGGCTGTGTCCACGTTGCGCTTTAGGGCGTTTCCTGTCGCGGGCGCTAGGCCTACCCACACAAGTGAGATATCATTTTTATCGGGAGACGTAGGGGATCGCTGGGTGGAAGGAAATTTGTGGCTCTTCTCAGATTCCAGAACTTTCTGCCACAGAAATGTGAGGAACATGTGTTTTTTTAGCCAAATTTTGAGGTTTGCGAAGGATTCTGGGTAACAGAACCTGGTCCGAGCCACACAAGTCACCCCATCTTGGATTCCCCTAGGTCTCTAGTTTACAGAAATGCACAGGTTTGGTAGGTTTCCCTAGGTGGCGGCTGAGCTACAAGCCAAAATCTACAGGTAGGCACTTTGCAAAAAACACCTCTGTTTTCCTTCAAAAATTTGGCTGTGTCCACGTTGCGCTTTGGGGCTTTTCCTGTCGCGGGCGCTAGGCCTACCCACACAAGTGAGGTATCATTTTTATCGGGAGACGTGGTGGAACGCTGGGTGGAAGGAAATTTGTGGCTCCTCTCAGAATCCAGAACATTCTGCCACAGAAATTTGAGGAACATGTGTTTTTTTAGCCAAATTTTGAGGTTTGCGAAGGATTCTGGGTAACAGAACCTGGTCCGAGCCACACAAGTCACCCCATCTTGGATTCCCCTAGGTCTCTAGTTTACAGAAATGCACAGGTTTGGTAGGTTTCCCTAGGTGGCGGCTGAGCTACATGCCAAAATCTACAGGTAGGCACTTTGCAAAAAACACCTCTGTTTTCCTTCAAAAATTTGGCTGTGTCCACGTTGCGCTTTGGGGCGTTTCCTGTCGCGGGCGCTAGGCCTACCCACACAAGTGAGGTATCATTTTTATCGGGAGACGTGGGGGAACGCTGGTTGGAAGGATATTTGTGGCTCCTCTCAGATTCCAGAACTTTCTGCCACAGAAATGTGAGGAACATGTGTTTTTTTAGCCAAATTTTGAGGTTTGCAAAGGATTCTGGGTAACAGAACCTGGTCCGAGCCACACAAGTCACCCCATCTTGGTTTCCCCTAGGTCTCTAGTTTTCAGAAATGCACAGGTTTGGTAGGTTTCCCTAGGTGGCGGCTGAGCTACAGGCCAAAATCTACAGGTAGGCACTTTGCAAAAAACACCTCTGTTTTCCTTCAAAAATTTGGCTGTGTCCACGTTGCGCTTTGGGGCGTTTCCTGTCGCAGGAGCTAGGCCTACCCACACAAGTGAGTTAACATTTTTATCGGGAGACGTGGGGAAACGCTGGGTGGAAGGAAATTTGTGGCTCCTCTCAGATTCCAGAACTTTCTGCCACAGAAATGTGAGGAACATGTGTTTTTTTGCCAAATTTTGAGGTTTGCAAAGGATTCTGGGTAACAGAACCTGGTCCGAGCCACACAAGTCACCCCATCTTGGATTACCCTAGGTCTCTAGTTTTCAGAAATGCACAGGTTTGGTAGGTTTCCCTAGGTGGCGGCTGAGCTACAGGCCAAAATCTACAGGTAGGCATTTTGCAAAAAACACCTCTGTTTTCCTTCAAAAATTTGGCTGTGTCCACGTTGCGCTTTGGGGCGTTTCCTGTCGTGGGCGCTAGGCCTACCCACACAAGTGAGGTATCATTTTTATCGGGAGACGTGGGGGACCGCTGGGTGGAAGGAAATTTGTGGCTCCTCTCAGATTCCAGAACTTTCTGCCACAGAAATGTGAGGAACATGTGTTTTTTTAGCCAAATTTTGAGGTTTGCGAAGGATTCTGGGTAACAGAACCTGGTCCGAGCCACACAAGTCACCCCATCTTGGATTCCCCTAGGTCTCTAGTTTACAGAAATGCACAGGTTTGGTAGGTTTCAGTAGGTGGCGGCTGAGCTACAGGCCAAAATCTACAGGTAGGCACTTTGCAAAAAACACCTCTGTTTTCCTTCAAAAATTTGGCTGTGTCCACGTTGCGCTTTGGGGCGTTTCCTGTCGCGGGCGCTAGGCCTACCCACTCAAGTGAGGTATCATTTTTATCGGGAGACGTGGGGGAACGCTGGGTGGAAGGATATTTGTGGCTCCTCTCAGATTCCAGAACTTTCTGCCACAGAAATGTGAGGAACATGTGTTTTTTTAGCCAAATTTTGAGGTTTGCAAAGGATTCTGGGTAACAGAACCTGGTCCAAGCCACACAAGTCACCCCATCTTGGTTTCCCCTAGGTCTCTAGTTTTCAGAAATGCACAGGTTTGGTAGGTTTCCCTAGGTGGCGGCTGAGCTACAGGCCAAAATCTACAGGTAGGCACTTTGCAAAAAACACCTCTGTTTTCCTTCAAAAATGAGGCTGTGTCCACGTTGCGCTTTGGGGCGTTTGCTGTCGCGGGAGCTAGGCCTACCCACACAAGTGAGGTATCATTTTTATCGGGAGACGTGGGGGAACGCTAGGTGGAAGGAAATTTGTGGCTCCTCTCAGATTCCAGAACTTTCTTCCACAGAAATGGGAGGAACAGGGGGTTTTTTAGCCAAATTTTGAGGTTTGCAAAGGATTCTGGGTAACAGAACCTGGTCCGAGCCACACAAGTCACCCCATCTTGGATTCCCCTAGGTCTCTAGTTTTCAGAAATGCACAGGTTTGGTAGGTTTCCCTAGGTGGCGGCTGAGCTACAGGCCAAAATCTACAGGTAGGCACTTTGCAAAAAACACCTCTGTTTTCCTTCAAAAATTTGGCTGTGTCCACGTTGCGCTTTGGGGCGTTTCCTGTCGTGGGAGCTCGGCCTACCCACACAAGTGAGGTATCATTTTTATCGGGAGACGTGGGGAAACGCTGGGTGGAAGGAAATTTGTGGCTCCTCTCAGATTCCAGAACTTTCTGCCACAGAAATGTGAGGAACATGTGTTTTTTTAGCCAAATTTTGAGGTTTGCAAAGGATTCTGGGTAACAGAACCTGGTCCGAGCCACACAAGTCACCCCATCTTGGATTCCCCTAGGTCTCTAGTTTTCAGAAATGCACAGGTTTGGTAGGTTTCCCTAGGTGGCGGCTGAGCTACAGGCCAAAATCTACAGGTAGGCATTTTGCAAAAAACACCTCTGTTTTCCTTCAAAAATTTGGCTGTGTCCACGTTGCGCTTTGGGGCGTTTCCTGTCGTGGGAGCTCGGCCTACCCACACAAGTGAGGTATCATTTTTATCGGGAGACGTGGGGGACCGCTGGGTGGAAGGAAATTTGTGGCTCCTCTCAAATTCCAGAACTTTCTGCCACAGAAATGTGAGGAACATGTGTTTTTTTAGCCAAATTTTGAGGTTTGCGAAGGATTCTGGGTAACAGAACCTGGTCCGAGCCACACAAGTCACCCCATCTTGGATTCCCCTAGGTCTCTAGTTTACAGAAATGCACAGGTTTGGTAGGTTTCCCTAGGTGGCGGCTGAGCTACAGGCCAAAATCTACGGGTAGGCACTTTGCAAAAAACACCTCTGTTTTCCTTCAAAAATTTGGCTGTGTCCACGTTGCGCTTTGGGGCGTTTCCTGTCGCGGGCGCTTGCCCTACCCACACAAGTGAGGTATCATTTCTATCGGGAGACGTGGGGGAACGCTGGGTGGAAGGAAATTTGTGGCTCCTCTCAGATTCCAGAACTTTCTGCCACAGAAATGTGAGAAACATGTGTTTTTTTAGCTAAATTTTGAGGTTTGCAAAGGATTCTGGGTAACAGAACCTGGTCCGAGCCACACAAGTCACCCCATCTTGGTTTCCCCTAGGTCTCTAGTTTTCAGAAATGCACAGGTTTGGTAGGTTTCCCTAGGTGGCGGCTGAGCTACAGGCCAAAATCTACAGGTAGGCACTTTGCAAAAAACACCTCTGTTTTCCTTCAAAAATTTGGCTGTGTCCACGTTGCGCTTTGGGGCGTTTCCTGTCGCGGGCGCTAGGCCTACCCACACAAGTGAGATATCATTTTTATCGGGAGACGTGGGGGATCGCTGCCTGGAAGGAAATTTGTGGCTCTTCTCAGATTCCAGAACTTTCTGCCACAGAAATGTGAGGAACATGTGTTTTTTTAGCCAAATTTTGAGGTTTGCGAAGGATTCTGGGTAACAGAACCTGGTCCGAGCCACACAAGTCACCCCATCTTGGATTCCCCTAGGTCTCTAGTTTACAGAAATGCACAGGTTTGGTAGGTTTCAGTAGGTGGCGGCTGAGCTACAGGCCAAAATCTACAGGTAGGCACTTTGCAAAAAACACCTCTGTTTTCCTTCAAAAATTTGGCTGTGTCCACGTTGCGCTTTGGGGCGTTTCCTGTCGCGGGCGCTAGGCCTACCCACTCAAGTGAGGTATCATTTTTATCGGGAGACGTGGGGGAACGCTGGGTGGAAGGATATTTGTGGCTCCTCTCAGATTCCAGAACTTTCTGCCACAGAAATGTGAGGAACATGTGTTTTTTTAGCCAAATTTTGAGGTTTGCAAAGGATTCTGGGTAACAGAACCTGGTCCGAGCCACACAAGTCACCCCATCTTGGTTTCCCCTAGGTCTCTAGTTTTCAGAAATGCACAGGTTTGGTAGGTTTCCCTAGGTGGCGGCTGAGCTACAGGCCAAAATCTACAGGTAGGCACTTTGCAAAAAACACCTCTGTTTTCCTTCAAAAATTTGGCTGTGTCCACATTGCGCTTTGGGGCGTTTCCTGTCGCGGGCGCTAGGCCTACCCACACAAGTGAGGTATCATTTTTATCGGGAGACGTGGGGGAACGCTAGGTGGAAGGAAATTTGTGGCTCCTCTCAGATTCCAGAACTTTCTGCCACAGAAATGGGAGGAACAGGGTTTTTTTTAGCCAAATTTTGAGGTTTGCAAAGGATTCTGGGTAACAGAACCTGGTCCGAACCACACAAGTCACCCCATCTTGGATTCCCCTAGGTCTCTAGTTTTCAGAACTGCACACGTTTGGTAGGTTTCCCTAGGTGGCGGCTGAGCTACAGGCCAAAATCTACAGGTAGGCATTTTGCAAAAAACACCTCTGTTTTCCTTCAAAAATTTGGCTGTGTCCACGTTGCGCTTTGGGGCGTTTCCTGTCATGGGCGCTAGGCCTACCCACACAAGTGAGGTATCATTTTTATCGGGAGACGTGGGGGACCGCTGGGTGGAAGGAAATTTGTGGCTCCTCTCAGATTCCAGAACTTTCTGCCACAGAAATGTGAGGAACATGTGTTTTTTTAGCCAAATTTTGAGGTTTGCGAAGGATTCTGGGTAACAGAACCTGGTCCGAGCCACACAAGTCACCCCATCTTGGATTCCCCTAGGTATCTAGTTTACAGAAATGCACAGGTTTGGTAGGTTTCCCTAGGTGGCGGCTGACCTACAGGCCAAAATCTACAGGTAGGCACTTTGCAAACAACACCTCTGTTTTCCTTAAAAAATTTGGCTGTGTCCACGTTGCGCTTTGGGGCGTTTCCTGTCGCGGGCGCTAGGCCTACCCACAGAAGTGAGGTATCATTTTTATTGGGAGACGTGGGGGAACGCTGGGTGGAAGGAAATTTGTGGCTCCTCTCAGATTCCAGAACTTTCTGCCACAGAAATGTGAGGAACATGTGTTTTTTTAGCTAAATTTTGAGGTTTGCAAAGGATTCTGGGTAACAGAACCTGGTCCGAGCCACACAAGTCACCCCATCTTGGTTTCCCCTAGGTCTCTAGTTTTCAGAAATGCACAGGTTTGGTAGGTTTCCCTAGGTGGCGGCTGAGCTACAGGCCAAAATCTACAGGTAGGCACTTTGCAAAAAACACCTCTGTTTTCCTTCAAAAATTTGGCTGTGTCCACGTTGCGCTTTGGGGCGTTTCCTGTCGCGGGCGCTAGGCCTACCCACACAAGTGAGATATCATTTTTATCGGGAGACGTGGGGGATCGCTGGGTGGAAGGAAATTTGTGGCTCTTCTCAGATTCCAGAACTTTCTGCCACAGAAATGTGAGGAACATGTGTTTTTTTAGCCAAATTTTGAGGTTTGCGAAGGATTCAGGGTAACAGAACCTGGTCCGAGCCACACAAGTCACCCCATCTTGGATTCCCCTAGGTCTCTAGTTTACAGAAATGCACAGGTTTGGTAGGTTTTCCTAGGTGGCGGCTGAGCTACAGGCCAAAATCTATGGGTAGGCACTTTGCAAAAAACACCTCTGTTTTCCTTCAAAAATTTGGCTGTGTCCACGTTGCGCTTTGGGGCGTTTCCTGTCGCGGGCGCTAGGCCTACCCACACAAGTGAGGTATCATTTTTATCGGGAGACGTGGTGGAACGGTGGGTGGAAGGACATTTGTGGCTCTTCTCAGATTCCAGAACTTTCTGCCACAGAAATGTGAGGAACATGTGTTTTTTTAGCCAAATTTTGAGGTTTGCGAAGGATTCTGGGTAACAGAAACTGGTCCGAGCCACACAAGTCACCCCATCTTGGATTCCCCTAGGTCTCTAGTTTACAGAAATGCACAGGTTTGGTAGGTTTCCCTAGGTGGCGGCTGAGCTACAGGCCAAAATCTACAGGTAGGCACTTTGCAAAAAACACCTCTGTTTTCCTTCAAAAATTTGGCTGTGTCCACGTTGCGCTTTGGGGCGTTTCCTGTCGCGGGCGCTAGGCCTACCCACACAAGTGAGGTATCATTTTAATCGGGAGACGTGGGGGAACGCTGGGTGGAAGGATATTTGTGGCTCCTCTCAGATTCCAGAACCTTCTGCCACAGAAATGTGAGGAACATGTGTTTTTTTAGCCAAATTTTGAGGTTTGCAAAGGATTCTGGGTAACAGAACCTGGTCCGAGCCACACAAGTCACCCCATCTTGGTTTCCCCTAGGTCTCTAGTTTTCAGAAATGCACAGGTTTGGTAGGTTTCCCTAGGTGGCGGCTGAGCTACAGGCCAAAATCTACAGGTAGGCACTTTGCTAAAAACACCTCTGTTTTCCTTAAAAAATTTGGCTGTGTCCACGTTGCGCTTTGGGGCGTTTCCTGTCGCAGGAGCTAGGCCTACCCAAACAAGTGAAGTATCATTTTTATCGGGAGACGTGGGGAAACGCTGGGTGGAAGGAAATTTGTGGCTCCTCTCAGATTCCAGAACTTTCTGCCACAGAAATGTGAGGAACATGTGTTTTTATGCCAAATTTTGAGGTTTGCAAAGGATTCTGGGTAACAGAACCTGGTCCGAGCCACACAAGTCACCCCATCTTGGATTCCCCTAGGTCTCTAGTTTTCAGAAATGCACAGGTTTGGTAGGTTTCCCTAGGTGGCGGCTGAGCTACAGGCCAAAATCTACAGGTAGGCATTTTGCAAAAAACACCTCTGTTTTCCTTCAAAAATTTGGCTGTGTCCACGTTGCGCTTTGGGGCGTTTCCTGTCGTGGGCGCTAGGCCTACCCACACAAGTGAGGTATCATTTTTATCGGGAGACGTGGGGGACCGCTGGGTGGAAGGAAATTTGTGGCTCCTCTCAGATTCCAGAACTTTCTGCCACAGAAATGTGAGGAACATGTGTTTTTTTAGCCAAATTTTGAGGTTTGCGAAGGATTCTGGGTAACAGAACCTGGTCCGAGCCACACAAGTCACCCCATCTTGGATTCCCCTAGGTCTCTAGTTTACAGAAATGCACAGGTTTGGTAGGTTTCCCTAGGTGGCGGCTGAGCTACAGGCCAAAATCTACGGGTAGGCACTTTGCAAAAAACACCTCTGTTTTCCTTCAAAAATTTGGCTGTGTCCACGTGGCGCTTTGGGGCGTTTCCTGTCGCGGGCGCTAGGCCTACCCACACAAGTGAGGTATCATTTTTATCGGGAGACGTGGGGGAACGCTGGGTGGAAGGAAATTTGTGGCTCCTCTCAGATTCCAGAACTTTCTGCCACAGAAATGTGAGGAACATGTGTTTTTTTAGCCAAATTTTGAGGTTTGCGAAGGATTCTGGGTAACAGAACCTGGTCCGAGCCACACAAGTCACCCCATCTTGGATTCCCCTAGGTCTCTATTTTACAGAAATGCACAGGTTTGGTAGGTTTCCCTAGGTGGCGGCTGAGCTACAGGCCAAAATCTACAGGTAGGCACTTTGCAAAAAACACCTCTGTTTTCCTTCAAAAATTTGGCTGTGTCCATGTTGCGCTTTGGGGCGTTTCCTGTCGCGGGCGCTAGGCCTACCCACACAAGTGAGGTATCATTTTTATCGCGAGACGTGGGGGAACGCTGGGTGGAAGGATATTTGTGGCTCCTCTCAGATTCCAGAACTTTCTGCCACAGAAATGTGAGGAACATGTGTTTTTTTAGCCAAATTTTGAGGTTTGCAAAGGATTCTGGGTAACAGAACCTGGTCCGAGCCACACAAGTCACCCCATCTTGGTTTCCCCTAGGTCTCTAGTTTTCAGAAATGCACAGGTTTGGTAGGTTTCCCTAGGTGGCGGCTGAGCTACAGGCCAAAATCTACAGGTAAGCACTTTGCAAAAAACACCTCTGTTTTCCTTCAAAAATTTGGCTGTGTCCACGTTGCGCTTTGGGGCGTTTCCTGTCGCGGGAGCTAGGCCTACCCACACAAGTGAGGTATCATTTTTATCGGGAGACGTGGGGGAACGCTAGGTGGAAGGAAATTTGTGGCTCCTCTCAGATTCCAGAACTTTCTGCCACAGAAATGGGAGGAACAGGGTTTTTTTTAGCCAAATTTTGAGGTTTGCAAAGGATTCTAGGTAACAGAACCTGGTCCGAGCCACACAAGTCACCCCATCTTGGATTCCCCTAGGTCTCTAGTTTTCAGAAATGCACAGGTTTGGTAGGTTTCCCTAGGTGGCGGCTGAGCTACAGGCCAAAATCTACAGGTAGGCATTTTGCAAAAAACACCTCTGTTTTCCTTCAAAAATTTGGCTGTGTCCACGTTGCGCTTTGGGGCGTTTCCTGTCGTGGGCGCTAGGCCTACCCACACAAGTGAGGTATCATTTTTATCGGGAGACGTGGGGGACCACTGGGTGGAAGGAAATTTGTGGCTCCTTTCAGATTCCAGAACTTTCTGCCACAGAAATGTGAGGAACATGTGTTTTTTTAGCCAAATTTTGAGGTTTGCGAAGGATTCTGGGTAACAGAACCTGGTCCGAGCCACACAAGTCACCCCATCTTGGATTCCCCTAGGTCTCTAGTTTACAGAAATGCACAGGTTTGGTAGGTTTCCCTAGGTGGCGGCTGAGCTACAGGCCAAAATCTACGGGTAGGCACTTTGCAAAAAACACCTCTGTTTTCCTTCAAAAATTTGGCTGTGTCCACGTTGCGCTTTGGGGCGTTTCCTGTCGCGGGCGCTAGGCCTACCCACACAAGTGAGGTATAATTTTTATCGGGAGACGTGGGGGAACGCTGGGTGGAAGGAAATTTGTGGCTCCTCTCAGATTCCAGAACTTTCTGCCACAGAAATGTGAGGAACATGTGTTTTTTTAGCCAAATTTTGAGGTTTGCGAAGGATTCTGGGTAACAGAACCTGGTCCGAGCCACACAAGTCACCCCATCTTGGATTCCCCTAGGTCTCTATTTTACAGAAATGCACAGGTTTGGTAGGTTTCCCTAGGTGGCGGCTGAGCTACAGGCCAAAATCTACAGGTAGGCACTTTGCAAAAAACACCTCTGTTTTCCTTCAAAAATTTGGCTGTGTCCACGTTGCGCTTTGGGGCGTTTCCTGTCGCGGGCGCTAGGCCTACCCACACAAGTGAGGTATCATTTTTATCGCGAGACGTGGGGGAACGCTGGGTGGAAGGATATTTGTGGCTCCTCTCAGATTCCAGAACTTTCTGCCACAGAAATGGGAGGAACAGGGGTTTTTTTAGCCAAATTTTGAGGTTTGCAAAGGATTCTGGGTAACAGAACCTGGTCCGAGCCACACAAGTCACCCCATCTTGGATTCCCCTAGGTCTCTAGTTTTCAGAAATGCACAGGTTTTGTAGGTTTCCCTAGGGGGCGGCTGAGCTACAGGCCAAAATTTACAGGTAGGCACTTTGCAAAAAACACCTCTGTTTTCCTTCAAAAATTTGGCTGTGTCCAAGTTGCGCTTTGGGGCGTTTCCTGTCGCGGGCGCTAGGCCTACGGACACAAGTGAGGTATCATTTTTATCCGGAGACGTGGGGGAACGCTGGGTGGAAGGAAATTTGTGGCTCCTCTCAGATTCCAGAACTTTCTGCCACAGAAATGTGAGGAACATGTGTTTTTTTAGCCAAATGTTGAGGTTTGCAAAGGATTCTGGGTAACAGAACCTGGTCCGAGCCACACAAGTCACCCCATCTTGGATTCCCCTAGGTCTCTAGTTTTCAGAAATGCACAGGTTTGGTAGGTTTCCCTAGGTGGCGGCTGAGCTACAGGCCAAAATCTACAGGTAGGCACTTTGCAAAAAACACCTCTGTTTTCCTTCAAAAATTTGGCTGTGTCCACTTTGCGCTTTGGGGCGTTTCCTGTCGCAGGCGCTAGGTCTACCCACACAAGTGAGGTATCATTTTTATCGGGAGACGTGGGGAAACGCTGGGTGGAAGGAAATTTGTGGCTCCTCTCAGATTCCAGAACTTTCTGCCACAGAAATGTGAGGAACATGTGTTTTTTTGCCAAATTTTGAGGTTTGCAAAGGATTCTGGGTAAGAGAACCTGGTCCGAGCCACACAAGTCACCCCATCTTGGATTCCCCTAGGTCTCTAGTTTTCAGAAATGCACAGGTTTGGTAGGTTTCCCTAGGTGGCGGCTGAGCTACAGGCCAAAATCTACAGGTAGGCATTTTGCAAAAAACACCTCTGTTTTCCTTCAAAATTTGGCTGTGTCCACGTTGCGCTTTGGGGCGTTTCCTGTCGTGGGCGCTAGGCCTACCCACACAAGTGAGGTATCATTTTTATCGGGAGACGTGGGGGACCGCTGGGTGGAAGGAAATTTGTGGCTCCTCTCAGATTCCAGAACTTTCTGCCACAGAAATATGAGGAACATGTGTTTTTTTAGCCAAATTTTGAGGTTTGCGAAGGATTCTGGGTAACAGAACCTGGTCCGAGCCACACAAGTCACCCCATCTTGGATTCCCCTAGGTATCTAGTTTACAGAAATGCACAGGTTTGGTAGGTTTCCCTAGGTGGCGGCTGAGCTACAGGCCAAAATCTATGGGTAGGCACTTTGCAAAAAACACCTCTGTTTTCCTTCAAAAATTTGGCTGTGTCCACGTTGCGCTTTGGGGCGTTTCCTGTCGTGGGCGCTAGGCCTACCCACACAAGTGAGGTATCATTTTTATCGGGAGACGTGGGGGACCGCTGGGTGGAAGGCAATTTGTGGCTCCTCTCAGATTCCAGAACTTTCTGCCACAGAAATGTGAGGAACATGTCTTTTTTTAGCCAAATTTTGAGGTTTGCGAACGATTCTGGGTAACAGAACCTGGTCCGAGCCACACAAGTCACCCCATCTTGGATTCCCCTAGGTATCTAGTTTACAGAAATGCACAGGTTTGGTAGGTTTCCCTAGGTGGCGGCTGAGCTACAGGCCAAAATCTACGGGTAGGCACTTTGCAAAAAACACCTCTGTTTTCCTTCAAAAATTTGGCTGTGTCCACGTTGCGCTTTGGGGCGTTTCCTGTCGCGGGCGCTAGGCCTACCCACACAAGTGAGGTATCATTTTTATCGGGAGACATGGGGGACCGCTGGGTGGAAGGAAATTTGTGGCTCCTCTCAGATTCCAGAACTTTCTGCCACAGAAATATGAGGAACATGTGTTTTTTTAGCCAAATTTTGAGGTTTGCGAAGGATTCTGGGTAACAGAACCTGGTCCGAGCCACACAAGTCACCCCATCTTGCATTCCCCTAGGTATCTAGTTTACAGAAATGCACAGGTTTGGTAGGTTTCCCTAGGTGGCGGCTGAGCTACAGGCCAAAATCTACGGGTAGGCACTTTGCAAAAACACCTCTGTTTTCCTTCAAAAATTTGGCTGTGTCCACGTTGCGCTTTGGGGCGTTTCCTGTCGTGGGCGCTAGGCCTACCCACACAAGTGAGGTATCATTTTTATCGGGAGACGTGGGGGACCGCTGGGTAGAAGGAAATTTGTGGCTCCTCTCAGATTCCAGAACTTTCTGCCACAGAAATGTGAGGAACATGTGTTTTTTTAGCCAAATTTTGAGGTTTGCGAAGGATTCTGGGTAACAGAACCTGGTCCGAGCCACACAAGTCACCCCATCTTGGATTCCCCTAGGTATCTAGTTTACAGAAATGCACAGGTTTGGTAGGTTTCCCTAGGTGGCGGCTGAGCTACAGGCCAAAATCTACGGGTAGGCACTTTGCAAAAAACACCTCTGTTTTCCTTCAAAAATTTGGCTGTGTCCACGTTGCGCTTTGGGGCGTTTCCTGTCGCGGGCGCTAGGCCTACCCACACAAGTGAGGTATCATTTTTATCGGGAGACGTGGGGGAACGCTGGGTGGAAGGAAATTTGTGGCTCCTCTCAGATTCCAGAACTTTCTGCCACAGAAATGTGAGGAACATGTGTTTTTTTAGCCGAATTTTGAGGTTTGCGAAGGATTCTGGGTAACAGAACCTGGTCCGAGCCACACAAGTCACCCCATCTTGGATTCCCCTAGGTCTCTAGTTTACAGAAATGCACAGGTTTGGTAGGTTTCCCTAGGTGGCGGCTGAGCTACAGGCCAAAATCTACGGGTAGGCACTTTGCAAAAAACACCTCTGTTTTCCTTCAAAAATTTGGCTGTGTCCACGTTGCGCTTTGGGGCGTTTCCTGTCGTGGGCGCTAGGCCTACCCACACAAGTGAGGTATCATTTTTATCGGGAGACGTGGGGGACCGCTGGGTGGAAGGAAAATTGTGGCTCCTCTCAGATTCCAGAACTTTCTGCCACAGAAATGTGAGGAACATGTGTTTTTTCAGCCAAATGTTGAGGTTTGCGAAGGATTCTGGGTAACAGAACCTGGTCCGAGCCACACAAGTCACCCCATCTTGGATTCCCCTAGGTATCTAGTTTACAGAAATGCACAGGTTTGGTAGGTTTCCCTAGGTGGCGGCTGAGCTACAGGCCAAAATCTACGGGTAGGCACTTTGCAAAAAACACCTCTGTTTTCCTTCAAAAATTTGGCTGTGTCCACGTTGCGCTTTGGGGCGTTTCCTGTCGCGGGCGCTAGGCCTACCCACACAAGTGAGGTATCATTTTTATCGGGAGACGTGGGGGACCGCTGGGTGGAAGGAAATTTGTGGCTCCTCTCAGATTCCAGAACTTTCTGCCACAGAAATATGAGGAACATGTGTTTTTTTAGCCAAATTTTGAGGTTTGCGAAGGATTCTGGGTAACAGAACCTGGTCCGAGCCACACAAGTCACCCCATCTTGGATTCCCCTAGGTATCTAGTTTACAGAAATGCACAGGTTTGGTAGGTTTCCCTAGGTGGCGGCTGAGCTACAGGCCAAAATCTACGGGTAGGCACTTTGCAAAAAACACCTCTGTTTTCCTTCAAAAATTTGGCTGTGTCCACGTTGCGCTTTGGGGCGTTTCCTGTCGTGGGCGCTAGGCCTACCCACACAAGTGAGGTATCATTTTTATCGGGAGACGTGGGGGACCGCTGGGTTGAAGGAAATTTGTGGCTCCTCTCAGATTCCAGAACTTTCTGCCACAGAAATGTGAGGAACATGTGTTTTTTTGCCAAATTGTGAGGTTTGCAAAGGATTCTGGGTAAGAGAACCTGGTCCGAGCCACACAAGTCACCCCATCTTGGATTCCCCTAGGTCTCTAGTTTTCAGAAATGCACAGGTTTGGTAGGTTTCCCTAGGTGGCGGCTGAGCTACAGGCCAAAATCTACAGGTAGGCATTTTGCAAAAAACACCTCTGTTTTCCTTCAAAATTTGGCTGTGTCCACGTTGCGCTTTGGGGCGTTTCCTGTCGTGGGCGCTAGGCCTACCCACACAAGTGAGGTATCATTTTTATCGGGAGACGTGGGGGACCGCTGGGTGGAAGGAAATTTGTGGCTCCTCTCAGATTCCAGAACTTTCTGCCACAGAAATATGAGGAACATGTGTTTTTTTAGCCAAATTTTGAGGTTTGCGAAGGATTCTGGGTAACAGAACCTGGTCCGAGCCACACAAGTCACCCCATCTTGGTTTCCCCTAGGTCTCTAGTTTTCAGAAATGCACAGGTTTGGTAGGTTTCCCTAGGTGGCGGCTGAGCTACAGGGCAAAATCTACAGGTAGGCACTTTGCAAAAAACACCTCTGTTTTCCTTCAAAAATTTGGCTGTGTCCACGTTGCGCTTTGGGGCGTTTCCTGTCGCGGGCGCTAGGCCTACCCACACAAGTGAGGTATCATTTTTATCGGGAGACGTGGGGGAACGCTGGGTGGAAGGATATTTGTGGCTCCTCTCAGATTCCAGAACTTTCTGCCACAGAAATGTGAGGAACATGTGTTTTTTTAGCCAAATGTTGAGGTTTGCAAAGGATTCTGGGTAACAGAACCTGGCCCGAGCCACACAAGTCACCCCATCTTGGTTTCCCCTAGGTCTCTAGTTTTCAGAAATGCACAGGTTTGGTAGGTTTCCCTAGATGGCGGCTGAGCTACAGGCCAAAATCTACAGGTAGGCACTTTGCAAAAAACACCTCTGTTTTTCTTCAAAAATTTGGCTGTGTCCACTTTGCGCTTTGGGGCGTTTCCTGTCGCAGGCGCTAGGTCTACCCACACAAGTGAGGTATCATTTTTATCGGGAGACGTGGGGGAACGCTAGGTGGAAGGAAATTTGTGGCTCCTCTCAGATTCCAGAACTTTCTGCCACAGAAATGGGAGGAACAGGGTTTTTTTTAGCCAAATTTTGAGGTTTGCAAAGGATTCTGGGTAACAGAACCTGGTCCGAGCCACACAAGTCACCCCATCTTGGATTCCCCTAGGTCTCTAGTTTTCAGAAATGCACAGGTTTGGTAGGTTTCCCTAGGGGGCGGCTGAGCTACAGGCCAAAATCTACAGGTAGGCATTTTGCAAAAAACACCTCTGTTTTCCTTCAAAATTTGGCTGTGTCCACGTTGCGCTTTGGGGCGTTTCCTGTCGTGGGCGCTAGGCCTACCCACACAAGTGAGGTATCATTTTTATCGGGAGACGTGGGGGACCGCTGGGTGGAAGGAAATTTGTGGCTCCTCTCAGATTCCAGAACTTTCTGCCACAGAAATATGAGGAACATGTGTTTTTTTAGCCAAATTTTGAGGTTTGCGAAGGATTCTGGGTAACAGAACCTGGTCCGAGCCACACAAGTCACCCCATCTTGGTTTCCCCTAGGTCTCTAGTTTTCAGAAATGCACAGGTTTGGTAGGTTTCCCTAGGTGGCGGCTGAGCTACAGGGCAAAATCTACAGGTAGGCACTTTGCAAAAAACACCTCTGTTTTCCTTCAAAAATTTGGCTGTGTCCACGTTGCGCTTTGGGGCGTTTCCTGTCGCGGGCGCTAGGCCTACCCACACAAGTGAGGTATCATTTTTATCGGGAGACGTGGGGGAACGCTGGGTGGAAGGATATTTGTGGCTCCTCTCAGATTCCAGAACTTTCTGCCACAGAAATGTGAGGAACATGTGTTTTTTTAGCCAAATGTTGAGGTTTGCAAAGGATTCTGGGTAACAGAACCTGGCCCGAGCCACACAAGTCACCCCATCTTGGTTTCCCCTAGGTCTCTAGTTTTCAGAAATGCACAGGTTTGGTAGGTTTCCCTAGATGGCGGCTGAGCTACAGGCCAAAATCTACAGGTAGGCACTTTGCAAAAAACACCTCTGTTTTTCTTCAAAAATTTGGCTGTGTCCACTTTGCGCTTTGGGGCGTTTCCTGTCGCAGGCGCTAGGTCTACCCACACAAGTGAGGTATCATTTTTATCGGGAGACGTGGGGGAACGCTAGGTGGAAGGAAATTTGTGGCTCCTCTCAGATTCCAGAACTTTCTGCCACAGAAATGGGAGGAACAGGGTTTTTTTTAGCCAAATTTTGAGGTTTGCAAAGGATTCTGGGTAACAGAACCTGGTCCGAGCCACACAAGTCACCCCATCTTGGATTCCCCTAGGTCTCTAGTTTTCAGAAATGCACAGGTTTGGTAGGTTTCCCTAGGGGGCGGCTGAGCTACAGTCCAACATTTACAGGTAGGCACTTTGCAAAAAACACCTCTGTTTTCCTTCAAAAATTTGGCTGTGTCCAAGTTGCGCTTTGGGGCGTTTCCTGTCGCGGGCGCTAGGCCTACCCACACAAGTGAGGTATCATTTTTATCCGGAGACGTGGGGGAACGCTGGGTGGAAGGAAATTTGTGGCTCCTCTCAGATTCCAGAACTTTCTGCCACAGAAATGTGAGGAACATGTGTTTTTTTAGCCAAATTTTGAGGTTTGCAAAGGATTCTGGGTAACAGAACCTGGTCCGAGCCACACAAGTCACCCCATCTTGGATTACCCTAGGTCTCTAGTTTTCAGAAATGCACAGGTTTGGTAGGTTTCCCTAGGTGGCGGCTGAGATACCGGCCAAAATCTACAGGTAGGCACTTTGCAAAAAACACCTCTGTTTTCCTTCAAAAATTTGGCTGTGTCCACTTTGAGCTTTGGGGCGTTTCCTGTTGCAGGCGCTAGGTCTACCCACACAAGTGAGGTATCATTTTTATCGGGAGACGTGGGGAAACGCTGGGTGGAATGAAATTTGTGGCTCCTCTCAGATTCCAGAACTTTCTGCCACAGAAATGTGAGGAACATGTCTTTTTTTGCCAAATTTTGAGGTTTGCAAAGGATTCTGGGTAAGAGAACCTGGTCCGAGCCACACAAGTCACCCCATCTTGGATTCCCCTAGGTCTCTAGTTTTCAGAAATGCACAGGTTTGGTAGGTTTCCCTAGGTGGCGGCTGAGCTACAGGCCAAAATCTACAGGTAGGCATTTTGCAAAAAACACCTCTGTTTTCCTTCAAAATTTGGCTGTGTCCACGTTGCGCTTTGGGGCGTTTCCTGTCGTGGGCGCTAGGCCTACCCACACAAGTGAGGTATCATTTTTATCGGGAGACGTGGGGGACCGCTGGGTGGAAGGAAATTTGTGGCTCCTCTCAGATTCCAGAACTTTCTGCCACAGAAATGTGAGGAACATGTGTTTTTTTAGCCAAATTAAGAGGTTTGCGAAGGATTCTGGGTAACAGAACCTGGTCCGAGCCACACAAGTCACCCCATCTTGGATTCCCCTAGGTATCTAGTTTACAGAAATGCACAGGTTTGGTAGGTTTCCCTAGGTGGCGGCTGAGCTACAGGCCAAAATCTACGGGTAGGCACTTTGCAAAAAACACCTCTGTTTTCCTTCAAAAATTTGGCTGTGTCCACGTTGCGCTTTGGGGCGTTTCTTGTCGTGGGCGCTAGGCCTACCCACACAAGTGAGGTATCATTTTTATCGGGAGACGTGGGGGACCGCTGGGTGGAAGGAAATTTGTGGCTCCTCTCAGATTCCAGAACTTTCTGCCACAGAAATGTGAGGAACATGTGTTTTTTTAGCCAAATTTTGAGGTTTGCGAAGGATTCTGGGTAACAGAACCTGGTCCGAGCCACACAAGTCACCCCATCTTGGATTCCCCTAGGTATCTAGTTTACAGAAATGCACAGGTTTGGTAGGTTTCCCTAGGTGGCGGCTGAGCTACAGGCCAAAATCTACGGGTAGGCACTTTGCAAAAAACACCTCTGTTTTCCTTCAAAAATTTGGCTGTGTCCACGTTGCGCTTTGGGGCGTTTCCTGTCGCAGGCGCTAGGCCTACCCACACAAGTGAGGTATCATTTTTATCGGGAGACGTGGGGGAACGCTGGGTGGAAGGAAATTTGTTGCTCCTCTCAGATTCCAGAACTTTCTGCCACAGAAATGTGAGGAACATGTGTTTTTTTAGCCAAATTTTGAGGTTTGCGAAGGATTCTGCGTAACAGAACCTGGTCCGAGCCACACAAGTCACCCCATCTTGGATTCCCCTAGGTCTCTAGTTTACAGAAATGCACAGGTTTGGTAGGTTTCCCTAGGTGGCGGCTGAGCTACAGGCCAAAATCTACAGGTAGGCACTTTGCAAAAAACACCTCTGTTTTCCTTCAAAAATTTGGCTGTGTCCACGTTGCGCTTTGGGGCGTTTCCTGTCGCGGGAGCTAGGCCTACCCACACAAGTGAGGTATCATTTTTATCGGGAGACGTGGGGGAACGCTAGGTGGAAGGAAATTTGTGGCTCCTCTCAGATTCCAGAACTTTCTGCCACAGAAATGTGAGGAACATGTGTTTTTTTAGCCAAATTTTGAGGTTTGCAAAGGATTCTGGGTAACAGAACCTGGTCCGAGCCACACAAGTCACCCCATCTTGGATTCCCCTAGGTCTCTAGTTTTCAGAAATGCACAGGTTTGGTAGGTTTCCCTAGGTGGCGGCTGAGCTGCAGGCCAAAATCTACAGGTAGGCACTTTGCAAAAAACACCTCTGTTTTCCTTCAAAAATTTGGCTGTGTCCACGTTGCGCTTTGGGGCATTTCCTGTCGCAGGCGCTAGGTCTACCCACACAAGTGAGGTATCATTTTTATCGGGAGATGTGTGGGAACGCTGGGTGGAAGGATATTTGTGGCTCCTCTCAGATTCCAGAACTTTCTGCCACAGAAATGTGAGGAACATGTGTTTTTTTAGCCAAATGTTGAGGTTTGCAAAGGATTCTGGGTAACAGAACCTGGCCCGAGCCACACAAGTCACCCCATCTTGGTTTCCCCTAGGTCTCTAGTTTTCAGAAATGCACAGGTTTGGTAGGTTTCCCTAGATGGCGGCTGAGCTACAGGCCAAAATCTACAGGTAGGCACTTTGCAAAAAACACCTCTGTTTTTCTTAAAAAATTTGGCTGTGTCCACTTTGCGCTTTGGGGCGTTTCCTGTCGCAGGCGCTAGGTCTACCCACACAAGTGAGGTATCATTTTTATCGGGAGACGTGGGGGAACGCTAGGTGGAAGGAAATTTGTGGCTCCTCTCAGATTCCAGAACTTTCTGCCACAGAAATGTGAGGAACATGTGTTTTTTTAGCCAAATGTTGAGGTTTGCAAAGGATTCTGGGTAACAGAACCTGGCCCGAGCCACACAAGTCACCCCATCTTGGTTTCCCCTAGGTCTCTAGTTTTCAGAAATGCACAGGTTTGGTAGGTTTCCCTAGATGGCGGCTGAGCTACAGGCCAAAATCTACAGGTAGGCACTTTGCAAAAAACACCTCTGTTTTTCTTCAAAAATTTGGCTGTGTCCACTTTGCGCTTTGGGGCGTTTCCTGTCGCAGGCGCTAGGTCTACCCACACAAGTGAAGTATCATTTTTATCGGGAGACGTGGGGGAACGCTAGGTGGAAGGAAATTTGTGGCTCCTCTCAGATTCCAGAACTTTCTGCCACAGAAATGGGAGGAACAGGGTTTTTTTTAGCCAAATTTTGAGGTTTGCAAAGGATTCTGGGTAACAGAACCTGGTCCGAGCCACACAAGTCACCCCATCTTGGATTCCCCTAGGTCTCTAGTTTTCAGAAATGCACAGGTTTGGTAGGTTTCCCTAGGGGGCGGCTGAGCTACAGTCCAACATTTACAGGTAGGCACTTTGCAAAAAACACCTCTGTTTTCCTTCAAAAATTTGGCTGTGTCCAAGTTGCGCTTTGGGGCGTTTCCTGTCGCGGGCGCTAGGCCTACCCACACAAGTGAGGTATCATTTTTATCCGGAGACGTGGGGGAACGCTGGGTGGAAGGAAATTTGTGGCTCCTCTCAGATTCCAGAACTTTCTGCCACAGAAATGTGAGGAACATGTGTTTTTTTAGCCAAATTTTGAGGTTTGCAAAGGATTCTGGGTAACAGAACCTGGTCCGAGCCACACAAGTCACCCCATCTTGGATTACCCTAGGTCTCTAGTTTTCAGAAATGCACAGGTTTGGTAGGTTTCCCTAGGTGGCGGCTGAGATACCGGCCAAAATCTACAGGTAGGCACTTTGCAAAAAACACCTCTGTTTTCCTTCAAAAATTTGGCTGTGTCCACTTTGAGCTTTGGGGCGTTTCCTGTTGCAGGCGCTAGGTCTACCCACACAAGTGAGGTATCATTTTTATCGGGAGACGTGGGGAAACGCTGGGTGGAATGAAATTTGTGGCTCCTCTCAGATTCCAGAACTTTCTGCCACAGAAATGTGAGGAACATGTCTTTTTTTGCCAAATTTTGAGGTTTGCAAAGGATTCTGGGTAAGAGAACCTGGTCCGAGCCACACAAGTCACCCCATCTTGGATTCCCCTAGGTCTCTAGTTTTCAGAAATGCACAGGTTTGGTAGGTTTCCCTAGGTGGCGGCTGAGCTACAGGCCAAAATCTACAGGTAGGCATTTTGCAAAAAACACCTCTGTTTTCCTTCAAAATTTGGCTGTGTCCACGTTGCGCTTTGGGGCGTTTCCTGTCGTGGGCGCTAGGCCTACCCACACAAGTGAGGTATCATTTTTATCGGGAGACGTGGGGGACCGCTGGGTGGAAGGAAATTTGTGGCTCCTCTCAGATTCCAGAACTTTCTGCCACAGAAATGTGAGGAACATGTGTTTTTTTAGCCAAATTAAGAGGTTTGCGAAGGATTCTGGGTAACAGAACCTGGTCCGAGCCACACAAGTCACCCCATCTTGGATTCCCCTAGGTATCTAGTTTACAGAAATGCACAGGTTTGGTAGGTTTCCCTAGGTGGCGGCTGAGCTACAGGCCAAAATCTACGGGTAGGCACTTTGCAAAAAACACCTCTGTTTTCCTTCAAAAATTTGGCTGTGTCCACGTTGCGCTTTGGGGCGTTTCTTGTCGTGGGCGCTAGGCCTACCCACACAAGTGAGGTATCATTTTTATCGGGAGACGTGGGGGACCGCTGGGTGGAAGGAAATTTGTGGCTCCTCTCAGATTCCAGAACTTTCTGCCACAGAAATGTGAGGAACATGTGTTTTTTTAGCCAAATTTTGAGGTTTGCGAAGGATTCTGGGTAACAGAACCTGGTCCGAGCCACACAAGTCACCCCATCTTGGATTCCCCTAGGTATCTAGTTTACAGAAATGCACAGGTTTGGTAGGTTTCCCTAGGTGGCGGCTGAGCTACAGGCCAAAATCTACGGGTAGGCACTTTGCAAAAAACACCTCTGTTTTCCTTCAAAAATTTGGCTGTGTCCACGTTGCGCTTTGGGGCGTTTCCTGTCGCAGGCGCTAGGCCTACCCACACAAGTGAGGTATCATTTTTATCGGGAGACGTGGGGGAACGCTGGGTGGAAGGAAATTTGTGGCTCCTCTCAGATTCCAGAACTTTCTGCCACAGAAATGTGAGGAACATGTGTTTTTTTAGCCAAATTTTGAGGTTTGCGAAGGATTCTGCGTAACAGAACCTGGTCCGAGCCACACAAGTCACCCCATCTTGGATTCCCCTAGGTCTCTAGTTTACAGAAATGCACAGGTTTGGTAGGTTTCCCTAGGTGGCGGCTGAGCTACAGGCCAAAATCTACAGGTAGGCACTTTGCAAAAAACACCTCTGTTTTCCTTCAAAAATTTGGCTGTGTCCACGTTGCGCTTTGGGGCGTTTCCTGTCGCGGGAGCTAGGCCTACCCACACAAGTGAGGTATCATTTTTATCGGGAGACGTGGGGGAACGCTAGGTGGAAGGAAATTTGTGGCTCCTCTCAGATTCCAGAACTTTCTGCCACAGAAATGTGAGGAACATGTGTTTTTTTAGCCAAATTTTGAGGTTTGCAAAGGATTCTGGGTAACAGAACCTGGTCCGAGCCACACAAGTCACCCCATCTTGGATTCCCCTAGGTCTCTAGTTTTCAGAAATGCACAGGTTTGGTAGGTTTCCCTAGGTGGCGGCTGAGCTGCAGGCCAAAATCTACAGGTAGGCACTTTGCAAAAAACACCTCTGTTTTCCTTCAAAAATTTGGCTGTGTCCACTTTGCGCTTTGGGGCGTTTCCTGTCGCAGGCGCTAGGTCTACCCACACAAGTGAGGTATGATTTTTAGCGGGAGACGTGGGGAAACGCTGGGTGGAAGGAAATTTGTGGCTCCTCTCAGATTCCAGAACTTTCTGCCACAGAAATGTGAGGAACATGTGTTTTTTTAGCCAAATTTTGAGGTTTGCAAAGGATTCTGGGTAACAGAACCTGGTCCGAGCCACACAAGTCACCCCATCTTGGATTCCACTAGGTCTCTAGTTTTCAGAAATGCACAGGTTTGGTAGGTTTCCCTAGGTGGCGGCTGAGCTACAGGCCAAAATCTACAGGTAGGCATTTTGCAAAAAACACCTCTGTTTTCCTTCAAAAATTTGGCTGTGTCCACGTTGCGCTTTGGGGCGTTTCCTGTCGTGGGAGCTAGGCCTACCCACACAAGAGAGGTATCATTTTTATCGGGAGACGTGGGGGAACGCTGGGTGGAAGGAAATTTGTGGCTCCTCTCAAATTCCAGAACTTTCTGCAACAGAAATGTGAGGAACATGTGTTTTTTTAGCCAAATTTTGAGGTTTGCGAAGGATTCTCGGTAACAGAACCTGGTCCGAGCCACACAAGTCACCCCATCTTGGATTCCCCTAGGTCTCTAGTTTACAGAAATGCACAGGTTTGGTCGGTTTCCCTAGGTGGCGGCTGAGCTACAGGCCAAAATCTACGGGTAGGCACTTTGCAAAAAACACCTCTGTTTTCCTTCAAAAATTTGGCTGTGTCCACGTTGCGCTTTGGGGCGTTTCCTGTCGCGGGCGCTAGGCCTACCCACACAATTGAGGTATCATTTTTATCGGGAGACGTGGGGGATCGCTGGGTGGAAGGAAATTTGTGGCTCTTCTCAGATTCCAGAACTTTCTGCCACAGAAATGTGAGGAACATGTGTTTTTTTAGCCAAATTTTGAGGTTTGCGAAGGATTCTGGGTAACAGAACCTGGTCCGAGCCACACAAGTCACCCTATCTTGGATTCCCCTAAGTCTCTAGTTTACAGAAATGCACAGGTTTGGTAGGTTTCCCTAGGTGGCGGCTGAGCTACAGGCCAAAATCTACGGGTAGGCACTTTGCAAAAAACACCTCTGTTTTCCTTCAAAAATTTGGCTGTGTCCACGTTGCGCTTTGGGGCGTTTCCTGTAGCGGGCGCTAGGCCTACCCACACAAGTGAGGTATCATTTTTATCGTGAGACGTGGTGGAACGCTGGGTGGAAGGAAATTTGTGGCTCCTCTCAGATTCCAGAACTTTCTGCCACAGAAATGTGAGGAACATGTGTTTTTTTAGCCAAATTTTGAGGTTTGCGAAGGATTCTGGGTAACAGAACCTGGTCCGAGCCACACAAGTCACCCCATCTTGGATTCCCCTAGGTCTCTAGTTTACAGAAATGCACAGGTTTGGTAGGTTTCCCTAGGTGGCGGCTGAGCTACAGGCCAAAATCTACAGGTAGGCACTTTGCAAAAAACACCTCTGTTTTCCTTCAAAAATTTGGCTGTGTCCACGTTGCGCTTTGGGGCGTTTCCTGTCGCGGGCGCTAGGCCTACCCACACAAGTGAGGTATCATTTTTATCGGGATACGTGGGGGAACGCTGGGTGGAAGGATATTTGTGGCTCCTCTCAGATCCCAGAACTTTCTGCCACAGAAATGTGAGGAACATGTGTTTTTTTAGCCAAATTTTGAGGTTTGCAAAGGATTCTGGGTAACAGAACCTGGTCCGAGCCACACAAGTCACCCCATCTTGGTTTCCCCTAGGTCTCTAGTTTTCAGAAATGCACAGGTTTGGTAGGTTTCCCTAGGTGGCGGCTGAGCTACAGGCCAAAATCTACAGGTAGGCACTTTGCAAAAAACACCTCTGTTTTCCTTCAAAAATTTGGCTGTGTCCACGTTGCGCTTTGGGGCGTTTCCTGTCGCGGGAGCTAGGCCTACCCACACAAGTGAGGTATCATTTTTATCGGGAGACGTGGGGGAACGCTAGGTGGAAGGAAATTTGTGGCTCCTCTCAGATTCCAGAACTTTCTGCCACAGAAATGGGAGGAACAGGGTTTTTTTTAGCCAAATTTTGAGGTTTGCAAAGGATTCTAGGTAACAGAACCTGGTCCGAGCCACACAAGTCACCCCATCTTGGATTCCCCTAGGTCTCTAGTTTTCAGAAATGCACAGGTTTGGTAGGTTTCCCTAGGTGGCGGCTGAGCTACAGGCCAAAATCTACAGGTAGGCATTTTGCAAAAAACACCTCTGTTTTCCTTCAAAAATTTGGCTGTGTCCACGTTGCGCTTTGGGGCGTTTCCTGTCGTGGGCGCTAGGCCTACCCACACAAGTGAGGTATCATTTTTATCGGGAGACGTGGGGGACCACTGGGTGGAAGGAAATTTGTGGCTCCTTTCAGATTCCAGAACTTTCTGCCACAGAAATGTGAGGAACATGTGTTTTTTTAGCCAAATTTTGAGGTTTGCGAAGGATTCTGGGTAACAGAACCTGGTCCGAGCCACACAAGTCACCCCATCTTGGATTCCCCTAGGTCTCTAGTTTACAGAAATGCACAGGTTTGGTAGGTTTCCCTAGGTGGCGGCTGAGCTACAGGCCAAAATCTACGGGTAGGCACTTTGCAAAAAACACCTCTGTTTTCCTTCAAAAATTTGGCTGTGTCCACGTTGCGCTTTGGGGCGTTTCCTGTCGCGGGCGCTAGGCCTACCCACACAAGTGAGGTATCATTTTTATCGGGAGACGTGGGGGAACGCTGGGTGGAAGGAAATTTGTGGCTCCTCTCAGATTCCAGAACTTTCTGCCACAGAAATGTGAGGAACATGTGTTTTTTTAGCCAAATTTTGAGGTTTGCGAAGGATTCTGGGTAACAGAACCTGGTCCGAGCCACACAAGTCACCCCATCTTGGATTCCCCTAGGTCTCTATTTTACAGAAATGCACAGGTTTGGTAGGTTTCCCTAGGTGGCGGCTGAGCTACAGGCCAAAATCTACAGGTAGGCACTTTGCAAAAAACACCTCTGTTTTCCTTCAAAAATTTGGCTGTGTCCACGTTGCGCTTTGGGGCGTTTCCTGTCGCGGGCGCTAGGCCTACCCACACAAGTGAGGTATCATTTTTATCGCGAGACGTGGGGGAACGCTGGGTGGAAGGATATTTGTGGCTCCTCTCAGATTCCAGAACATTCTGCCACAGAAATGTGAGGAACATGTGTTTTTTTAGCCAAATTTTGAGGTTTGCAAAGGATTCTGGGTAACAGAACCTGGTCCGAGCCACACAAGTCACCCCATCAGGGTTTCCCCTAGGTCTCTAGTTTTCAGAAATGCACAGGTTTGGTAGGTTTCCCTAGGTGGCGGCTGAGCTACAGGCCAAAATCTACAGGTAGGCACTTTGCAAAAAACACCTCTGTTTTCCTTCAAAAATTTGGCTGTGTCCACGTTGCGCTTTGGGGCGTTTCCTGTCGCGGGAGCTAGGCCTACCCACACAAGTGAGGTATCATTTTTATCGGGAGATGTGGGGGAACGCTAGGTGGAAGGAAATTTGTGGCTCCTCTCAGATTCCAGAACTTTCTGCCACAGAAATGGGAGGAACAGGGGTTTTTTTAGCCAAATTTTGAGGTTTGCAAAGGATTCTGGGTAACAGAACCTGGTCCGAGCCACACAAGTCACCCCATCTTGGATTCCCCTAGGTCTCTAGTTTTCAGAAATGCACAGGTTTGGTAGGTTTCCCTAGGGGGCGGCTGAGCTACAGGCCAAAATTTACAGGTAGGCACTTTGCAAAAAACACCTCTGTTTTCCTTCAAAAATTTGGCTGTGTCCAAGTTGCGCTTTGGGGCGTTTCCTGTCGCGGGCGCTAGGCCTACGGACACAAGTGAGGTATCATTTTTATCCGGAGACGTGGGGGAACGCTGGGTGGAAGGAAATTTGTGGCTCCTCTCAGATTCCAGAACTTTCTGCCACAGAAATGTGAGGAACATGTGTTTTTTTAGCCAAATGTTGAGGTTTGCAAAGGATTCTGGGTAACAGAACCTGGTCCGAGCCACACAAGTCACCCCATCTTGGATTCCCCTAGGTCTCTAGTTTTCAGAAATGCACAGGTTTGGTAGTTTTCCCTAGGTGGCGGCTGAGCTACAGGCCAAAATCTACAGGTAGGCACTTTGCAAAAAACACCTCTGTTTTCCTTCAAAAATTTGGCTGTGTCCACTTTGCGCTTTGGGGCGTTTCCTGTCGCAGGCGCTAGGTCTACCCACACAAGTGAGGTATCATTTTTATCGGGAGACGTGGGGAAACGCTGGGTGGAAGGAAATTTGTGGCTCCTCTCAGATTCCAGAACTTTCTGCCACAGAAATGTGAGGAACATGTGTTTTTTTGCCAAATTTCGAGGTTTGCAAAGGATTCTGGGTAAGAGAACCTGGTCCGAGCCACACAAGTCACCCCATCTTGGATTCCCCTAGGTCTCTAGTTTTCAGAAATGCACAGGTTTGGTAGGTTTCCCTAGGTGGCGGCTGAGCTACAGGCCAAAATCTACAGGTAGGCATTTTGCAAAAAACACCTCTGTTTTCCTTCAAAATTTGGCTGTGTCCACGTTGCGCTTTGGGGCGTTTCCTGTCGTGGGCGCTAGGCCTACCCACACAAGTGAGGTATCATTTTTATCGGGAGACGTGGGGGACCGCTGGGTGGAAGGAAATTTGTGGCTCCTCTCAGATTCCAGAACTTTCTGCCACAGAAATATGAGGAACATGTGTTTTTTTAGCCAAATTTTGAGGTTTGCGAAGGTTTCTGGGTAACAGAACCTGGTCCGAGCCACACAAGTCACCCCATCTTGGATTCCCCTAGGTATCTAGTTTACAGAAATGCACAGGTTTGGTAGGTTTCCCTAGGTGGCGGCTGAGCTACAGGCCAAAATCTACGGGTAGGCACTTTGCAAAAAACACCTCTGTTTTCCTTCAAAAATTTGGCTGTGTCCACGTTGCGCTTTGGGGCGTTTCCTGTCGTGGGCGCTAGGCCTACCCACACAAGTGAGGTATCATTTTTATCGGGAGACGTGGGGGACCGCTGGGTGGAAGGCAATTTGTGGCTCCTCTCAGATTCCAGAACTTTCTGCCACAGAAATGTGAGGAACATGTCTTTTTTTAGCCAAATTTTGAGGTTTGCGAACGATTCTGGGTAACAGAACCTGGTCCGAGCCACACAAGTCACCCCATCTTGGATTCCCCTAGGTATCTAGTTTACAGAAATGCACAGGTTTGGTAGGTTTCCCTAGGTGGCGGCTGAGCTACAGGCCAAAATCTACGGGTAGGCACTTTGCAAAAAACACCTCTGTTTTCCTTCAAAAATTTGGCTGTGTCCACGTTGCGCTTTGGGGCGTTTCCTGTCGCGGGCGCTAGGCCTACCCACACAAGTGAGGTATCATTTTTATCGGGAGACGTGGGGGACCGCTGGGTGGAAGGAAATTTGTGGCTCCTCTCAGATTCCAGAACTTTCTGCCACAGAAATATGAGGAACATGTGTTTTTTTAGCCAAATTTTGAGGTTTGCGAAGGATTCTGGGTAACAGAACCTGGTCCGAGCCACACAAGTCACCCCATCTTGGATTCCCCTAGGTATCTAGTTTACAGAAATGCACAGGTTTGGTAGGTTTCCCTAGGTGGCGGCTGAGCTACAGGCCAAAATCTACGGGTAGGCACTTTGCAAAAACACCTCTGTTTTCCTTCAAAAATTTGGCTGTGTCCACGTTGCGCTTTGGGGCGTTTCCTGTCGTGGGCGCTAGGCCTACCCACACAAGTGAGGTATCATTTTTATCGGGAGACGTGGGGGACCGCTGGGTAGAAGGAAATTTGTGGCTCCTCTCAGATTCCAGAACTTTCTGCCACAGAAATGTGAGGAACATGTGTTTTTTTAGCCAAATTTTGAGGTTTGCGAAGGATTCTGGGTAACAGAACCTGGTCCGAGCCACACAAGTCACCCCATCTTGGATTCCCCTAGGTATCTAGTTTACAGAAATGCACAGGTTTGGTAGGTTTCCCTAGGTGGCGGCTGAGCTACAGGCCAAAATCTACGGGTAGGCACTTTGCAAAAAACACCTCTGTTTTCCTTCAAAAATTTGGCTGTGTCCACGTTGCGCTTTGGGGCGTTTCCTGTCGCGGGCGCTAGGCCTACCCACACAAGTGAGGTATCATTTTTATCGGGAGACGTGGGGGAACGCTGGGTGGAAGGAAATTTGTGGCTCCTCTCAGATTCCAGAACTTTCTGCCACAGAAATGTGAGGAACATGTGTTTTTTTAGCCGAATTTTGAGGTTTGCGAAGGATTCTGGGTAACAGAACCTGGTCCGAGCCACACAAGTCACCCCATCTTGGATTCCCCTAGGTCTCTAGTTTACAGAAATGCACAGGTTTGGTAGGTTTCCCTAGGTGGCGGCTGAGCTACAGGCCAAAATCTACGGGTAGGCACTTTGCAAAAAACACCTCTGTTTTCCTTCAAAAAGTTGGCTGTGTCCACGTTGCGCTTTGGGGCGTTTCCTGTCGTGGGCGCTAGGCCTACCCACACAAGTGAGGTATCATTTTTATCGGGAGACGTGGGGGACCGCTGGGTGGAAGGAAAATTGTGGCTCCTCTCAGATTCCAGAACTTTCTGCCACAGAAATGTGAGGAACATGTGTTTTTTTAGCCAAATTTTGAGGTTTGCGAAGGATTCTGGGTAACAGAACCTGGTCCGAGCCACACAAGTCACCCCATCTTGGATTCCCCTAGGTATCTAGTTTACAGAAATGCACAGGTTTGGTAGGTTTCCCTAGGTGGCGGCTGAGCTACAGGCCAAAATCTACGGGTAGGCACTTTGCAAAAAACACCTCTGTTTTCCTTCAAAAATTTGGCTGTGTCCACGTTGCGCTTTGGGGCGTTTCCTGTCGCGGGCGCTAGGCCTACCCACACAAGTGAGGTATCATTTTTATCGGGAGACGTGGGGGACCGCTGGGTGGAAGGAAATTTGTGGCTCCTCTCAGATTCCAGAACTTTCTGCCACAGAAATATGAGGAACATGTGTTTTTTTAGCCAAATTTTGAGGTTTGCGAAGGATTCTGGGTAACAGAACCTGGTCCGAGCCACACAAGTCACCCCATCTTGGATTCCCCTAGGTATCTAGTTTACAGAAATGCACAGGTTTGGTAGGTTTCCCTAGGTGGCGGCTGAGCTACAGGCCAAAATCTACGGGTAGGCACTTTGCAAAAAACACCTCTGTTTTCCTTCAAAAATTTGGCTGTGTTCACGTTGCGCTTTGGGGCGTTTCCTGTCGTGGGCGCTAGGCCTACCCACACAAGTGAGGTATCATTTTTATCGGGAGACATGGGGGACCGCTGGGTGGAAGGAAATTTGTGGCTCCTCTCAGATTCCAGAACTTTCTGCCACAGAAATGTGAGGAACATGTGTTTTTTTGCCAAATTGTGAGGTTTGCAAAGGATTCTGGGTAAGAGAACCTGGTCCGAGCCACACAAGTCACCCCATCTTGGATTCCCCTAGGTCTCTAGTTTTCAGAAATGCACAGGTTTGGTAGGTTTCCCTAGGTGGCGGCTGAGCTACAGGCCAAAATCTACAGGTAGGCATTTTGCAAAAAACACCTCTGTTTTCCTTCAAAATTTGGCTGTGTCCACGTTGCGCTTTGGGGCGTTTCCTGTCGTGGGCGCTAGGCCTACCCACACAAGTGAGGTATCATTTTTATCGGGAGACGTGGGGGACCGCTGGGTGGAAGGAAATTTGTGGCTCCTCTCAGATTCCAGAACTTTCTGCCACAGAAATATGAGGAACATGTGTTTTTTTAGCCAAATTTTGAGGTTTGCGAAGGATTCTGGGTAACAGAACCTGGTCCGAGCCACACAAGTCACCCCATCTTGGTTTCCCCTAGGTCTCTAGTTTTCAGAAATGCACAGGTTTGGTAGGTTTCCCTAGGTGGCGGCTGAGCTACAGGGCAAAATCTACAGGTAGGCACTTTGCAAAAAACACCTCTGTTTTCCTTCAAAAATTTGGCTGTGTCCACGTTGCGCTTTGGGGCGTTTCCTGTCGCGGGCGCTAGGCCTACCCACACAAGTGAGGTATCATTTTTATCGGGAGACGTGGGGGAACGCTGGGTGGAAGGATATTTGGGCTCCTCTCAGATTCCAGAACTTTCTGCCACAGAAATGTGAGGAACATGTGTTTTTTTAGCCAAATTTTGAGGTTTGCAAAGGATTCTGGGTAACAGAACCTGGCCCGAGCCACACAAGTCACCCCATCTTGGTTTCCCCTAGGTCTCTAGTTATCAGAAATGCACAGGTTTGGTAGGTTTCCCTAGATGGCGGCTGAGCTACAGGCCAAAATCTACAGGTAGGCACTTTGCAAAAAACACCTCTGTTTTTCTTCAAAAATTTGGCTGTGTCCACTTTGCGCTTTGGGGCGTTTCCTGTCGCAGGCGCTAGGTCTACCCACACAAGTGAGGTATCATTTTTATCGGGAGACGTGGGGGAACGCTAGGTGGAAGGAAATTTGTGGCTCCTCTCAGATTCCAGAACTTTCTGCCACAGAAATGGGAGGAACAGGGTTTTTTTTAGCCAAATTGTGAGGTTTGCAAAGGATTCTGGGTAACAGAACCTGGTCCGAGCCACACAAGTCACCCCATCTTGGATTCCCCTAGGTCTCTAGTTTTCAGAAATGCACAGGTTTGGTAGGTTTCCCTAGGGGGCGGCTGAGCTACAGGCCAACATTTACAGGTAGGCACTTTGCAAAAAACACCTCTGTTTTCCTTCAAAAATTTGGCTGTGTCCAAGTTGCGCTTTGGGGCGTTTCCTGTCGCGGGCGCTAGGCCTACCCACACAAGTGAGGTATCATTTTTATCCGGAGACGTGGGGGAACGCTGGGTGGAAGGAAATTTGTGGCTCCTCTCAGATTCCAGAACTTTCTGCCACAGAAATGTGAGGAACATGTGTTTTTTTAGCCAAATTTTGAGGTTTGCAAAGGATTCTGGGTAACAGAACCTGGTCCGAGCCACACAAGTCACCCCATCTTGGATTACCCTAGGTCTCTAGTTTTCAGAAATGCACAGGTTTGGTAGGTTTCCCTAGGTGGCGGCTGAGATACAGGCCAAAATCTACAGGTAGGCACTTTGCAAAAAACACCTCTGTTTTCCTTCAAAAATTTGGCTGTGTCCACTTTGAGCTTTGGGGCGTTTCCTGTTGCAGGCGCTAGGTCTACCCACACAAGTGAAGTATCATTTTTATCGGGAGACGTGGGGAAACGCTGGGTGGAAGGAAATTTGTGGCTCCTCTCAGATTCCAGAACTTTCTGCCACAGAAATGTGAGGAACATGTCTTTTTTTGCCAAATTTTGAGGTTTGCAAAGGATTCTGGGTAAGAGAACCTGGTCCGAGCCACACAAGTCACCCCATCTTGGATTCCCCTAGGTCTCTAGTTTTCAGAAATGCACAGTTTTGGTAGGTTTCCCTAGGTGGCGGCTGAGCTACAGGCCAAAATCTACAGGTAGGCATTTTGCAAAAAACACCTCTGTTTTCCTTCAAAATTTGGCTGTGTCCACGTTGCGCTTTGGGGCGTTTCCTGTCGTGGGCGCTAGGCCTACCCACACAAGTGAGGTATCATTTTTATCGGGAGACGTGGGGGACCGCTGGGTGGAAGGAAATTTGTGGCTCCTCTCAGATTCCAGAACTTTCTGCCACAGAAATGTGAGGAACATGTGTTTTTTTAGCCAAATTAAGAGGTTTGCGAAGGATTCTGGGTAACAGAACCTGGTCCGAGCCACACAAGTCACCCCATCTTGGATTCCCCTAGGTATCTAGTTTACAGAAATGCACAGGTTTGGTAGGTTTCCCTAGGTGGCGGCTGAGCTACAGGCCAAAATCTACGGGTAGGCACTTTGCAAAAAACACCTCTGTTTTCCTTCAAAAATTTGGCTGTGTCCACGTTGCACTTTGGGGCGTTTCTTGTCGTGGGCGCTAGGCCTACCCACACAAGTGAGGTATCATTTTTATCGGGAGACGTGGGGGACCGCTGGGTGGAAGGAAATTTGTGGCTCCTCTCAGATTCCAGAACTTTCTGCCACAGAAATGTGAGGAACATGTGTTTTTTTAGCCAAATTTTGAGGTTTGCGAAGGATTCTGGGTAACAGAACCTGGTCCGAGCCACACAAGTCACCCCATCTTGGATTCCCCTAGGTATCTAGTTTACAGAAATGCACAGGTTTGGTAGGTTTCCCTAGGTGGCGGCTGAGCTACAGGCCAAAATCTACGGGTAGGCACTTTGCAAAAAACACCTCTGTTTTCCTTCAAAAATTTGGCCTTGTCCACGTTGCGCTTTGGGGCGTTTCCTGTCGCGGGCGCTAGGCCTACCCACACAAGTGAGGTATCATTTTTATCGGGAGACGTGGGGGAACGCTGGGTGGAAGGAAATTTGTGGCTCCTCTCAGATTCCAGAACTTTCTGCCACAGAAATGTGAGGAACATGTGTTTTTTTAGCCAAATTTTGAGGTTTGCGAAGGATTCTGCGTAACAGAACCTGGTCCGAGCCACACAAGTCACCCCATCTTGGATTCCCCTAGGTCTCTAGTTTACAGAAATGCACAGGTTTGGTAGGTTTCCCTAGGTGGCGGCTGAGCTACAGGCCAAAATCTACAGGTAGGCACTTTGCAAAAAACACCTCTCTTTTCCTTCAAAAATTTGGCTGTGTCCACGTTGCGCTTTGGGGCGTTTCCTGTCGCGGGAGCTAGGCCTACCCACACAAGTGAGGTATCATTTTTATCGGGAGACGTGGGGGAACGCTAGGTGGAAGGAAATTTGTGGCTCCTCTCAGATTCCAGAACTTTCTGCCACAGAAATGTGAGGAACATGTGTTTTTTTAGCCAAATTTTGAGGTTTGCAAAGGATTCTGGGTAACAGAACCTGGTCCGAGCCACACAAGTCACCCCATCTTGGATTCCCCTAGGTCTCTAGTTTTCAGAAATGCACAGGTTTGGTAGGTTTCCCTAGGTGGCGGCTGAGCTGCAGGCCAAAATCTACAGGTAGGCACTTTGCAAAAAACACCTCTGTTTTCCTTCAAAAATTTGGCTGTGTCCACTTTGCGCTTTGGGGCGTTTCCTGTCGCAGGCGCTAGGTCTACCCACACAAGTGAGGTATGATTTTTAGCGGGAGACGTGGGGAAACGCTGGGTGGAAGGAAATTTGTGGCTCCTCTCAGATTCCAGAACTTTCTGCCACAGAAATGTGAGGAACATGTGTTTTTTTAGCCAAATTTTGAGGTTTGCAAAGGATTCTGGGTAACAGAACCTGGTCCGAGCCACACAAGTCACCCCATCTTGGATTCCACTAGGTCTCTAGTTTTCAGAAATGCACAGGTTTGGTAGGTTTCCCTAGGTGGCGGCTGAGCTACAGGCCAAAATCTACAGGTAGGCATTTTGCAAAAAACACCTCTGTTTTCCTTCAAAAATTTGGCTGTGTCCACGTTGCGCTTTGGGGCGTTTCCTGTCGTGGGAGCTAGGCCTACCCACACAAGTGAGGTATCATTTTTATCGGGAGACGTGGGGGAACGCTGGGTGGAAGGAAATTTGTGGCTCCTCTCAAATTCCAGAACTTTCTGCAACAGAAATGTGAGGAACATGTGTTTTTTTAGCCAAATTTTGAGGTTTGCGAAGGATTCTCGGTAACAGAACCTGGTCCGAGCCACACAAGTCACCCCATCTTGGATTCCCCTAGGTCTCTAGTTTACAGAAATGCACAGGTTTGGTAGGTTTCCCTAGGTGGCGGCTGAGCTACAGGCCAAAATCTACGGGTAGGCACTTTGCAAAAAACACCTCTGTTTTCCTTCAAAAATTTGGCTGTGTCCACGTTGCGCTTTGGGGCGTTTCCTGTCGCGGGCGCTAGGCCTACCCACACAATTGAGGTATCATTTTTATCGGGAGACGTGGGGGATCGCTGGGTGGAAGGAAATTTGTGGCTCTTCTCAGATTCCAGAACTTTCTGCCACAGAAATGTGAGGAACATGTGTTTTTTTAGCCAAATTTTGAGGTTTGCGAAGGATTCTGGGTAACAGAACCTGGTCCGAGCCACACAAGTCACCCTATCTTGGATTCCCCTAAGTCTCTAGTTTACAGAAATGCACAGGTTTGGTAGGTTTCCCTAGGTGGCGGCTGAGCTACAGGCCAAAATCTACGGGTAGGCACTTTGCAAAAAACACCTCTGTTTTCCTTCAAAAATTTGGCTGTGTCCACGTTGCGCTTTGGGGCGTTTCCTGTAGCGGGCGCTAGGCCTACCCACACAAGTGAGGTATCATTTTTATCGTGAGACGTGGTGGAACGCTGGGTGGAAGGAAATTTGTGGCTCCTCTCAGATTCCAGAACTTTCTGCCACAGAAATGTGAGGAACATGTGTTTTTTTAGCCAAATTTTGAGGTTTGCGAAGGATTCTGGGTAACAGAACCTGGTCCGAGCCACACAAGTCACCCCATCTTGGATTCCCCTAGGTCTCTAGTTTACAGAAATGCACAGGTTTGGTAGGTTTCCCTAGGTGGCGGCTGAGCTACAGGCCAAAATCTACAGGTAGGCACTTTGCAAAAAACACCTCTGTTTTCCTTCAAAAATTTGGCTGTGTCCACGTTGCGCTTTGGGGCGTTTCCTGTCGCGGGCGCTAGGCCTACCCACACAAGTGAGGTATCATTTTTATCGGGATACGTGGGGGAACGCTGGGTGGAAGGATATTTGTGGCTCCTCTCAGATCCCAGAACTTTCTGCCACAGAAATGTGAGGAACATGTGTTTTTTTAGCCAAATTTTGAGGTTTGCAAAGGATTCTGGGTAACAGAACCTGGTCCGAGCCACACAAGTCACCCCATCTTGGTTTCCCCTAGGTCTCTAGTTTTCAGAAATGCACAGGTTTGGTAGGTTTCCCTAGGTGGCGGCTGAGCTACAGGCCAAAATCTACAGGTAGGCACTTGGCAAAAAACACCTCTGTTTTCCTTCAAAAATTTGGCTGTGTCCACGTTGCGCTTTGGGGCGTTTCCTGTCGCAGGAGCTAGGCCTACCCACACAAGTGAGGTATCATTTTTATCGGGAGACGTGGGGAAACGCTGGGTGGAAGGAAATTTGTGGCTCCTCTCATATTCCAGAACTTTCTGCCACAGAAATGTGAGGAACATGTGTTTTTTTAGCCAAATTTTGAGGTTTGCAAAGGATTCTGGGTAACAGAACCTGGTCCGAGCCACACAAGTCACCCCATCTTGGATTCCCCTAGGTCTCTAGTTTTCAGAAATGCACAGGTTTGGTAGGTTTCCCTAGGTGGCGGCTGAGCTACAGGCCAAAATCTACAGGTAGGCATTTTGCAAAAAACACCTCTGTTTTCCTTCAAAAATTTGGCTGTGTCCACGTTGCGCTTTGGGGCGTTTCCTGTCGTGGGCGCTAGGCCTACCCACACAAGTGAGGTATCATTTTTATCGGGAGACGTGGGGGACCGCTGGGTGGAAGGAAATTTGTGGCTCCTCTCAGATTCCAGAACTTTCTGCCACAGAAATGTGAGGGACATGTGTTTTTTTAGCCAAATTTTGAGGTTTGCGAAGGATTCTGGGTAACAGAACCTGGTCCGAGCCACACAAGTCACCCCATCTTGGATTCCCCTAGGTCTCTAGTTTACAGAAATGCACAGGTTTGGTGGGTTTCCCTAGGTGGCGGCTGAGCTACAGGCCAAAATCTACGGGTAGGCACTTTGCAAAAAACACCTCTGTTTTCCTTCAAAAATTTGGCTGTGTCCACGTTGCGCTTTGGGGCGTTTCCTGTCGCGGGCGCTAGGCCTACCCACACAAGTGAAGTATCATTTTTATCAGGAGACGTGGGGGAACGCTGGGTGGAAGGAAATTTGTGGCTCCTCTCAGATTCCAGAACTTTCTGCCACAGAAATGGGAGGAACATGTGTTTTTTTAGCTAAATTTTGAGGTTTGCGAAGGATTCTGGGTAACAGAACCTGGTCCGAGCCACACAAGTCACCCCATCTTGGATTCCCCTAGGTCTCTATTTTACAGAAATGCACAGGTTTGGTAGGTTTCCCTAGGTGGCGGCTGAGCTACAGGCCAAAATCTACAGGTAGGCACTTTGCAAAAAACACCTCTGTTTTCCTTCAAAAATTTGGCTGTGTCCACGTTGCGCTTTGGGGCGTTTCCTGTCGCGGGCGCTAGTCCTACCCACACAAGTGAGGTATCATTTTTATCGCGAGACGTGGGGGAACGCTGGGTGGAAGGATATTTGTGGCTCCTCTCAGATTCCAGAACTTTCTACCACAGAAATGTGAGGAACATGTGTTTTTTTAGCCAAATTTTGAGGTTTGCAAAGGATTCTGGGTAACAGAACCTGGTCCGAGCCACACAAGTCACCCCATCTTGGTTTCCCCTAGGTCTCTAGTTTTCAGAAATGCACAGGTTTGGTAGGTTTCCCTAGGTGGCGGCTGAGCTACAGGCCAAAATCTACGGGTAGGCACTTTGCAAAAAACACCTCTGTTTTCCTTCAAAAATTTGGCTGTGTCCACGTTGCGCTTTGGGGCGTTTCCTGTCGCGGGCGCTAGGCCTACCCACACAAGTGAAGTATCATTTTTATCAGGAGACGTGGGGGAACGCTGGGTGGAAGGAAATTTGTGGCTCCTCTCAGATTCCAGAACTTTCTGCCACAGAAATGGGAGGAACATGTGTTTTTTTAGCTAAATTTTGAGGTTTGCGAAGGATTCTGGGTAACAGAACCTGGTCCGAGCCACACAAGTCACCCCATCTTGGATTCCCCTAGGTCTCTATTTTACAGAAATGCACAGGTTTGGTAGGTTTCCCTAGGTGGCGGCTGAGCTACAGGCCAAAATCTACAGGTAGGCACTTTGCAAAAAACACCTCTGTTTTCCTTCAAAAATTTGGCTGTGTCCACGTTGCGCTTTGGGGCGTTTCCTGTCGCGGGCGCTAGTCCTACCCACACAAGTGAGGTATCATTTTTATCGCGAGACGTGGGGGAACGCTGGGTGGAAGGATATTTGTGGCTCCTCTCAGATTCCAGAACTTTCTACCACAGAAATGTGAGGAACATGTGTTTTTTTAGCCAAATTTTGAGGTTTGCAAAGGATTCTGGGTAACAGAACCTGGTCCGAGCCACACAAGTCACCCCATCTTGGTTTCCCCTAGGTCTCTAGTTTTCAGAAATGCACAGGTTTGGTAGGTTTCCCTAGGTGGCGGCTGAGCTACAGGCCAAAATCTACAGGTAGGCACTTTGCAAAAAACACCTCTGTTTTCCTTCAAAAATTTGGTTGTGTCCACGTTGCGCTTTGGGGCGTTTCCTGTCGCGGGAGCTAGGCCTACCCACACAAGTGAGGTATCATTTTTATCGGGAGACGTGGGGGAATGCTAGGTGGAAGGAAATTTGTGGCTCCTCTCAGATTCCAGAACTTTCTGCCACAGAAATGTGAGGAACATGTGTTTTTTTAGCCAAATTTTGAGGTTTGCAAAGGATTCTGGGTAACAGAACCTGGTCCGAGCCACACAAGTCACCCCATCCTGGATTGCCCTACGTCTCTAGTTTTCAGAAATGCACAGGTTTGGTAGGTTTCCCTAGGTGGCGGCTGAGCTACAGGCCAAAATCTACAGGTAGGCACTTTGCAAAAAACACCTCTGTTTTCCTTCAAAAATTTGGATGTGTCCACTTTGCGCTTTGGGGCGTTTCCTGTCGCAGGCGCTAGGTCTACCCACACAAGTGAGGTATCATTTTTATCGGGAGACGTGGGGAAACGCTGGGTGGAAGCAAATTTGTGGCTCCTCTCAGATTCCAGAACTTTCTGCCACAGAAATGTGAGGAACATGTGTTTTTTTAGCCAAATTTTGAGGTTTGCAAAGGATTCTGGGTAACAGAACCTGGTCCGAGCCACACAAGTCACCCCATCTTGGATTCCCCTAGGTCTCTAGTTTACAGAAATGCACAGGTTTGGTAGGTTTCCCTAGGTGGCGGCTGAGCTACAGGCCAAAATCTACGGGTAGGCACTTTGCAAAAAACACCTCTGTTTTCCTTCAAAAATTTGGCTGTGTCCACGTTGCGCTTTGGGGCGTTTCCTGTCGCGGGCGCTAGGCCTACCCACACAAGTGAGGTATCATTTTTATCGGGAGACGTGGGGGAACGCTGGGTGGAAGGAAATTTGTGGCTCCTCTCAGATTCCAGAACTTTCTGCCACAGAAATGTGAGGAACATGTGTTTTTTTAGCTAAATTTTGAGGTTTGCAAAGGATTCTGGGTAACAGAACCTGGTCCGAGCCACACAAGTCACCCCATCTTGGTTTCCCCTAGGTCTCTAGTTTTCAGAAATGCACAGGTTTGGTAGGTTTCCCTAGGTGGCGGCTGAGCTACAGGCCAAAATCTACAGGTAGGCACTTTGCAAAAAACACCTCTGTTTTCCTTCAAAAATTTGGCTGTGTCCACGTTGCGCTTTGGGGCGTTTCCTGTCGCGGGAGCTAGGCCTACACACACAAGTGAGGTATCATTTTTATCGGGAGACGTGGGGGAACGCTAGGTGGAAGGAAATTTGTGGCTCCTCTCAGATTCCAGAACTTTCTGCCACAGAAATGTGAGGAACATGTGTTTGTTTAGCCAAATTTTGAGGTTTGCAAAGGATTCTGGGTAACAGAACCTGGTCCGAGCCACACAAGTCACCCCATCTTGGATTCCCCTAGGTCTCTAGTTTTCAGAAATGCACAGGTTTGGTAGGTTTCCCTAGGTGGCGGCTGAGCTACAGGCCAAAATCTACAGGTAGGCACTTTGCAAAAAACACCTCTGTTTTCCTTCAAAAATTTGGCTGTGTCCACGTTGCGCTTTGGGGCGTTTCCTGTCGCAGGCGCTAGGCCTACCCACACAAGTGAGGTATCATTTTTATCGGGAGACGTGGGGGAACGCTGGGTGGAAGGACATTTGTGGCTCCTCTCAGATTCCAGAACTTTCTGCCACAGAAATTTGAGGAACATGTGTTTGTTTAGCCAAATTTTGAGGTTTGCAAAGGATTCTGGGTAACAGAACCTGGTCCGAGCCACACAAGTCACCCCATCTAGGATTCCCCTAGGTCTCTAGTTTTTAGAAATGCACAGGTTTGGTAGGTTTCCCTAGGTGGTGGCTGAGCTAGAGGCCAAAATCTACAGGTAGGCACTTTGCTAAAAACAGGTCTGTTTTCTGTGATGTGTCCACGTTGTGTTTTGGGACATATTCTGTCGCGGGCGCTAGGCCTACCCACACAAGTGAGGTATCATTTTTATCGGGAGACTTGGGGGAACATAGAATAGCAAAAAAAGTGTTATTGCCCCTTGTCTTTCTCTACATTTTTCCCTTCCAAATGTAAGACAGTGTGTAAAAAGACATCTATTTGAGAAATGCCCTGTAATTCACATGCTAGTATGGGCACCCCGGAATTCAGAGATGTGCAAATAACCACTGCTTCTCAACACCTTATCTTGTGCCCATTTTGGAAATACAAAGGTTTTCTTGATAGCTATTTTTTACTCTTTATATTTCAGCAAATTAATTGCTGTATACCCGGCATAGAATGAAAACCCACTGCAGGGTGTAGGTCATTTATTGGCTCTGGGTACCTAGAGTTCTTTATGAACCTACAAGCCCTATATATCCCCGCAACCAGAAGAGTCCAGCAGACGTAACGGTATATTGCTTTCGAAAATCTGACATTGCAGGAAAAAGTTACAGAGTAAAACTTAGAGAAAAATTGATGTTTTTTTTAACCTCAATTTCAATATTTTTCTTTTTCAGTTGTTATTTTCTGTAGGAAACCCTTGTAGGATCTACACAAATTACCCCTTGCTGAATTCAGAATTTTGTCTACTTTTTAGAAATGTTGCGGTTTCTGGGATCCAGCATTGGTTTCATGCCCATTTCTGTCACTGACTGGAAGGAGGCTGAAAGCACAAAAAATCGTAAAAATGGGGTATGTCCCAGTAAAATGCCAAAATTGTGTTGAAAAATTGGGTTTTCTGATTCAAGTCTGCCTGTTCCTAAAAGCTGGGAAGCTGGTGATTTTATCACCGCAAACCCTTTGTTGATGCCCTTTTCAGGGAAAAAACCACAAGCCTTCTTCTGCAGCCCATTTTTCCATTTTTTTTTTTTAAAACGAAATTTTCACTGTTTTTTGGCTAATTTCTTGGCCTCCTTCTGGGGAACCCACAAAGTCTGGGTACCTCTAGAATCCCTAGGATGTTTGAAAAAAAGGACGCAAATTTGGCGTGGGTAGCTTACGTGAACAAAAAGTTTTGAGGGCCTAAGCGCGAACTGCTCCAAATAGCCAAAAAAAGGCTCGGCACAGGAGGGGGAAAAGGCCTGGCAGCGAAGGGGTTAATATCATTAATGTGGATGGATATCTCAATGCAATAATGAAGTCTAACCACTGAAACACTGAAACTTTAGATTAGAAATTGGGTTTCTAGTTGGCAGAGGTATGCCCCCTATCCAAGTAAGGACCACAATCCTAGTCAGGGTCACAATACACCCCAAATTATCCTGTGCTCACCCTGTGGTAGCTCGGCACAGAGCAGACAGGCTTAACTTAGAAGGCCATGTGCAAAGTATTTGTGCAATAACTCATACAGTAACACAGTGAAAACACCGCTAAATGTCTCCACACCAGTTTAGGAAAATAGATAATATTTATCTGAATAAAATAAGACCAAAACAACAAAAATCCAATATGCGCAAGTCAAGATATCACTTTTAAAAGGTTTAAATGAGACTCAATTCTTAAGAAGCAGTAGTTGTGTCCTTTTAACACACAGTCCCGGGGGTGTGTCACAAAAAACAGTGCAGAGGGGCAACAGAGGACTAGATGCATCGAAAAGGAAAGTGATGTGTCAATTTTTCCAGCCCGGCAAAGGCGATGCATCGTTTCTTCACACGTTTGCAAGGCGGTGCATTCGCTTCCAGGAGTGCAGCCTTGATTCCTCACTACGATGCAGGGAAATTTTGATGCCAAGGGATGATGCGTGGAAAACAGAAAACGTGTTGAGCAGAGGTAATAGGCACTGAATCTTTCCAGCATGTGATGTGGTGATTTTTCAGCCGCGAGGCTGGCACAGTGTCGTTCCGGCAGGCATTGCATCGATTTTCTGAAACACTGGATTTTCTCTTCTTTGGTGAAGACTTTGAGAGCCCTGAGACCTCTGAACAGGAGGCAAGCTCAATCCAAGCCCTTGAAGAGCACTTGAGGAGAAACGCAGAGTCCTTCAAGCAGAGTCAGGGGTCAGCAGGGCAACAAGCAGGCCAGCAGTCCTTCCAGCAAAGCAGTCCAGATGAGTCCTTTGGGCAGCCAGCCAGTCCCTTAGACAGAGTCTAGTTGTGGGTCCAGAAGTGTCTGATCTGGTGGGGTGACAGTCCCAATATATATTTACCCAAAAGGGCCTTTGAAGTGGAGGAAACTTCAAAGAGTGGTTTTGAAGTACACCACTTCCCCTTTAAACCCAGGCCTGTCTGTCAGGAGCCCTGTGGGGGGTTATCAGTCATTTACGACACAGATGGCAGTGAGTGGAGAGAATGACTTACTTACTGAAAGTGGCATTTCTGAAATAGTAATGTAAAGTCCAACTTCACCAGTAAGTAGGATTTCTCACTACCATTCCAACTATGTCAAATATGATGTCTATACCTCTCAGATAAGAAATTACCACTTAAAATCATATAAGGGCATCATTATTGCTGACCCGTGAGAGGAGCAGGCTTCACAGTAGTGAAAAACTACTTTAGGATTTTTTCACTACCAGGACATGTAAAACTTATAAGTACATGTCCTGCCTTTTACTTACATAGCACCCTGCCCTACAGGTTACCTATTGCATACCTTAGTGGTAGAATGGAAGAAATGGCAAGTTTAAGGCTTGGCACATAGTTGTAAATGCCAGGTTGAAGTGGCAGTTAAACTGCACACACAGGCCTAGCAATGGAAGCCCTGAGACATGGTTAAGGGGCTACATATGTGGCTGGCACAATCAGTGCTGCAGGCCCACTAGTAGCATTTAAATTACAGGCCCTGGGCACATTTAGTACACTTTACTAGGGACTTACAGGTAAATTAAATATGCCAATTGGGTATGAGCCAATGTTAACATGTTTAGGGGAAAAGCACACAAGCAATTTAGCACTGGTCAACAGTGGTAACATGCACAGAGTCTTAAAACCAGCAAAAATGAGATCAAGAAAATGGAGAGAGGCATGCAAAATGTTGGGGGAAGACCATCCTTAGGCTGTCAGGTCTAACACTTTATAAAGGTGCACACTAATGTTAATAAAAAATGCTTACATGTATTCATTAGTTATGTTCATATTCACACAATAAGTTGTATTTGAAGAAGTAAGCCTATATTTCTTATTCATGTTCAGCATTTATTTGACAAGTACATGTGCATGCATCTATGATTATGTATTCAGAATGCACATTCAGTGTTGGGGAAAGTTAGTGTTAGACATTGGGTATCTAGTTGGCAGAGGTGTGAACCATATCAAGGTAGGGAACACAATTGTAGTCAGGTTAAGCTAGATATTCCTTTAGAGATAACATGTGCTCACCCTCTACTAGCTCGGCACAGGCTTATCTAAATAAGCAATGTGTAAAGTATTTGTGCAACACACATACACAGTAGCACAATCAAAACATCACAAAATAGAGAATATTTATCTCAATAAAACAAGACCAAAATGACAAAATTCCTACCAGTAGAAGTTGAGATATTAATTTCTAAAGAATAAACTCAAATTAGTGCTTAGAAGTCACTTGGGGTCAAAAGGTTACTTGAGGTCGCAAGGGACCAGTGCAAATCCAAAGTTCAGGCTGATCACGAAGGAGAGTAGGCCAGCTACAGAAGCCATGCATGGTCCCGCTGAAGAAATACCTTGTATGGAGCAAGCGCCAACATTGAGGACCAAATGTGAAGGCAATGTGTTGATATTTTCTACGCAGTAGGGTCTCCCATCGGCATTGAGCTCCGTAGAGATTAATGCAATGTGTCATGCACCACACAGGCTGTGAATCAGCTATAGTCTAACAGCCTCTGCACTGGCGTCAAAGGGGCGATGAGTCAGTTCCAACCAGGGCAGTGGTGATGATGCATCGGTTTTTAGCCCACAGAAGATGCAAAACCCACTTCTGTGGCCCAGAACTTGAGGGGTCAGCTCAGGCAAAAGTAGGCCTCACAAATGGCAGAGTCCAGCAGTACCAGGAGAGTTGCTGGCAGTATTTGATGTCCCTGAGACTGCAGAAGAACAAGGGGCAAGCCAGCTAGCCCTTGGAGTCACTCTGGGTTCAAGTGAGATGGGTCCAGTACTTGTCCTCAGGGCAGACATCAGCAGGTAGCAGAGCAGCTCAGAAAAGTAGAGAAACAGTTCCATAGAACAGTCAATCCATAATCAGTGGCAATCCTTATAGCACAGCTGAGGTTCTTCAAAGGTCCAGAAGTGTATTGATTTTGTGGGGTCAAATACCCAGTACTTATACCCAAATGTGCGTTTAAAGTGGGGGTGACTTCAAATCAGCTCCTTAAAATGCACAGGGCCCCCTTTAACCCCAGGCCTGGTTCCAGGCTATCAGTAGGGTGTAATCAGCCCTTTGTGTGGGGACAGGCACTTCCCTAATAAAGTATATGTCAGATCTCCTCCACCCTTCCTGCCCAAGAAGGCCCATCAGAATGCAGATGAGTCCTTGTCTCACCCACCCCGCCTGTGTTTGTGGCTTTCTGGAGGGAATGCACAAAGTGTAGCTGTCACCCACTCCTGACGTATAATACAGACAGGCTGCAAGGCACACAGAGGAGTAAGAACAGAGAAATGTCCACTTTATAGAAGTGGCATTTCTAAAATGGTAATGCTAAATTCAACTTTACCGCGGAAGATGATTTATCAGTACCATTACAGTGATATGAAACACTATGTAGCTACTCCTTTCTGATCGGAAATTACAGCTTTAAAGTATATTAACCCCATCAGTGCATTGACCGACACCAGGGAGGATTTTATTTTACTTTAACACCCCTCGGGAGACACGGAAGAGCTTCAGTGTCTCCCCCATCAACCCCTACCCGCCCATCTGTGGCAACAGCATGATGTGAGGAGCGCTGACGTCACAGCTGTTTTCCCCATCAGAGTAGGAAGCAGCAGCTAAGGCAGCTTTCTGCTCCCATGGGGAAAATAGGCCCCAAAGGGCCTCCCCAGCTTTCAGGAAGGACTTGTTTGAAAGGGGAGATTCTCCACTGTCATACAAGACCTTCCTGAAAGGGTTTTGTGGCTGTGGATCTCAGCCAAAAAACACCACTAGACACCAGGGATTTACTTTGGGGGGGGGGCGGCACTCGTGGAAATGGGCCCCCCTTTTCCCCCACAGGTTGCATTATTTTAAAAAATAACGATATGGAGATTTTTTGTGTTTGTAGATGTGTGGCTACTGTTGACCCTGGAGTGATCCATTCCTGATGCGGGCACTAGGCACAGGCACACAAGTGGGGTTGTGTTTTTATCATGGCAAGAATGGAAACACTGGGTGATAGGAATTTTGTGGATCCCTGCACATTCCTGTAGTTTACATGACAGAAAAGCATAGGAAATAGTGTTTTTAATCAATGTTTCACGTTTGGAGGGTATTCTAAGAAGGAAATCTTTGTGGAATCCACACATGCCATACCTCCATGGACTGCCCAGGGTGTCTACTTTTCAGAAATATCTGAGTTTGTTAGATTTCCCTATATGGCCACTGAGCCCAGGCCCAAAGACACAGGTGACCGTCTTACAAAACCAGGCTGTTTTGTGATAGGTAATTTTGATGTCTCCACAATACATTTTGGGACCTTTTCTGCCGTGGTCACTTGGCCACCCACACAAGTGGGGCAACGTTTTTCTCTGGAGGCTTAAAGGAACGCTGGGTGGTAGGAAATGTGTGGCTGCCTGCAGGTTCCGGGACTTTCTCTCATGGAAATACAAGGAAAATGTGTTTTTAAACAAAATTTGTGATTTGCAGGGGATTCTGGGTGAAGGAAAACTGGTGAGAGCCACGCAAGCTCTGCAACATTGGATCTCCCGGGTAATAGTATGTTAAAGTTAATCCAACACTCACACTGGTTGGTTTTAACTTCTCCAGAAATTATAGTGTCAAAGCATGAATACTTATCAAAGTATCTGAATTGGGAAACCAAGCCTTCTGAAGATGAGCGATAAAGCTACTTCACGCCACCAACAACTTTATGGTCCATTCACACACCATTCACACACAACAGCCGACCACGGGACCGATCCAACCACTCACTGCACTCACATCAGCTTACCTCCACCAGACAAGGCCCCATCACATTCATATGGTTCAGTATGGAATCCGTTTTTCTGCATTTTACCACCTGTCAGGTAACCGCCTCCTTCTTCCTGAACATTTACAAAGGCATGCGTAAGGAACCTTTACTACTGGCTCCCAAGACAGCCACATGAGGCTCAGGAAGACATGTTTTTCATGCATCTTTAACACATTCACGGTGCCAAATCCAACTCCTTAAAAGTTTGTGGATTAAGTTAGGGGTTTCCGAGTATGCCTTGTGAGGTCTGTGCCTCAAACTGAGTGAGCATATCTGCCTTTGAAACTAAGGCAGACATGGTGGGTAATTTTTGCAAAGTTCCCTAAAGAGAACCTCGTAAACTATGAAGAAGTGCAGTTTTTGGCACAGAGGGTAGTCCGTGAGAATGTAGTATATGTCCTAGCCACCGTTATGTGCAGTGCGGTGACTTTAATGCTCTTATCATGCAGCAAATTGAACATCTACTATGTTCTGATTGAGCATGGACATGGCAAGCAGGTCAAATACTGACCATACGTGTCATTGTCCTTCAGTGCCAGCATGCCACAAATGGGTTTGAATCCATAGGTGTAGGTAATGTGCATCTGAACTAGTTTTACTATCTGCCTTCTACCTGTGCAATATCCCTGAGCAAGCACATCTGCCATAAGTTTTTCTTACCCATTCATCTCAGAGTCCTGACTAATCCTGTATAATTGCCAAATTAACCTATTCTAATGCCTTCTGCTATTAGCTACTTGAAGCTCAAGAAAATCACTTACTGTGATAAATCCAACTCCTTCCAGTTTTTAGACGCAAGTTGGGGGTGTCTGAGTATGCCTTGCAAGGCCTATACCTCAAACTGAGCAAGCATATCTACAGTTGAAACTAAGGAAGACATGATGGTGAATACCAACTAAGGTCTGTTAAGTAAAAAGCACAACAAATATCCTGTGGTACTCATTCACCAACATTTCTACTTTCACTTTGAAAGTGAAGCTACAAATTTAGTTTGAATAAATTCAAACAAGTAGAAATGTTTGAGACTCTGTCCCACAGGCCATTTGTTTGACTTATTACACTTACTCTGGTTGTCGTTGGCAATCAGGGTGGTCCTTGTGTAGCATACATAAGTTCTCTAACAAGCACTTCAAAATTCAGTCATTGATTTAGCATTTTACCACACAGTGTACTCCATGATAATGTGACATACGTTCTGTCCACTAGTATGTGCAGTGTGGGGACTGTAATGCATATTATTCTTACAGAACACCATGCTCTGACGGCTAATAAAGGTGTTGAGCAGACCATAAGAAAGCACCTGATTTCCTGAAGGAGATGAACTAAAAATCTGCTAATGAAGCAGTGGCCCATGGATGTTTAGTATCCATGCACAGCCGCTGAAAGGTTTACCCGGCAGCTCTACCTCAGTAGATTTCCCAGAATTTTAGTATAATACAATTTAAAGCAAGTAAGGAAACAGAGGCCTGGCTGAGATGGGCACTGGGGGCAGTAACAGCAACTCTCCTGCCGCTTTCCATGCTTCAAACACACTTTACAGTGATGACATGGACAATCCTTTTTCGGTGTTTTAGGAATATGATCTGCAAAGTGTCTCCCCCGAGCCTTGCCACATCCTCCAGAATATATGAAGTGGGGGCTGCTGCTTCTGTAACAGCAGTGAGGCTTTCAATCACAGACAATTGGAAGTCAAGGAAATACATGATTCTTCCGGTGGTTGTCTGACAATAAACAACATACGCATTCTATGTCGCCATCTGGATCAGGTGGGTAAAGAGTTTCTTGTACTGAGTGCGAGTTTTATGACATGGATTGAATGGCTCAAGAACCTGGTTGTTCTCGTCCACCCCGCCCATGTACCTATTGTAATCAAGTATACAGATGGGCGTGTGGACCTTGGCCCTCTAACCACAAACCATGATGGAGAAAGTGCCTTCATCATGAATAGTAGTGAGCACATGTACATCATGCCTATCCAAGAACTTGACAGCGAGCAATTAGTTGAACACAACGCACTTCTCTGGGATTTCTGGAGCTCCTTGCAAACAAGCTCCTGCAAGAATCATTTCAGTTGCAATGAACTGTACTGGAGGCCACAGTGCCAGCTTTGTTGAGCTCACTGAGCAGCACTACTCCTGCATAGAAATTGACCATATAAAGGCTACACCCTTCATGAAGGAGTGGCTGTACAAGCTCCCATGTAATCTTCCCTGTTACCCCTAACCTCGTAGGGGAAACTATAGGGATTAGTGTGGAGTCCTTCCCTGTATACATTCTCAAGCTGTACCCATAGCCAGATGACCTCTCACACAGCATGCACAGCTTGATGCCATAGCAAGCTCTTTTGCTCGCAATGTACTACCTGAACAGCATCCACCCTTTGTACAGGATCAAGGACTAATTGACTGCTATATTTTTTCCAGGAGTATAGATCTCTGGAAACCTGGCAGACAAATGTTCCATGACAGGCCGAATTATGAACAACCTGTCATGGTCTCGATGGTCCCGGACAATGCAGCAGAATTGTCATTGAAATGCAGCATGTGCTGAAATAGCAAAAAACGATCTCTGCTCATGTATGGTGTGAAGATGGGGGTTACCCAAACCATGTGAGTCTTGTAATAGGAATACAAGGAATATTTCTGCACTAGCCCCATTTTGTGCGTAAGCCCCAAAAATATCTTCAACTTTGCCAGTGAATTGTTCTGCACACAAATTTGTTTGCGGCACAATTTGCTGAAGGAAGTCAACATCCAAAAAGAGATGGAAGTAGTCGACTGGCAAAAAGTTGGCCGTATCGATTTTACATCCAGCGTCACGAGTAAAAGGTGGAATTTGAGGCTGAACTAAATTGGGGGGCAGAAAGAGAGCACTCTGTCTGTGGTTGCAGCCACATGCACCTGCTCTCTGGGTTGGGCTAACTCACTGTTATCCAGCTGCAGACACTGCACTTGTAAAGGTACAGCACGGCTGTCCTCATTGTCTCCCTCAGAATCACTGGAAAAGGTGTTGTCTGATGGGACTTCACCAACTGAAAAATAACTACCAGATTCCGCTCCATTGTCCTCTCCCTCAGATGCTGTCTCAGTATCTGCTGCCTCAGTCTCTGATCCTGCCTCAGAGCTGTCCACCATAACTGAGTTACAGCTTCAGCAGCACTCATCCAACAATACACCATCTTTGATACTGGCTAAACTGTCCCTCATAAGCACTAGCCTATGTAGGTGGTAGAAATGGTCACAAAATTTCTACCATTAAAAGGACCAGACACAACAGTAGGGTAGGGTTTTTATCGGGACAAGTTGGGGAACTCTAGGTGGTAAGATGTTTGTGGATCCATGCATATTCCTGTACTTTACTTCACAGAAATGCATGAAAAATTGTGTTTTTATTCAACGATTCACTTTTGCAGGGTATTCTGTGTGAAAAATCTTCAGGGCCATGAACTTCCTGGGTGTCCAAATGTCTGGGTTTGGTATGCTTCCCTAAATGGTTCCAGATCCCAGGACTAATTAGTACACTCACCTTAGTTGCAGCCACTTGCCCTACCCACACAAGTGAGTTACAATTTTTATCGGGAGACTTGGAGGAATGGTTTGTGGAAGGAAGTTTGTGGCGTCCCTTAGGTTCCACAACTTTGCATTTAGGAAATGTTGTTTTTTAGACATATTTAGAGGTGTGCAAAAGATTCCCCATTCTGGATTACCCTAGGTGTCTAATTTATCAAAATATATAGATTTGCTAGATTTTGCTAGGTTCCGGCTGAGCTAGAAGCCGAAATTCACAGCTAGGAACTTTGCAAAAGAAGCGTCTTTCAATGGAAAAATGTGATGTGTCCATGTTGTGTTTTGGGGCATTTCCTGTTGTGGGCACTAGGCTCTCTAGACTTGGGGAAATATTGGGTCAAAGGAAGTATGTGGCTCCCCTCAGGTTCCAGAACTTTGCATTGCTGTATTGTGAGGGAAATGTGTTTTTTTAGCCACATTTCGAGGTTTGCAAAGGATTCTGGGTGACAGAACCTGGTGAGAGCCCCACGAGTCACCCCATTATGGATTGCCCTAGAAGTCTAGTTATAAAAAAATGGTTAGGTTTGCTAGGTTTCCCTAGGTGCTGGCTGAGCTAGAGGCCAAAATGCACAGCAAGGCACTCTGCAAAAAAAGTGTTTTTCATTGGAAAAATGTGATGTGTTCATGTTGTGTTTTGGAGCATTTCCTATTGTGGGCACTAGGCCTAGCCACACAAGTGAGGTACCATTTTTATCAGGAGACTCAGGGAAATGTTGGGTAGAAGGAATTTTGTGTCTCCCCTCAGATTTTAGAACTTTGCATCATTGAAATATGAGTAAAAAGTGTTATTTTAGACAGATTTTGAGGTTTGCAAAGGATTCTGAGTGACAGAATCTAATGAGAGCCCCACAAGTCACCCCATTCTGCATTCCCCTAGGTGTCTAGTTTTGAAAAATTTATATTTTTTCCTGGGTGGTGGCTGAGCTACAGGCCAAAATCCACAGTTAGGCACTTTGCAAACAACTTGTCCGTTTTCATTGGAAAAATGTGGTGTCCACATTGTGTTTTGGTGAGTTTCTTGTCACAGACACTAGGCCTACCAACACAAGTGATGTACCACTTTTATTGGGAGAGTTGGGGGAATGCTGGGTGGTAGAAAGTTTGTGGCTCCCCTCAATTTCTAGAGCTTTGCATTGCTGAGGTTTTTCCTAGGTGCCAACTTAGCTAGAGTTCAGAATCCACAGCTAGGCACTTTGCAAGAAAACACATCTGTTTTCATTGGAAAAATGTGATGTGTCCACATTGTGTTTTGGGTTGTTTCATGACGTGGGCACTAGTTCTACCCACACAAGTGAGGTACCATTTTTATCGGGAGACTTGGAGGAACACAGAATAGAAGAACAAGTGCTATTGCCAATTGTCTTTCTCTACATTTGTGTCTCCCAATGTAAGACAGTGTGTGAGAAAGAGTTTACTTTGAGAACTGCCCTGTAATTCACATGTTGTATGGGTACCCCCGAATTCAGAGATGAGTAAATTGCCACTGTTTCTAAACTCCATATCTTGTGCCAATTTCAGAAATACATAGGTTTCCTTGATACCTATTTTTCGCTCTTTATATTTTACCAAATAAATTGCTGTATACCCGGTATACAATGAATATCCATTGCAAGGTACAGCTCATTTATTGGCTCTTGATGAACCTACAAGCCCTGTATATCTCCTCAACCAGAAGAGTCCAGCAAATGTAACAGCACATTGCTTTAAAAAATCTGAAATAGTTGGAAAAAGTTACAGAAGAAAACAGAGACAGAAATGTAACCTTGAAGGATCTACATGTATGACCCCTTGCTTAAATCAGAATTTTAGATACTTTTCAGAACTTTTTGCTGTCTGACATCCACCATTGGTTCCACACGCATTTCTGTCACTAACTGGAAGGAGGCTGAAAGCACAAAAATAGTAACAATTAGGTATTAGCCTGACTTGTAACATGTATTTTGCTTAAATAGCATGTTATTTTTCTTGAAGGTCAGTTTCAATGCTTTGTTAGCTACAGAAAAGGAGCATTGTTGTATATATTAGTTTTTTGGTAAGAAGGTCTGAGATGAGAAACCTTGGCAAGAGACGTGAAGATCGAATAAGCAACTGAAGTCTCCTATTCGTCTTGTTCCAGGATTGTAGTAACTGTCCAAATCCTGTGGGATGAGAAATTCAGGTGGTGTTGCAAATGCAGACGACGGACCAGGAGCTGATTGGTTTGAGGACAGGAAAGGGATAACATTGATTTGGAAGGTTCTGTTTCTTTTAATTAATGTGTATGTTGTTTGAAGTCAAGGCAGATTCCCGTAGACTTTGTGGGGTACAGACATCTCTGCTTCCTTTATTCTTCTGAGAGAGCGTAGTTTAAATATTACCTATTCTAGATGTGAAATGCTTATAATTAACAATGCTGCACTAATAATATTATTAATTGAAACGTATTTTAAACGTGAGACTTTTTCACATGCATAAACTAATGTCGACTGTAAGCAATAATTGTCTGTATTATGATTAATTGAACATGTTAACACGTACGAAGACTGCATTTATTAGAATCCATAAGCCTTAAGTTAGCGTGAGTCGAAAACTAGCTGTGTAGATCTCATATTAAAGCGTATTTTTCTGTTTCTCCAGTGTACTGATTTGCAAAAGGCCATGAACCAGCAATTATTCTTTCCTTCACTTATTTGCAACAATGCTAAATTTTCTCATCCGCATGCTAGTGGCTTTAGTATAAAATTTATGGACTTCGTAACAAACATGGACACTTTCAAGGACATTAAATCGCGGAGAAGAGAACTCTTGACCCGAAGTGTGTGCCAGAAAATGAAGTAACCCCGGATGTGCCACCTACGAAAAACGTCAATTATAAAGACCAATTAGAAACACAAGAAATATCATAGAATGACAAATGTATTACTTAATGTATAATTTGATAGGTTACAGATAGTGGGGTGTAGTGACTGACCAATAGGATTTTGGGGGAATGTATTTCGAAAAAGGGATAAAAACTCATGACACGAGGAACAAAGGGCATTAGGCATTAGGTAGGGAATGATATCGATTGCATCCAGAAACTCTGTCACTCTATTTGGTGATTTGAGACTTAGACAAAACCATCCTCGCCCATAGACTGCCCCATTACACTTTCTTCCTTATGAGGGAGGTGTCCCCTGCCCTTAGCTTAGATAAACTGACGGCGATTTAACTGATGTCCTGAGGACGAAGACTGACCCTGTATGCTGACCTATTCCGAGGAGGGTAATTATAACGTTGCTAATGGAAATTCATTTATTCTGCCTTTCCTTTCTAGGTACCAACTGCTGTGTGTTTTGATTAGAGACCTTAGCTAGACGTTTTCCAAATTGATGTTCTAAATTGTTTTGCATGAAGCCCAACATGCTGATGCTAATTGTGGTTAGATGAGGCATTTCATCTTGACTGACTTAACTGACGTGACTGATATGGTGCTATGCTGAACTAAGACCTTTAGGAGGTTCTCTGTATTTGATTTGTTATCTTCATATGATTATCTTGTATTTGTGATCTTTACATTGATGAAAACTTACCATAGTTGCCGCTTTGTGATAATGTTCTTTGCTTCTTGGTTTTGAGATTAATACATCTGCTATTAGATTGTAATCAATAGGGAATAAAATTCACAAAACTTAAATAAGGTGTGGTTATTCATGACTGAAAGGTCATGGTTGCGTCGAAGAATTATTGATGTCTAAAGCTAAATATATTGTGGTGATATATGTTAACAATATTATAGACATATGGTTTGATGAATTGATCAGTTGTCTCGTCTGATGGTGTCTCACCACTGGGTCCAAAGATTCATCGACCTAAAACGAGTCCTGATGTGTATAAATTAACATAGAGGGACGCGTTATCAGTTCTGGTAGCAGAGCAACGGTTTGGCCCTTGGGGGCCCCAGGACGGAGTTTCATTGTTTAATTTGTTTTTCTGTGATAATGCAATTTGGAGAGATGATGAGTTGCTAGGTTCGCCATGGCTTTCCCGGGATCTCGGAGCCTGCCTAAATGAGTTGGGAATGTTCTCGGCGCCATAGTATGTGTGGTTAGGGTCTTTGCGCTTACCTAAGCTTATGCATCTTGCAGGTGATTGTGAAAATTTGCGTGTATTTATGCCAAATTAAGTGTTGTTTAGCAGGAGTGGGCGTACTCCACAGTATGATAGTAGGGAAGTCGGCGTACTTCATGTGAATGTAGCGCTTATTGCTCAAAATTATCCACGTGGTTGGTTGTTGTGTACAGACCTGTTGAGGTCTAAGACTCCGGAGTATGATGAAAAATGTGGTTTATGTTGTGATCTGTGCGGTTTAATAGGTCAATCGGGCGTGGTTGACAAGTCGAGTTTGAGTTAAGATGTATGTGTGAAACCTTCGATAGAGATTTGACAAATTCTAAAGTGCACTAGAAGGAGTCATTGACAAGTCGAGAGTAGGATTTGCAGGTCGAATTCTGCTTGCGTATGTGGGAACCGAGAAGGAGAAAGTAGCGGCCGAGGCTTCAAGTGAAATCTCTGTAAAGTTCTGAAGCGAATGTGTTACCCTTCCTGTAGTAAACAGACAGATTTATGTTGTCATTTTAAGGTGCTCGCAATAATTTGCATTAGTTTGTTTGAGTTGAAAGGGATCAGTGAAGAGTGGACGAGCCGCAAGACTTTGTCAGCTGCAGTGTGTGTGAGTGTGACGTCAGTGGTGCTGCGCTGAGATAGGTCAGATTTCGAGAGGGGTCGCACACGGATTGGCTGCTGTCCGTGAGAGGCAATAGGTTGAGAAAGGGCAGGTGAAGAGCGTCCTGGGAACTAAGCCATTTTTTTTTATTAAATACAAAATAAAGAATTGCAAAAATGAATTTTGTCAAGGCATTCAAAAGCGCTTTAAAAGGAGATAAATATATTGTTGCAACCGATGGGGAACCTACACCACCTGAGGGTACTCCAGCTTATACAGTTATGGAAGAAAAGGGTGTTGCACCCTGTTTATGGATGAAACAATGACGCAAATTAACAGAGAAAGAGGGGTGTCTAGCGTTTCCAGAACATGAGACATTTAATCCAAAGGTGCTAGAAAATTTGAGGTGGATGTTAAGTACGCAGAAACCACCTCCGAGACCGGCACAATACGAGGCTTTGGCAATCTGGGACTTGATGGCTATTAAACATAGACAAGAAAGGTTTCAGAGAAGACTGAAAAGGGCGGAAAAATCCTATGCAGAAGCTAGATGGGACAATGAGAACAAAATGTGGAGACGGGGAATTGTAGATGGGTTGAAGTTATTTCAGGCAATAACACAGGGTGAAGAGACACAGGGGAGGAAAGCCTCCTGCAAAATCGACAAAGATTCAGGCAAAACTAAAGAAAATAAAAGGTCCTGGGAAGAGGAAGATGATTCAGATGATGAGGAATTTATGGACAGATTGTTACATGATCGTCCGCCACCATATGCAGTGAGTGACAGTGCTCCAACTACTAGCTTGGATCCTGGGAACCAGATGCAGGAGAAGGGAGTTACTGATACAGTACAGACTAGCGATACAACCTCGATACAGAATGGTGTCAGTGTACCCACAGCACCAGACTTGCCGATACAGTTGCAGCTTCCACCGCAGATAAAAAGAATTTACCCTAATGTCCCAGTGCTTGAGACTACTACGAACTTGGTGGTGCCGCCAGACCCGATATATACAAAGCCAAGGTTAATACAGATTGAGTCGACTCCGAAGCTAGTGTCGCATCCGCCACAGCTGATACCTGGGTATAACCCTGTAGCAGGACCACCGTTAGTGCCTGTACCGGGTACACTGGAGCAGACCTATGGTATTGCAGCTCCAAGAAGCTTAGGGTCAGGTCAGACACCAGCCGCTATATCGCTACCTATTACTGTTGGTCCCCCAGTGCCGTTGTATGCACAGGATAAAACAGGGACATGTGAACAGGGAGTTATGACTCAGGAAGCGATAAGAGGAGGACCTATGAGAACTCCACAGATAATGGCCCCGGGTGAACAAGTATATGAACAATCGAGACCCTTGATGGACCTTAGTCCAGTAGGAGCATCTCTCGAAGCGATGCGTCAAGCAGGGTTGGGAGTCTTGACTCCCCAAACTATGAGTACGAATACCTCACATTCTCCAATGATACATGCAGGGAACATTTCACTGTAGGGTTTTTCATTACAACAGCTAAATGAGTGGTTAGAGAAAACTTGCACCTCACAGAAGACTACAGTGACCACAGTTGAACCTGAGAAAGAAAAAGAAAACGAGTACTTGAATTTTGTACGACTAGGGGCAGAAGCTGCCGAGTTAGTGGAAGGAACAATGGGAGTAAATAGGTTGGAATCATACACTGAGGCAGAATTGAGGTACTTGTGCCCCAAGATTAACAAAGAGGTGAGCAAAGTACATCAGAAATTAGCGAATTTGGCAGATAAATACAATATCGATATCAGAAACACTAAACATTTAAAAAGAAGCTACAGATTAGATTTAGAGTCTAAAGATTTTGAACACATGAGATCTGCAGGCATGAAGGCACACCTGAAAGAACTGTTGCAAAGTGTGCAGATTTGGGGTGCATTAGAGAAATGGGAAGGCCGATGGGCAAAGAAAAGAGATAACGGAAAAGGAGATAGCCCAGGGTCAAATAAAGTTGGGACCACACCTAATCTAGATACAGTGAAAATCTTACCTATGAGAGAGACAGCTGGTGGTGTTTTAGTGCATGTGCCATGGACTAGAGGAGACATTTTATCCTTTACAAATGATTATCCTAGGTTAAGAGAAAAACTGATCGAGTGGTATCAACAGACAGATAGGTTTGTGAAGCTTGCAAAGTGTCTCTGGGAAGACTTGAATACTTTGTTTGAGATCATTGTTCCGCCAGATTTGTGGCTTGAGTGCAAAAGAGGGGTAGATTGGCCCACAAAGGAGCCGGCAAGAGATAAGGTGACTGGAGCACCTTCAGAAGAGGTGATGAAATATTATCATAAAGTAATTGAGTTTTTGAAACAAAAGGTGTCGCCGAAGGTGACCGATTGGCAGAAAATCGACCGGACCTCTCAAGAGGTTAAAGAGTCAATACATGCGTATTACGAGAGATTGTTAAAAGCGTTCAAACATTACAGTGGTACTGAGACTATCGAACCGAAGGACATGAATCATCTTGTGTTTAGGTTCGTCGAAGGGCTGAGACCGGAGGTCAGCCAGATGATTAAGAATCATTTGATTTGTTGGCAAGCTAAACCGATTGATGAAGTATTGCAGTATGCGAAATACTGTAGTGATGAGATTGAGTTGAAGCAGAAAAAGTTGAAGGAGAAAGTGATGGTGATGCAGATAAGGGCTGCACAAGCTGGAATGCAGGGGAATGGAGTTCAACAAATGATACAGCAACAACCGCAAATTAATGGTGTGTTTCAGACACAGCTGAGAGGTAGAGGTCGAGGATTTGTGAACCGTGGTTCGGACATGAATAATGTTATTATTCAAAATGACGGTCAGGCAGTGAAAAAGATGTCACCATGTCATGCATGCGGGGGCATGGGGCATTGGAAACGGGATTGTCCGAATATGGTGCAGGATGGTGCAGTTCAGCAAAGCATTAATATCGGTACATTACAAAATCCACGAGGTCCAAAACCTCAAAACCCGAATTTTCAGAATAATTTGGTACAAGTGCCAGGGGTACAACCCATGCAGCAGATGCAAATGCCGCGTTTCCAGTCAGTATCAGTACAACCAATGCAGCAGCAGATTCCAATGGTGCCTAGACAGCAAATGCAATTACCCATGGCTCCGATGGGACAGCAACAGGTGATGCTTCCTCAGCAGGTCACAGGTCAGGTAACCAACCAAAGTAACACTGTACAACAATTCCCATTGCGAGGTGAAAGTGACATGAATGGAGATTGGTCAGATGACAGTTCAGATAATGAAGAGTGCAGGCTTGCAACATCTTTAGAGGTGGATCAAAGAGGCCCATATGTAGAGGGAAAAGTAATGGGCTATAGGGTTTCATTTTTGGTCGACACAGGAGCTACACGCTCTACAATTCGAAGTGCAGAAGTACCGAGATTACCTCTCTCAGGGCGTACCATACGAGTGGTTGGTGTGGCAAACCAATATCTGACTAATCCGATTACTGATCCAGTGCAGGTTGAAATTGGTAGTTTGCAAGGCTTGCATAGATTCGTTGTATGCGATTCAAGCCCATTATCCTTACTAGGAAGAGACTTACTATGTAAGACAAAATGTTCGATTACCTGTTCCAATGATGGAATAGAGGTACAGACAAACAGTGCCGATGAGGGGGATGAGAGTCAATTCGTGGAGGAAAGAGGAGAGACTAATAAAGATTACCCTTTAATTACTTTATTCCCAATGCATACTTTGATCGACCTACCTGACGATTTACAAAGAACTGTAACAGAGAAAGTGTGGGATTTGACTGGGAAAGAAGTAGGGTTAATCAAGGGAGTAGAACCAATCAAGGTACAGATAAAACCGAATGCAGTGTTCCCACAAGTGCCACAATACCACATGACCCAAGATGTCCTCATTGAGGTATCACAAATAATTGCAGATTTTCTCAGACAGGGAGTCCTGAAAGAAGTTTTGAGTAGTCCGTGCAACTCTCCCATTATGGGTTTGAAGAAGCCCTGTGGAAAAGTTTGAATTGTGCAGGATTTGAGAAAAATAAACGAAATTGTGATAAAATGCTTCCCTGTGGTACCTAACCCAGCAGTAATAATGTTCCAGGTTCCATGTGATGCTGAATTGGTTACTTTAGTAGACCTCTCACAAGCATTCTTCTTGATACCGCTTCATGAAGACAGTCAATTTTTGTTCAGTTTCAAATTCCTGGATAAGGTGTACAGTTGGTGCAGAATTCCTCAGGGGTTTTCTGAGTCACCGTCCATCTTCAATCAGATATTAAAAAAGTATTTGGAACCTCTTGTGCTGCCTTTTAATTCGACTCTTGTGCAGTACATTGACGATTTGCTGATTGCATCCAAAACCAGAGACAGTTGTAAATATGATACCATTGCATTGTTGAATCATCTGGGAAAAAATGGACACAAGGTGTCACCCAGAAAGTTGCAATACTGTCAAAAAGAAGTGAAATACTTGGGACATCTGATTGAGAAAGGGTCCCGAAGAATATCAAAGGAAAGAATAACAGCTGTTTTGCAGATGAATCCCCCAACAACAAAAAGAGATGTCAGGATGTTTTTGGGAATGGTGGGCTACTGTCGCCAGTGGATACCCAACTTCTCGATCATCTCAAAACCTTTAATAAAATTGACAGGAAAGGAAGTCAAGGACGAACCATACACAATCACTTTGTCAAAAGAGGAGCTTGAATCATTTCTAGAATTGAAGGAATGCATGTGCAGGGCTCCAGCATTAGGAATGCCTGATTATGAAAAACATTTTTTCTGTTGTTCTGTCATGAACGTGATGCTTGTTCTTTGTCTGTTTTAACACAGGTCCACGGAGATGCAAATCGCCCTGTAGCATATTTTTCAGCTACTTTGGACCCCGTCGCAGCAGCCTTACCGGGTTGTTTGCGAGCAGTTGCAGCAGTTGGTCAAAGCCTTTCACAATGTGAAGGCATAGTCATGGGATACCCCCTGACAGTAATGGTTCCACATTCAGTTGAAATTCTGTTGATACGAACTAAGACACAACACATGACAAATGCACGACTCACCAAATATGAGACGATTATATTGGGGTCACCAAATGTCACACTAAAGAGATGCACTGTGCTGAACCCGGCAACTTTACTTCCCAATGAAAATACAGAAATCAAAGATGGGGAAGAGTTTGAGCATGATTGTCTTGAGGTGACTGAGCTCTGTACCAAACCTCGCCCAGACATCCAGGATACCCAGTTAAAAGAAAATGATTGCATTATGTTTGTTGATGGGTCCTGTCTAAGAGATTCAGCAGGAATATTGAGAGCCGGTTATGCAGTATGTACCATAACTGGCATTGTCGAAGCCTCCTGGCTCGAGAAAGTGTTTTCTGCACAGGTGGCAGAATAAATAGCTCTTACAAAAGCATGCCACGCAGCTATAAATTTGAAAGTCACTATCTATACTGACAGCAGATATGGATTTGGAATCGTGCACGATTTTGGCCAACTCTGGTCACAGAGGGGTTTCATGACCTCCTCTGGTTCTCCTGTGAAAAATGGTGAACAAATAAGAGATTTGTTACATGCGATTCAGTTACCTCTTGAGATTGCTGTGGTAAAGTCCAGTGCCCACACCAGATCACAAGACTTTGTGTCAATGGGAAACGGCTATGCAGATCAAGTTGCAAGATTTTGTGCATTAAACTGTATATCATTTAAGCAGAAGTGGGAATTATTACCACAACCTGAAAATGACACAAGTTTAAGTCTAGCATTACGAGTGGTTGATACCTTAGATGAACTAAAGACATTACAAAGTCGTGCTAGCAAAGAAGAAAAGCGTTCCTGGCAGAAAAGGCAGTGTGTACAAAGGGGGGATGATCTGTGGGTTTCAGAAGAGGGAAAACTGGTTCTGCCAAATGGTCTTTTGTCTCAGTTTGCACGGTTATACCATGGGCAGGCCCATTTAGGAAGAGATGCCATGATCAGATCTTTTAAGATTGATTGGTTCAATCCAAAATTCAGACATGCCGCAGAAATCACTTGCCACAAGTGCGTCATCTGTCAACAGATGAATGCTGGAAAAGGAACTGTGGTAACTTTGAGCCACATTGGGCGAGCTGGAGGTCCATTCAACAAAATGCAAATGGATTTTATCGAAATGCCTGTTTGTGGAGGATTGAAGTACGTGTTGGTGATTGTGTGTGTTTTCAGTCATTGGATTGAGGCATATCCCACATGTAGGAATGACAGTCTTACAGTTGCAAAACTACTACTCAGAGAATTAATACCAAGGTTCGGGTTTCCGGTTTCTGTAGAATCAGATAGGGGAGACACTTCGACAATGAGGTGATTAAACTTCTGTGTGCCGCACTCAACATTGAACAAAAGCTTCATTGTAGCTATCGCCCTGAAGCATCAGGACTAGTTGAACAGATGAATGGTACCTTAAAATCAAGAATAGCAAAAATGTCTGCTGCAACAAACATGAAGTGGCCAGATGCTTTACCTCTAGTGCTGATGTCTATGAGAAACACCCCAGATAAGAAAACAGGACTGTCCCCCCATGAAATCCTCATGGGCAGAGCAATGAGATTACCAGCGGTACCTGCAAATGGGCTAGTGAATATTACAGATGATATGGTGTTGGATTACTGCAAAGGTTTGGTTGACGTGATCCGCTCTTTCTCTCACCAGGTGGAAGCTAACACGTTGCCACCAATCGGCGAACCAGGACACTCTCTGCAAGCTGGAGATTGGGTGGTTGTCAAGAAGCACGTGAGAAAATCGTGTCTTGAGCCGCGCTGGAAGGGACCGTATCAAGTAATATTGACGACCACCACTGCTGTGAAGTGTGCCGGGGTTCCCAACTGGATACATGCCAGTCACATGAAAAAGGTAACGAGTCCTGTTGAAGAGGAAATTGAAGTCTCCGGTACACCAACTTCAGGAAGAGAACTCTCAGAGTCAGAGATCAGTCAAGAAGAAACTGAGACTACCAGAGAGCCCACTGAGAACAGCCTTGTCCCTCAAACTGTCAATGAGTTCGAGAGAGGTGACAGAGTGGCAATCTCAGTTGAGGCAGCAGGAGAACTAAGTCAAGGAGAGGTTCTCCCAGAAGTAGACGAATAAGATTTAGAGCCCGAACTCAGCATAGAACAGGAAGACGAAAGAGACAGAGAAATTGTGGATACAAATCAAAACGAGTCAGAACCTCCTGAACCAGTTGCAGGTCCGTCAAGAGAAAACACCATATCACAAGAGGAGGGTGCTGTCCAACGTCCTGAAAGGAAACATCGAACCAAGACACACAGAGGCGATAATTGGCCAGACAAGTCACATCCTAAAATAAGAGAGGTATCAAACGAGACAATAACAGAAGAAAGTGATACTTCATAAGCAGATGATCTGAGTGAAGGAGAACAACAAGGTGAACGAAGGCTAAAAAGGAAGAGAATAGCAAACAGAAGATATACAGGCCCTGAATGGGCATATGCTACAACCTCTGAATGGCAACAAGAATTTTTAGCTTTCTGCTTTGATCGAGAAATACCAGGCCAATGCTACGGTACCTGAAGATATTCAAAGGGAAAGTTCGGATAAAATTGAATTGTGAAAGCTGAAAAGAGAAAGAGTCTCTAGAAACTACCGGAAAGTGACACTAAACCTGGATTTGACTTTAAAGAAACCTGATTGTGACAAGCTGCTAACCTGAATTGACGACAAGGTCCTGGAGCGAATGAAGACGTTGTGATAATACTAAGAAAAAAAAAAAAGAAAAAGAGTTTGCTTCTCAGAGTTGATTGTTGATCTACTATTCTGATTCTACACAAACATGGCTTACAGTAGCAAAGGAAGTAAGGTGTGTGGTTGGTTAGGTCTTATAATAGGTGTTGTATGTGCAGTAATGATTGTGGGAGTGATTGTGGGAATGCCATGGAGAGAGAGAGAAACTATTAATGCAACTTCGAATCCTGAAACTACCACTACTAAACTATCACCGTGGGAGAGATTTGAGCAAGACGCAAGACATATGCATGAGGGAACTAATACAAAAGGGAAACTTTCTACTAACATCTTCTATTGCTTGCTAAATGAGTATGTGGAAACTATGGATGCGAAAGATTGTTATGTATGTACTAAAATTCCTTCATCTGTGCAGGAGGGAGTTACTTATCATAGCCTCCCTCTTACTTATGGAATTAGTTGCAGCTTGCTATTAACAAGATTCTATAATCAAGAGCATGTGCAATACCTTTATTCAAATTTGGATGTTGTGTTTTCTTTTGTGCCTGTGATTGAATTCCTAAATGAATTAGCTAAAGAGCATGATATTAAAATAGTTAGAGGATTCTTTGAGCCAACACTTACATTTGGAACTGCTTATACACATCGAAATAATTTGACTCGCTTATTGTCTCCTGTAGAGAAAAGCTTTTTAGATCACACAGATGATAGACGCAAAGCACTGAAAGAAAGGTTAGAAAAAGGCCTAGAGAAACATGCTTATGCAAATGATTATGCTTATACTGCAATTAAAACACAAGGCAAATTAGCTATAGATGCATTACACGTAGGTAGACTCTGTATATATAGACCAAAATCTGAACAGGATAATTTGTTTGTGGGAACGAGTGAATGCAGACATGTGATTTTGTTTCAGAGTAAATGGACCTTTATGTTAAATGGACAAGACCCAGCGATTCCTGGAATCTATTACATCTGTGGGTTAAACGCATATTACCGTCTTCCTAAGGGATGGTATGGGACATGTTATTTGGGAATAGTATTTCCAAAGATATACCAGATTGATGACTTAAAACAAATACCTAAAACATCTGAATTACAACATTCCAGACAAAAACGAGAATCAGTGGCGGCTGTCATTGGTGATATATTTGGAGCCATAATCCGATCAGTAGGGGTTATCTTGAATTCAATGAAAATTCAAAAGTTGTCTACTATTGTGGATAACATGCTGACAAATTTTACAGGAGCTATACTCCTGATGGATACTGAACTTGCAGCAGAAAGAGCTATGACTCTTCAAAATCGGCTTGCTTTAGACATTCTTTTAGCAAAGAGTGGAGGTGTTTGTAAAATGCTTAATGAGCGTCATTGTTGTTCATTTATTCCAGATAACAGTAAGAAAATTAGAAACATGCTTACTAACCTTACCAGAGATAGTGCAGATTTGAAGGATCTTAAAGAACTTGGTGTTTGGGAAAAATTTGGAAAAGGAATTGCCCGAGTGGGAAGCTGGTTTACCAACATTTGGAATGGGGTACTTGCAAAAATTATGATGGGTCTATTAATTGTTTTAATTTGTTTATTAGGATTATGGGGAGCATGTAGAATCAATGACAAGGTAAAAAGAAATTGGACTAAAAGAACAAAAAGAAATGAAGAAAGTGAAAGAGAGAGAATGTTCAATGAAATATGGGAAAGTTCACATAAAGGGCAAGATGTTGAAATGGGTATTATGCGCAAGGTGAAAAATTAAGATCAAAAGATTGTGTGATGACGAGCGTCATCAGAGGAGGGACTGAGAGAGCGTAGTTTAAATATTACCTATTCTAGATGTGAAATGCATATAATTAACAATGCTGCACTAATAATATTATTCATTGAAACGTATTTTAAACGTGAGATTTTTTCACATGCATAAACTAATGTTGACTGTAAGCAATAATTGTCTGTATTATGATTAATTGAATATGTTAACACGTACGAAGACTGCATTTATTAGAATCCATAAGCCTTAAATTAGCGTGAGTCGAAAACTAGCTGTGTAGATCTCATATTAAAGCGTATTTTTCTGTTTCTCCAGTGTACTGATTTGCAAAAGGCCATGAACCAGCAATTGTTCTTTCCTTCACTTATTTGCAACAATGCTAAATTTTCTCATCCGCATGCTAGTGGCTTTAGTATAAAATTTATGGACTTCGTAACAAACATGGAAGAGCGTCCTGGGAACTAAGCCATTTTTTTCGATTAAATACAAAATAAAGAATTGCAAAAATGAATTTTGTCAAGGCATTCAAAAGCGCTTTAAAAGGAGATGTATATATTGTTGCAACCGATGGGGAACCTACACCACCTGAGGGTACTCCAGCTTATACAGTTATGGAAGAAAAGGGTGTTGCACCCTGTTTATGGATGAAACAATGACGCAAATTAACAGAGAAAGAGGGGTGTCTAGCGTTTCCAGAACATGAGACATTTAATCCAAAGGTGCTAGAAAATTTGAGGTGGATGTTAAGTACGCAGAAACCACCTCCGAGACCGGCACAATACGAGGCTTTGGCAATCTGGGACTTGATGGCTATTAAACATAGACAAGAAAGGTTTCAGAGAAGACTGAAAAGGGCGGAAAAATCCTATGCAGAAGCTAGATGGGACAATGAGAACAAAATGTGGAGACGGGGAATTGTAGATGGGTTGAAGTTATTTCCGGCAATAACACAGGGTGAAGAGACACAGGGGAGGAAAGCCTCCTGCAAAATCGACAAAGATTCAGGCAAAACTAAAGAAAATAAAAGGTCCTGGGAAGAGGAAGATGATTCAGATGATGAGGAATTTATGGACAGATTGTTACATGATCGTCCGCCACCGTATGCAGTGAGTGACAGTGCTCCAAGTACTAGCTTGGATCCTGGGAACCAGACGCAGGAGAAGGGAGTTACTGATACAGTACAGACTAGCGATACAACCTCGATACAGAATGGTGTCAGTGTACCCACAGCACCAGACTTGCCGATACAGTTGCAGCTTCCACCGCAGATATAAATAATTTACCCTAATGTCCCAGTGCTTGAGGCTACTACGAACTTGGTGGTGCCGCCAGACCCGATATATACAAAGCCAAGGTTAATACAGATTGAGTCGACTCCGAAGCTAGTGTCGCAACCGCCACAGCTGATACCTGGGTATAACCCTGTAGCAGGACCACCGTTAGTGCCTGTACCGGGTACACTGGAGCAGACCTATGGTGTTGCAGCTCCAAGAAGCTTAGGGTCAGGTCAGACACCAGCCGCTATATCGCTACCTATTACTGTTGGTCCCCCGGTGCCGTTGTATGCACAGGATAAAACAGGGACATGTGAACAGGGAGTTATGACTCAGGAAGTGATAAGAGGAGGACCTATGAGAACTCCACAGATAATGGCCCCGGGAGAACAAGTATATGAACAATCGAGACCCTTGATGGACCTTAGTCCAGTAGGAGCATCTCTCGAAGCGATGCGTCAAGCAGGGTTGGGAGTCTTGACTCCCCAAACTATGAGTACGAATACCTCACATTCTCCAATGATACATGCAGGGAACATTTCACTGTAGGGTTTTTCAGTACAACAGCTAAATGAGTGGTTAGAGAAAACTTGCACCTCACAGAAGACTACAGTGACCACAGTTGAACCTGAGAAAGAAAAAGAAAATGAGTACTTGAATTTTGTACGACTAGGGGCAGAAGCTGCCGAGTTAGTGGAAGGAACAATGGGAGTAAATAGGTTGGAATCATACACTGAGGCAGAATTGAGGTACTTGTGCCCCAAGATTAACAAAGAGGTGAGCAAAGTACATCAGAAATTAGCGAATTTGGCAGATAAATACAATATCGATATCAGAAACACTAAACATTTAAAAAGAAGCTACAGATTAGATTTTGAGTCTAAAGATTTTGAACACATGAGATCTGCAGGCATGAAGGCACACCTGAAAGAACTGTTGCAAAGTGTGCTGATTTGGGGTGCATTAGAGAAATGGGAAGGCCGATGGGCAAAGAAAAGAGATAAGGGAAAAGGAGATAGCCCAGGGTCAAATAAAGTTGGGACCACACCTAATCTAGATACAGTGAAAATCTTACCTATGAGAGAGACAGCTGGTGGTGTTTTAGTGCATGTGCATTGGACTACAGGAGACATTTTATCATTTACGAATGATTATCCTAGGTTAAGAGAAAAACTGATCGAGTGGTATCAACAGACAGATAGGTTTGTGAAGCTTGCAAAGTGTCTCTGGGAAGACTTGAATACTTTGTTTGAGATCATTGTTCCGCCAGATTTGTGGCTTGAGTGCAAAAGAGGGGTAGATTGGCCCACAAAGGAGCCGGCAAGAGATAAGGTGACTGGAGCACCTTCAGAAGAGGTAATGAAATATTATCATAAAGTAATTGAGTTTTTGAAACAAAAGGTGTCGCCGAAGGTGACCGATTGGCAGAAAATCGACCGGACCTCTCAAGAGGTTAAAGAGTCAATACATGCGTATTACGAGAGATTGTTAAAAGCGTTCAAACATTACAGTGGTACTGAGACTATCGAACCGAAGGACATGAATCATCTTGTGTTTAGGTTCGTCGAAGGGCTGAGACCGGAGGTCAGCCAGATGATTAAGAATCATTTGATTTGTTGGCAAGCTAAACCGATTGATGAAGTATTGCAGTATGCGAAATACTGTAGTGATGAGATTGAGTTGAAGCAGAAAAGTTGAAGGAGAAAGTGATGGTGATGCAGATAAGGGCTGCACAAGCTGGAATGCAGGGGAATGGAGTTCAACAAATGATACAGCAACAACCGCAAATGAATGGTGTGTTTCAGACACAGCTGAGAGGTGGAGGTCGAGGATTTGTGAACCGTGGTTCGGACATGAATAATGTTATTATTCAAAATGACGGTCAGGCAGTGAAAAAGATGTCACCATGTCATGCATGCGGGGGCATGGGGCATTGGAAACGGGATTGTCCGAATATGGTGCAGGATGGTGCAGTTCAGCAAAGCATTAATATCGGTACATTACAAAATCCACGAGGTCCAAAACCTCAAAACCCGAATTTTCAGAATAATTTGGTACAAGTGCCAGGGGTACAACCCATGCAGCAGATGCAAATGCCGCGTTTCCGGTCAGTATCAGTACAACCAATGCAGCAGCAGATTCCAATGGTGCCTAGACAGCAAATGCAATTACCCATGGCTCCGATGGGACAGCAACAGGTGATGCTTCCTCAGCAGGTCACAGGTCAGGTAACCAACCAAAGTAACACTGTACAACAATTCCCATTGCGAGGTGAAAGTGACATGAATGGAGATTGGTCAGATGACAGTTCAGATAATGAAGAGTGCAGGCTTGCAGCATCTTTAGAGGTGGATCAGAGAGGCCCATATGTAGAGGGAAAAGTAATGGGCTATAGGGTTTCATTTTTGGTCGACACAGGAGCTACACGCTCTACAATTCGAAGTGCAGAAGTACCGAGATTACCTCTCTCAGGGCGTACCATACGAGTGGTTGGTGTGGCAAACCAATATCTGACTAATCCGATTACTGATCCAGTGCAGGTTGAAATTGGTAGTTTCCAAGGCTTGCATAGATTCGTTGTATGCGATTCAAGCCCATTATCCTTACTAGGAAGAGACTTACTATGTAAGACAAAATGTTCGATTACCTGTTCCAATGATGGAATAGAGGTACAGACAAACAGTGCCGATGAGGGGGATGAGAGTCAATTCGTGGAGGAAAGAGGAGAGACTAATGAAGATTACCCTTTAATTACTTTATTCCCAATGCATACTTTGATCGACCTACCTGTCGATTTACAAAGAACTGTAACAGAGAAAGTGTGGGATTTGACTGGGAAAGAAGTAGGGTTAATCAAGGGAGTAGAACCAATCAAGGTACAGATAAAACCGAATGCAGTGTTCCCACAAGTGCCACAATACCACATGACTCAAGATGTCCTCATTGAGGTATCACAAATAATTGCAGATTTTCTCAGACAGGGAGTCCTGAAAGAAGTTTTGAGTAGTCCGTGCAACTCTCCCATTATGGGTTTGAAGAAGCCCTATGGAAAAGTTTGAATTGTGCAGGATTTGAGAAAAATAAACGAAATTGTGATAAAATGCTGCCCTGTGGTACCTAACCCAGCAGTAATAATGTTCCAGGTTCCATGTGATGCTGAATTGGTTACTGTAGTAGACCTATCACAAGCATTCTTCTTGATACCTCTTCATGAAGACAGTCAATTTTTGTTCAGTTTCAAATTCCTGGATAAGGTGTACAGTTGGTGCAGAATTCTTCAGGGGTTTTCTGAGTCACCGTCCATCTTCAATCAGATATTAAAAAAGTATTTGGAACCTCTTGTGCTGCCTTTTAATTCGACTCTTGTGCAGTACATTGACGATTTGCTGATTGCATCCAAAACCAGAGACAGTTGTAAATATGATACCATTGCATTGTTGAATCATCTGGGAAAAAATGGACACAAGGTGTCACCCAGAAAGTTGCAATACTGTCAAAAAGAAGTGAAATACTTGGGACATCTGATTGAGAAAGGGTCCCGAAGAATATCAAAGGAAAGAATAACAGCTGTTTTGCAGATGAATCCCCCAACAACAAAAAGAGATGTCAGGATGTTTTTGGGAATGGTGGGCTACTGTCGCCAGTGGATACCCAACTTCTCGATCATCTCAAAACCTTTAATAAAATTGACAGGAAAGGAAGTCAAGGACGAACCATACACAATCACTTTGACAAAAGAGGAGCTTGAATCATTTCTAGAATTGAAGGAATGCATGTGCAGGGCTCCAGCATTAGGAATGCCTGATTATGAAAAACATTTTTTCTGTTGTTCTGTCATGAACGTGATGCTTGTTCTTTGTCTGTTTTAACACAGGTCCACGGAGATGCAAATCGCCCTGTAGCATATTTTTCAGCTACTTTGGACCCCGTCGCAGCAGCCTTACCGGGTTGTTTGCGAGCAGTTGCAGCAGTTGGTCAAAGCCTTTCACAATGTGAAGGCATAGTCATGGGATACCCCCTGACAGTAATGGTTCCACATTCAGTTGAAATTCTGTTGATACGAACTAAGACACAACACATGACAAATGCACGACTCACCAAATATGAGACGATTATATTGGGGTCACCAAATGTCACACTAAAGAGATGCACTGTGCTGAACCCGGCAACATTACTTCCCAATGAAAATACAGAAATCAAAGATGGGGAAGAGTTTGAGCATGATTGTCTTGAGGTGACTGAGCTCTGTACCAAACCTCGCCCAGACATCCAGGATACCCAGTTAAAAGAAAATGATTGCATTATGTTTGTTGATGGGTCCTGTCTAAGAGATTCAGCAGGAATATTGAGAGCCGGTTATGCAGTATGTACCATAACTGGCATTGTCGAAGCCTCCTGGCTCGAGAAAGTGTTTTCTGCACAGGTGGCAGAATTAATAGCTCTTACAAAAGCATGCCACGCAGCTATAAATTTGAAAGTCACTATCTATACTGACAGCAGATATGGATTTGGAATCGTGCACGATTTTGGCCAACTCTGGTCACAGAGGGGTTTCATGACCTCCTCTGGTTCTCCTGTGAAAAATGGTGAACAAATAAGAGATTTGTTACATGCGATTCAGTTACCTCTTGAGATTGCTGTGGTAAAGTGCAGTGCCCACACCAGATCACAAGACTTTGTGTCAATGGGAAACGGCTATGCAGATCAAGTTGCAAGATTTTGTGCATTAAACTGTATATCATTTAAGCAGTAGTGGGAATTATTACCACAACCTGAAAATGACACAAGTTTAAGTCTAGCATTACGGGTGGTTGATACCTTAGATGAACTAAAGACATTACAAAGTCGTGCTAGCAAAGAAGAAAAGCGTTCCTGGCAGAAAATGCAGTGTGCACAAAGGGGGGATGATCTGTGGTTTTCAGAAGAGGGAAAACTGGTTCTGCCAAATGGTCTTTTGTCTCAGTTTGCACGGTTATACCATGGGCAGGCCCATTTAGGAAGAGATGCCATGATCAGATCTTTTAAGATTGATTGGTTCAATCCAAAATTCAGACATGCCGCAGAAATCACTTGCCACAAGTGCGTCATCTGTCAACAGATGAATGCTGGAAAAGGAACTGTGGTAACTTTGAGCCACATTGGGCGAGCTGGAGGTCCATTCAACAAAATGCAAATGGATTTTATCGAAATGCCTGTTTGTGGAGGATTGAAGTACGTGTTGGTGATTGTGTGTGTTTTCAGTCATTGGATTGAGGCATATCCCACATGTAGGAATGACAGTCTTACAGTTGCAAAACTACTACTCAGAGAATTAATACCAAGGTTCGGGTTTCCGGTTTCTGTAGAATCAGATAGGGGAGACACTTCGACAATGAGGTGATTAAACTTCTGTGTGCCGCACTCAACATTGAACAAAAGCTTCATTGTAGCTATCGCCCTGAAGCATCAGGACTAGTTGAACAGATGAATGGTACCTTAAAATCAAGAATAGCAAAAATGTCTGCTGCAACAAACATGAAGTGGCCAGATGCTTTACCTCTAGTGCTGATGTCTATGAGAAACACCCCAGATAAGAAAACAGGACTGTCCCCCCATGAAATCCTCATGGGCAGAGCAATGAGATTACCAGTGGTACCTGCAAATGGGCTAGTGAATATTACAGATTATATGGTGTTGGATTACTGCAAAGGTTTGGCTGACGTGATCCGCTCTTTCTCTCACCAGGTGGAAGCTAACACGTTGCCACCAATCGGCGAACCAGGACACTCTCTGCAAGCTGGAGATTGGGTGGTTGTCAAGAAGCACGTGAGAAAATCGTGTCTTGAGCCGCGCTGGAAGGGACCGTATCAAGTAATATTGACGACCACCACTGCTGTGAAGTGTGCCGGGGTTCCCAATTGGATACATGCCAGTCACATGAAAAAGGTAACGAGTCCTGTTGAAGAGGAAATTGAAGTCTCCGGTACACCAACTTCAGGAAGAGAACTCTCAGAGTCAGAGATCAGTCAAGAAGAAACTGAGACTACCAGAGAGCCCACTGAGAACAGCCTTGTCCCTCAAACTGTCAATGAGTTCGAGAGAGGTGACAGAGTGGCAATCTCAGTTGAGGCAGCAGGAGAACTAAGTCAAGGAGAGGTTCTCCCAGAAGTAGACGAATAAGATTTAGAGCCCGAACTCAGCATAGAACAGGAAGATGAAAGAGACAGAGAAATTGTGGATACAAATCAAAACGAGTCAGAACCTCCTGAACCAGTTGCAGGTCCGTCAAGAGAAAACACCATATCACAAGAGGAGGGTGCTGTCCAACGTCCTGAAAGGAAACATCGAACCAAGACACACAGAGGCGATAATTGGCCAGACAAGTCACATCCTAAAATAAGAGAAGTATCAAACGAGACAATAACAGAAGAAAGTGATTCTTCACAAGCAGATGATCTGAGTGAAGGAGAACAACAAGGTGAACGAAGGCTAAAAAGGAAGAGAATAGCAAACAGAAGATATACAGGCCCTGAATGGGCATATGCTACAACCTCTGAATGGCAACAAGAATTTTTAGCTTTCTGCTTTGATCGAGAAATACCAGGCCAATGCTACGGTACCTGAAGATATTCAAAGGGAAAGTTCGGATAAAATTGAATTGTGAAAGCTGAAAAGAGAAAGAGTCTCTAGAAACTACCGGAAAGTGACACTAAACCTGGATTTGACTTTAAAGAAACCTGATTGTGACAAGCTGCTAACCTGAATTGACGACAAGGTCCTGGAGCGAATGAAGACGTTGTGATAATACTAAGAAAAAAAAAAAAGAAAAAGAGTTTGCTTCTCAGAGTTGATTGTTGATCTACTATTCTGATTCTACACAAACATGGCTTACAGTAGCAAAGGAAGTAAGGTGTGTGGTTGGTTAGGTCTTATAATAGGTGTTGTATGTGCAGTAATGATTGTGGGAGTGATTGTGGGAATGCCATGGAGAGAGAGAGAAACTATTAATGCAACTTCGAATCCTGAAACTACCACTACTAAACTATCACCGTGGGAGAGATTTGAGCAAGACGCAAGACATATGCATGAGGGAACTAATACAAAAGGGGAACTTTCTACTAACATCTTCTATTGCTTGCTAAATGAGTATGTGGAAACTATGGATGCAAAAGATTGTTATGTATGTACTAAAATTCCTTCATCTGTGCAGGAGGGAGTTACTTATCATAGCCTCCCTCTTACTTATGGAATTAGTTGCAGCTTGCTATTAACAAGATTCTATAATCAAGAGCATGTGCAATACCTTTATTCAAATTTGGATGTTGTGTTTTCTTTTGTGCCTGTGATTGAATTCCTAAATGAATTAGCTAAAGAGCATGATAGAGGATAGTTAGAGGATTCTTTGAGCCAACACTTACATTTGGAACTGCTTATACACATCGAAATAATTTGACTCGCTTATTGTCTCCTGTAGAGAAAAGCTTTTTAGATCACACAGATGATAGACGCAAAGCACTGAAAGAAAGGTTAGAAAAAGGCCTAGAGAAACATACTTATGCAAATGATTATGCTTATACTGCAATTAAAACACAAGGCAAATTAGCTATAGATGCATTACACGTAGGTAGACTCTGTATATATAGACCAAAATCTGAACAGGATAATTTGTTTGTGGGAACGAGTGAATGCAGACATGTGTTTTTGTTTCAGAGTAAATGGACCTTTATGTTAAATGGACAAGACCCAGCGATTCCTGGAATCTATTACATCTGTGGGTTAAACGCATATTACCGTCTTCCTAAGGGATGGTATGGGACATGTTATTTGGGAATAGTATTTCCAAAGATATACCAGATTGATGACTTAAAACAAATACCTAAAACATCTGAATTACAACATTCCAGACAAAAACGAGAATCAGTGGCGGCTGTCATTGGTGATATATTTGGAGCCATAATCCGATCAGTAGGGGTTATCTTGAATTCAATGAAAATTCAAAAGTTGTCTACTATTGTGGATAACATGCTGACAAATTTTACAGGAGCTATACTCCTGATGGATACTGAACTTGCAGCAGAAAGAGCTATGACTCTTCAAAATCGGCTTGCTTTAGACATTCTTTTAGCAAAGAGTGGAGGTGTTTGTAAAATGCTTAATGAGCGTCATTGTTGTTCATTTATTCCAGATAACAGTAAGAAAATTAGAAACATGCTTACTAACCTTACCAGAGATAGTGCAGATTTGAAGGATGGGAAAAATGCTTGTTTGGGAAAAATTTGGAAAAGGAATTGCCAGAGTGGGAAGCTGGTTTACCAACATTTGGAATGGGGTACTTGCAAAAATTATGATGGGTCTATTAATTGTTTTAATTTGTTTATTAGGATTATGGGGAGCATGTAGAATCAATGACAAGGTAAAAAGAAATTGGACTAAAAGAACAAAAAGAAATGAAGAAAGTGAAAGAGAGAGAATGTTCAATGAAATATGGGAAAGTTCACATAAAGGGCAAGATGTTGAAATGGGTATTATGCGCAAGGTGAAAAATTAAGATCAAAAGATTGTGTGATGACGAGCGTCATCAGAGGAGGGACTGAGAGAGCGTAGTTTAAATATTACCTATTCTAGATGTGAAATGCATATAATTAACAATGCTGCACTAATAATATTATTCATTGAAACGTATTTTAAACGTGAGATTTTTTCACATGCATAAACTAATGTTGACTGTAAGCAATAATTGTCTGTATTATGATTAATTGAATATGTTAACACGTACGAAGACTGCATTTATTAGAATCCATAAGCCTTAAATTAGCGTGAGTCGAAAACTAGCTGTGTAGATCTCATATTAAAGCGTATTTTTCTGTTTCTCCAGTGTACTGATTTGCAAAAGGCCATGAACCAGCAATTGTTCTTTCCTTCACTTATTTGCAACAATGCTAAATTTTCTCATCCGCATGCTAGTGGCTTTAGTATAAAATTTATGGACTTCGTAACAAACATGGAAGAGCGTCCTGGGAACTAAGCCATTTTTTTCGATTAAATACAAAATAAAGAATTGCAAAAATGAATTTTGTCAAGGCATTCAAAAGCGCTTTAAAAGGAGATGTATATATTGTTGCAACCGATGGGGAACCTACACCACCTGAGGGTACTCCAGCTTATACAGTTATGGAAGAAAAGGGTGTTGCACCCTGTTTATGGATGAAACAATGATGCAAATTAACAGAGAAAGAGGGGTGTCTAGCGTTTCCAGAACATGAGACATTTAATCCAAAGGTGCTAGAAAATTTGAGGTGGATGTTAAGTACGCAGAAACCACCTCCGAGACCGGCACAATACGAGGCTTTGGCAATCTGGGACTTGATGGCTATTAAACATAGACAAGAAAGGTTTCAGAGAAGACTGAAAAGGGCGGAAAAATCCTATGCAGAAGCTAGATGGGACAATGAGAACAAAATGTGGAGACGGGGAATTGTAGATGGGTTGAAGTTATTTCCGGCAATAACACAGGGTGAAGAGACACAGGGGAGGAAAGCCTCCTGCAAAATCGACAAAGATTCAGGCAAAACTAAAGAAAATAAAAGGTCCTGGGAAGAGGAAGATGATTCAGATGATGAGGAATTTATGGACAGATTGTTACATGATCGTCCGCCACCGTATGCAGTGAGTGACAGTGCTCCAAGTACTAGCTTGGATCCTGGGAACCAGACGCAGGAGAAGGGAGTTACTGATACAGTACAGACTAGCGATACAACCTCGATACAGAATGGTGTCAGTGTACCCACAGCACCAGTCTTGCCGATACAGTTGCAGCTTCCACCGCAGATATAAAAAATTTACCCTAATGTCCCAGTGCTTGAGGCTACTAAGAACTTGGTGGTGCCGCCAGACCCGATATATACAAAGCCAAGGTTAATACAGATTGAGTCGACTCCGAAGCTAGTGTCGCAACCGCCACAGCTGATACCTGGGTATAACCCTGTAGCAGGACCACCGTTAGTGCCTGTACCGGGTACACTGGAGCAGACCTATGGTGTTGCAGCTCCAAGAAGCTTAGGGTCAGGTCAGACACCAGCCGCTATATCGCTACCTATTACTGTTGGTCCCCCGGTGCCATTGTATGCACAGGATAAAACAGGGACATGTGAACAGGGAGTTATGACTCAGGAAGCGATAAGAGGAGGACCTATGAGAACTCCACAGATAATGGCCCCGGGAGAACAAGTATATGAACAATCGAGACCCTTGATGGACCTTAGTCCAGTAGGAGCATCTCTCGAAGCGATGCGTCAAGCAGGGTTGGGAGTCTTGACTCCCCAAACTATGAGTACGAATACCTCACATTCTCCAATGATACATGCAGGGAACATTTCACTGTAGGGTTTTTCAGTACAACAGCTAAATGAGTGGTTAGAGAAAACTTGCACCTCACAGAAGTCTACAGTGACCACAGTTGAACCTGAGAAAGAAAAAGAAAATGAGTACTTGAATTTTGTACGACTAGGGGCAGAAGCTGCCGAGTTAGTGGAAGGAACAATGGGAGTAAATAGGTTGGAATCATACACTGAGGCAGAATTGAGGTACTTGTGCCCCAAGATTAACAAAGAGGTGAGCAAAGTACATCAGAAATTAGCGAATTTGGCAGATAAATACAATATCAATATCAGAAACACTAAACATTTAAAAAGAAGCTACAGATTAGATTTTGAGTCTAAAGATTTTGAACACATGAGATCTGCAGGCATGAAGGCACACCTGAAAGAACTGCTGCAAAGTGTGCAGATTTGGGGTGCATTAGAGAAATGGGAAGGCCGATGGGCAAAGAAAAGAGATAACGGAAAAGGAGATAGCCCAGGGTCAAATAAAGTTGGGACCACACCTAATCTAGATACAGTGAAAATCTTACCTATGAGAGAGACAGCTGGTGGTGTTTTAGTGCATGTGCCATGGACTAGAGGAGACATTTTATCATTTACGAATGATTATCCTAGGTTAAGAGAAAAACTAATCGAGTGGTATCAACAGACAGATAGGTTTGTGAAGCTTGCAAAGTGTCTCTGGGAAGACTTGAATACTTTGTTTGAGATCATTGTTCCGCCAGATTTGTGGCTTGAGTGCAAAAGAGGGGTAGATTGGCCCACAAAGGAGCCGGCAAGAGATAAGGTGACTGGAGCACCTTCAGAAGAGGTGATGAAATATTATCATAAAGTAATTGAGTTTTTGAAACAAAAGGTGTCGCCGAAGGTGACCGATTGGCAGAAAATCGACCGGACCTCTCAAGAGGTTAAAGAGTCAATACATGCGTATTACGAGAGATTGTTAAAAGCGTTCAAACATTACAGTGGTACTGAGACTATCGAACCGAAGGACATGAATCATCTTGTGTTTAGGTTCGTCGAAGGGCTGAGACCGGAGGTCAGCCAGATGATTAAGAATCATTTGATTTGTTGGCAAGCTAAACCGATTGATGAAGTATTGCAGTATGCGAAATACTGTAGTGATGAGATTGAGTTGAAGCAGAAAAGTTGAAGGAGAAAGTGATGGTGATGCAGATAAGGGCTGCACAAGCTGGAATGCAGGGGAATGGAGTTCAACAAATGATACAGCAACAACCGCAAATGAATGGTGTGTTTCAGACACAGCTGAGAGGTGGAGGTCGAGGATTTGTGAACCGTGGTTCGGACATGAATAATGTTATTATTCAAAATGACGGTCAGGCAGTGAAAAAGATGTCACCATGTCATGCATGCGGGGGCATGGGGCATTGGAAACGGGATTGTCCGAATATGGTGCAGGATGGTGCAGTTCAGCAAAGCATTAATATCGGTACATTACAAAATCCACGAGGTCCAAAACCTCAAAACCCGAATTTTCAGAATAATTTGGTACAAGTGCCAGGGGTACAACCCATGCAGCAGATGCAAATGCCGCGTTTCCAGTCAGTATCAGTACAACCAATGCAGCAGCAGATTCCAATGGTGCCTAGACAGCAAATGCAATTACCCATGGCTCCGATGGGACAGCAACAGGTGATGCTTCCTCAGCAGGTCACAGGTCAGGTAACCAACCAAAGTAACACTGTACAACAATTCCCATTGCGAGGTGAAAGTGACATGAATGGAGATTGGTCAGATGACAGTTCAGATAATGAAGAGTGCAGGCTTGCAGCATCTTTAGAGGTGGATCAGAGAGGCCCATATGTAGAGGGAAAAGTAATGGGCTATAGGGTTTCATTTTTGGTCGACACAGGAGCTACACGCTCTACAATTCGAAGTGCAGAAGTACCGAGATTACCTCTCTCAGGGCGTACCATACGAGTGGTTGGTGTGGCAAACCAATATCTGACTAATCCGATTACTGATCCAGTGCAGGTTGAAATTGGTAGTTTCCAAGGCTTGCATAGATTCGTTGTATGCGATTCAAGCCCATTATCCTTACTAGGAAGAGACTTACTATGTAAGACAAAATGTTCGATTACCTGTTCCAATGATGGAATAGAGGTACAGACAAACAGTGCCGATGAGGGGGATGAGAGTCATTTCGTGGAGGAAAGAGGAGAGACTAATGAAGATTACCCTTTAATTACTTTATTCCCAATGCATACTTTGATCGACCTACCTGTCGATTTACAAAGAACTGTAACAGAGAAAGTGTGGGATTTGACTGGGAAAGAAGTAGGGTTAATCAAGGGAGTAGAACCAATCAAGGTACAGATAAAACCCAATGCAGTGTTCCCACAAGTGCCACAATACCACATGACCCAAGATGTCCTCATTGAGGTATCACAAATAATTGCAGATTTTCTCAGACAGGGAGTCCTGAAAGAAGTTTTGAGTAGTCCGTGCAACTCTCCCATTATGGGTTTGAAGAAGCCCTGTGGAAAAGTTTGAATTGTGCAGGATTTGAGAAAAATAAACGAAATTGTGATAAAATGCTGCCCTGTGGTACCTAACCCAGCAGTAATAATGTTCCAGGTTCCATGTGATGCTGAATTGGTTACTGTAGTAGACCTATCACAAGCATTCTTCTTGATACCTCTTCATGAAGACAGTCAATTTTTGTTCAGTTTCAAATTCCTGGATAAGGTGTACAGTTGGTGCAGAATTCCTCAGGGGTTTTCTGAGTCACCATCCATCTTCAATCAGATATTTAAAAAGTATTTGGAACCTCTTGTGCTGCCTTTTAATTCGACTCTTGTGCAGTACATTGACGATTTGCTGATTGCATCCAAAACCAGAGACAGTTGTAAATATGATACCATTGCATTGTTGAATCATCTGGGAAAAAATGGACACAAGGTGTCACCCAGAAAGTTGCAATACTGTCAAAAAGAAGTGAAATACTTGGGACATCTGATTGAGAAAGGGTCCCGAAGAATATCAAAGGAAAGAATAACAGCTGTTTTGCAGATGAATCCCCCAACAACAAAATGAGATGTCAGGATGTTTTTGGGAATGGTGGGCTACTGTCGCCAGTGGATACCCAACTTCTCGATCATCTCAAAACCTTTAATAAAATTGACAGGAAAGGAAGTCAAGGACGAACCATACACAATCACTTTGACAAAAGAGGAGCTTGAATCATTTCTAGAATTGAAGGAATGCATGTGCAGGGCTCCAGCATTAGGAATGCCTGATTATGAAAAACATTTTCTGTTGTTCTGTCATGAACGTGATGCTTGTTCTTTGTCTGTTTTAACACAGGTCCACGGAGATGCAAATCACCCTGTAGCATATTTTTCAGCTACTTTGGACCCCGTCGCAGCAGCCTTACCGGGTTGTTTGCGAGCAGTTGCAGCAGTTGGTCAAAGCCTTTCACAATGTGAAGGCATAGTCATGGGATACCCCCTGACAGTAATGGTTCCACATTCAGTTGAAATTCTGTTGATACGAACTAAGACACAACACATGACAAATGCACGACTCACCAAATATGAGACGATTATATTGGGGTCACCAAATGTCACACTAAAGAGATGCACTGTGCTGAACCCGGCAACTTTACTTCCCAATGAAAATACAGAAATCAAAGATGGGGAAGAGTTTGAGCATGATTGTCTTGAGGTGACTGAGCTCTGTACCAAACCTCGCCAAGACATCCAGGATACCCAGTTAACAGAAAATGATTGCATTATGTTTGTTGATGGGTCCTGTCTAAGAGATTCAGCAGGAATATTGAGAGCCGGTTATGCAGTATGTACCATAACTGGCATTGTCGAAGCCTCCTGGCTCGAGAAAGTGTTTTCTGCACAGGTGGCAGAATTAATAGCTCTTACAAAAGCATGCCACGCAGCTGTAAATTTGAAAGTCACTATCTATACTGACAGCAGATATGGATTTGGAATCGTGCACGATTTTGGCCAACTCTGGTCACAGAGGGGTTTCATGACCTCCTCTGGTTCTCCTGTGAAAAATGGTGAACAAATAAGAGATTTGTTACATGCGATTCAGTTACCTCTTGAGATTGCTGTGGTAAAGTGCAGTGCCCACACCAGATCACAAGACTTTGTGTCAATGGGAAACGGCTATGCAGATCAAGTTGCAAGATTTTGTGCATTAAACTGTATATCATTTAAGCAGTAGTGGGAATTATTACCACAACCTGAAAATGACACAAGTTTAAGTCTAGCATTACGAGTGGTTGATACCTTAGATGAACTAAAGACATTACAAAGTCGTGCTAGCAAAGAAGAAAAGCGTTCCTGGCAGAAAATGCAGTGTGTACAAAGGGGGGATGATCTGTGGGTTTCAGAAGAGGGAAAACTGGTTCTGCCAAATGGTCTTTTGTCTCAGTTTGCACGGTTATACCATGGGCAGGCCCATTTAGGAAGAGATGCCATGATCAGATCTTTTAAGATTGATTGGTTCAATCCAAAATTCAGACATGCCGCAGAAATCACTTGCCACAAGTGCGTCATCTGTCAACAGATGAATGCTGGAAAAGGAACTGTGGTAACTTTGAGCCACATTGGGCGAGCTGGAGGTCCATTCAACAAAATGCAAATGGATTTTATCAAAATGCCTGTTTGTGGAGGATTGAAGTACGTGTTGGTGATTGTGTGTGTTTTCAGTCATTGGATTGAGGCATATCCCACATGTAGGAATGACAGTCTTACAGTTGCAAAACTACTACTCAGAGAATTAATACCAAGGTTCGGGTTTCCGGTTTCTGTAGAATCAGATAGGGGGAGACACTTCGACAATGAGGTGATTAAACTTCTGTGTGCCGCACTCAACATTGAACAAAAGCTTCATTGTAGCTATCGCCCTGAAGCATCAGGACTAGTTGAACAGATGAATGGTACCTTAAAATCAAGAATAGCAAAAATGTGTGCTGCAACAAACATGAAGTGGCCAGATGCTTTACCTCTAGTGCTGATGTCTATGAGAAACACCCCAGATAAGAAAACAGGACTGTCCCTCCATGAAATCCTCATGGGCAGAGCAATGAGATTACCAGCGGTACCTGCAAATGCGCTAGTGAATATTACAGATGATATGGTGTTGGATTACTGCAAAGGTTTGGCTGACGTGATCCGCTCTTTCTCTCACCAGGTGGAAGCTAACACGTTGCCACCAATCGGCGAACCAGGACACTCTCTGCAAGATGGAGATTGGGTGGTTGTCAAGAAGCACCTGAGAAAATCGTGTCTTGAGCCGCGCTGGAAGGGACCGTATCAAGTAATATTGACGACCACCACTGCTGTGAAGTGTGCCGGGGTTCCCAACTGGATACATGCCAGTCACATGAAAAAGGTAACGAGTCCTGTTGAAGAGGAAATTGAAGTCTCCGGTACACCAACTTCAGGAAGAGAACTCTCAGAGTCAGAGATCAGTCAAGAAGAAACTGAGACTACCAGAGAGCCCACTGAGAACAGCCTTGTCCCTCAAACTGTCAATGAGTTCGAGAGAGGTGACAGAGTGGCAATCTCAGTTGAGGCAGCAGGAGAACTAAGTCAAGGAGAGGTTCTCCCAGAAGTAGACGAATAAGATTTAGAGCCCGAACTCAGCATAGAACAGGAAGAAGAAAGAGACGGAGAAATTGTGGATACAAATCAAAACGAGTCAGAACCTCCTGAACCAGTTGCAGGTCCGTCAAGAGAAAACACCATATCACAAGAGGAGGGTGCTGTCCAACGTCCTGAAAGGAAACATCGAACCAAGACACACAGAGGCGATAACTGGCCAGACAAGTCACATCCTAAAATAAGAGAGGTATCAAACGAGACAATAACAGAAGAAAGTGATACTTCACAAGCAGATGATCTGAGTGAAGGAGAACAACAAGGTGAACGAAGGCTAAAAAGGAAGAGAATAGCAAACAGAAGATATACAGGCCCTGAATGGGCATATGCTACAACCTCTGAATGGCAACAATAATTTTTAGCTTTCTGCTTTGATCGAGAAATACCAGGCCAATGCTACGGTACCTGAAGATATTCAAAGGGAAAGTTCGGATAAAATTGAATTGTGAAAGCTGAAAAGAGAAAGAGTCTCTAGAAACTACAGGAAAGTGACACTAAACCTGGATTTGACTTTAAAGAAACCTGATTGTGACAAGCTGCTAACCTGAATTGACGACAAGGTCCTGGAGCGAATGAAGACGTTGTGATAATACTAAGAAAAAAAAAAAAGAAAAAGAGTTTGCTTCTCAGAGTTGATTGTTGATCTACTATTCTGATTCTACACAAACATGGCTTACAGTAGCAAAGGAAGTAAGGTGTGTGGTTGGTTAGGTCTTATAATAGGTGTTGTATGTGCAGTAATGATTGTGGGAGTGATTGTGGGAATGCCATGGAGAGAGAGAGAAACTATTAATGCAACTTCGAATCCTGAAACTACCACTACTAAACTATCACCGTGGGAGAGATTTGAGCAAGACGCAAGACATATGCATGAGGGAACTAATACAAAAGGGAAACTTTCTACTAACGTCTTCTATTGCTTGCTAAATGAGTATGTGGAAACTATGGATGCGAAAGATTGTTATGTATGTACTAAAATTCCTTCATCTGTGCAGGAGGGAGTTACTTATCATAGCCTCCCTCTTACTTATGGAATTAGTTGCAGCTTGCTATTAACAAGATTCTATAATCAAGAGCATGTGCAATACCTTTATTCAAATTTGGATGTTGTGTTTTCTTTTGTGCCTGTGATTGAATTCCTAAATGAATTAGCTAAAGAGCATGATATTAAAATAGTTAGAGGATTCTTTGAGCCAACACTTACATTTGGAACTGCTTATACACATCGAAATAATTTGACTCGCTTATTGTCTCCTGTAGAGAAAAGCTTTTTAGATCACACAGATGATAGACGCAAAGCACTGAAAGAAAGGTTAGAAAAAGGCCTAGAGAAACGTACTTATGCAAATGATTATGCTTATACTGCAATTCAAACACAAGGCAAATTAGCTATAGATGCATTACACGTAGGTAGACTCTGTATATATAGACCAAAATCTGAACAGGATAATTTGTTTGTGGGAACGAGTGAATGCAGACATGTGTTTTTGTTTCAGAGTAAATGGACCTTTATGTTAAATGGACAAGACCCAGCGATTCCTGGAATCTATTACATCTGTGGGTTAAACGCATATTACCGTCTTCCTAAGGGATGGTATGGGACATGTTATTTGGGAATAGTATTTCCAAAGATATACCAGATTGATGACTTAAAACAAATACCTAAAACATCTGAATTACAACATTCCAGACAAAAACGAGAATCAGTGGCGGCTGTCATTGGTGATATATTTGGAGCCATAATCCGATCAGTAGGGGTTATCTTGAATTCAATGAAAATTCAAAAGTTGTCTACTATTGTGGATAACATGCTGACAAATTTTACAGGAGCTATACTCCTGATGGATACTGAACTTGCAGCAGAAAGAGCTATGACTCTTCAAAATCGGCTTGCTTTAGACATTCTTTTAGCAAAGAGTGGAGGTGTTTGTAAAATGCTTAATGAGTGTCATTGTTGTTCATTTATTCCAGATAACAGTAAGAAAATTAGAAACATGCTTACTAACCTTACCAGAGATAGTGCAGATTTGAAGGATCTTAAAGAACTTGGTGTTTGGGAAAAATTTGGAAAAGGAATTGCCCGAGTGGGAAGCTGGTTTACCAACATTTGGAATGGGGTACTTGCAAAAATTATGATGGGTCTATTAATTGTTTTAATTTGTTTATTAGGATTATGGGGAGCATGTAGAATCAATGACAAGGTAAAAAGAAATTGGACTAAAAGAACAAAAAGAAATGAAGAAAGTGAAAGAGAGAGAATGTTCAATGAAATATGGGAAAGTTCACATGAAGGGCAAGATGTTGAAATGCGTATTATGCGCAAGGTGAAAAATTAAGATCAAAAGATTGTGTGATGACGAGCGTCATCAGAGGAGGGACTGAGAGAGCGTAGTTTAAATATTACCTATTCTAGATGTGAAATGCATATAATTAACAATGCTGCACTAATAATATTATTCATTGAAACGTATTTTAAACGTGAGACTTTTTCACATGCATAAACTAATGTCGACTGTAAGCAATAATTGTCTGTATTATGATTAATTGAATATGTTAACACGTACGAAGACTGCATTTATTAGAATCCATAAGCCTTAAATTAGCGTGAGTCGAAAACTAGCTGTGTAGATCTCATATTAAAGCGTATTTTTCTGTTTCTCCAGTGTACTGATTTGCAAAAGGCCATGAACCAGCAATTGTTCTTTCCTTCACTTATTTGCAACAATGCTAAATTTTCTCATCCGCATGCTAGTGGCTTTAGTATAAAATTTATGGACTTTGTAACAAACATGGACACTTTCAAGGACAATAAATCGCGGAGAAGAGAACACTTGACCCGAAGTGTGTGCCAGAAAATGAAGTAACCCCGGATGTGCCACCCACGAAAAACGTCAATTATAAAGACCAATTAGAAACACAAGAAATATCATAGAATGACAAATGTATTACTTAATGTATAATTTGATAGGTTACAGATAGTGGGGTGTAATGACTGACCAATAGGATTTTGGGGGAATGTATTTCGAAAAAGGGATAAAAACTCATGACACGAGGAACAAAGGGCATTAGGCATTAGGTAGGGAATGATATCGATTGCATCCAGAAACTCTGTCACTCTATTTGGTGATTTGAGACTTAGACAAAACCATCCTCGCCCATAGACTGCCCCATTACACTTTCTTCCTTATGAGGGAGGTGTCCCCTGCGCTTAGCTTAGATAAACTGACGGCGATTTAACTGATGTCCTGAGGACGAAGACTGACCCTGTATGCTGACCTATTCCGAGGAGGGTAATTATACTGTTGATAATGGAAATTCATTTATTCCTCCTTTCCTTTCTAGGTACCAACTGCTGTGTGTTTTGATTAGAGACCTTAGCTAGACGTTTTCCAAATTGATGTTCTAAATTGTTTTGCATGAAGCCCAACATGCTGATGCTAATTGTGGTTAGATGAGGCATTTCATCTTGACTGACTTAACTGACGTGACTGATATGGTGCTATGCTGAACTAAGACCTTTAGGAGGTTCTCTGTATTTGATTTGTTATCTTCATATGATTATCTTGTATTTGTGATCTTTACATTGATGAAAACTTACCATAGTTGCCGCTTTGTGATAATGTTCTTTGCTTCTTGGTTTTGAGATTAATACATCTGCTATTAGATTGTAATCAATAGGGAATAAAATTCACAAAACTTAAATAAGGTGTGGTTATTCATGACTGAAAGGTCATGGTTGCATCGAAGAATTATTGATGTCTAAAGCGAAATATATTGTGGTGATATATGTTGACAATATTATAGACATATGGTTTGATGAATTGATCAGTTGTCTCATCTTATGGTGTCTCACCACTGGGTCCAAAGATTCATCGACCTAAAACGAGTCCTGATGTGTATAAGTTAACATAGACGGACGCGTTATCACTTCCAAGTGCGAAGCTTCATGCTAAAAACGTATTCCTTTGTTGGAGGACTTCTACTGAAGCCTTCACTATGCCAACACCTTGCATTTCTGAATTTCATTTGAACCATCCTCATTCCGTCCTTAGGATTCTGACTACATGATTTTGGAATAATTTCGGACCAGATGCAGCAAGCCATTTGCATGTCGCAAACTGCGAAAATCGCAGTTTGTGCCATGCAAACAGCTGAACGCGATGCTCATTCCCAAATTGCGAGTCGGTACCGACTCGCAATTTGGGAATGCGACTCGTAAATAGGAAGGGGTGTTCCCTTCCTATTTGCGACTCGCATCTCAATTCAGAATTGCTTTGTGACCGCGAATGCGGTCGCAAAGCAACTCGCAGTTACCACCAGTGTCACACTAGTGGTAACTCATTCGCAAAAGGGAAGGGGTCCCCATGGGACCCCTTCTCTTTTGTGAATGTCGACAAAAATATTTTTTCAGGCCACTGCCTACTCTGAAAAAAGAAACCAAATGGTTTCGGTATTTTTTTTCATTTTGCAACTCGTTTTCCTTTAAGGAAAATGGGCTGCAAAATGAAAAAAAAAACTGCTTTATTTAATAAGCAGTCACAGACATGGAGGTCTGCCCACTTCAGCAGGCCACCATCCCTGTGAGTGCAGGGACTCACTATGGGGTCGCAAAATGCGACCCACCTCATGAATATTGATGAGGTGTGTCTTTCCGACCCCATAGCGAGTCGCAGATGGTGTCTGAGACACCGTTCTGCATCCGAGATTGCGACTCGGAAATTGCGAGTCGGACAGACTCGCAATTTCCGAGTCGCAATCTTGGAAATTGCTACATCTGGCCCTTCATGTTTAGGAGAGGGAGCAAGGGTTTGTTATGGAACACCTATTTCTGATTCTCAGTTTCTTTATTGCTATGATTGTTATTGCCTTGCACCTTAATCTGATGAGAATGAACCCATTGTGAAATTTCAGCTTGCCTGTTGTAATTCTGTATGTTTTTAATATTTTTATGACTTGCATATATGTTGGATTGGAAATTAATTACTTAATTTAAATTATCGATTCTTGATTATTATTGTGTCGCCAATTGGGCTTCACAGAAATCTAAATTGTTTAACATTGTTGACTGCCTCGTTGTCTCAGTCAACTTAAAAAGATCCATCAGATGACAGATTGTAAATCATATTTCTGAATGCAGTAATATGTATAGACCCGGTCATCATTTAAAACTTACTGGGAAATTGTGGTACAGTTTGACAGATGTGTCACAGATAAGGACGTCCTAAAGAACCCATGCCCTTTTGGGCTTCCTTCCCAGATCCACAGCCAATAGTGTGATGAGCAGGTTTATAGATCTTGCACTTATATCAGCAAAGTGTCAAATAACCATGAGCTGGGGAAGTCCAGTAGGGCACAGAATGTGAAGTGGGACAAGGAAGTAAATACATGGGCTCAATGCGAGGAAACAGCGCTGAAAAGGCGGGTCAGGAGAGGTCTGAGGCAAAATGATTTCCGTGAGGCCTATGAAGCAATTATGTCAGCAATACTGTCACAAGAATAATTGTAGCAAGGTCAAACTAGTGGAAACCATCCTGTACTTACTGTAAAGGTCCTTCTTAGGGGTGTTATTTCTTTGTTTGTACTGCACCACATTGCCTTTTGAACAGATCTTAATTTTCTTTATCTGTTGGCGTCTCACTTTTCCAGCAGATTTATTGTTCTTTCTAATGTCAGTTATACATGGCAGGTAGTTGGAACTGAATATCAGTTTTGGAAGGGGCTATATATTAGATAGTTTTTAGATGGAACAACGCTATTCAATAGTAGATTTATCTTCCAGAACAATGGCAATATTTTAGAGACTACTGCGCTGTTACTGTAAATTGAAGATTAATATGAAACGATTTCAGTCAAATAATAAAAAAATAAAAAAACTTTCCAGATATAACTTTATTTAACTTTAGGAATGGTATGAGTAACACAAAACAAAGAATCACAGAGAGTTTTAACAGTCTTTTGAATGGATTGAAAGATGTTGTATCAATTGTTCTTTGAAGTGACATCACAGAAAGTGACATTGCAGGACTATTATTCCTATTTGGCATTGCTGAAGAGACCTAATGTAGATATCAGTAACATGAACAAAAAACATAAATATCCAAATGAAATAAGCCCATGTATTTTAAAACTCTATTAAGAGAATTACACTAGTTACATTGGATGAAAAGCTAGGTGCAGGTCTCCCAAAGATGGATAGTTATATTCGATAAAAACAGTTTGTTTTTTGATTAGTGCATGATAAAAATTCCAGCGCATTTTGGGAAATAAATTGATGGCATCACTGGTATAAATTATGCAACAAGGAATAGCAACATAAAGTTGAGATCAGATACATACACCTTTTTATTTGAAAGCTATGTAAATCACTGGCCAGAGCAAAAAAGGCTAGTGAGTACATTTTCCTCACAAAGAGATGAGGGGATGAAAAACAGGTGAGTACATCTACATTTCTTATAAAAAGCAAATAAAAGGAAAGATTGCAAGCAAACAATGAGGAGAGAAGTAAATTGACAAACACACAAAAATACATTTCCCATACAACATAGAATAACTCCAACATTCTAGATTATTCTATTTGAGTGACTTCCTTGTATTGATTCATTAGGTAAGGTCTATCATCTAGGTGTTTAAATTGAAGCTATATTGTAGATGCATGGGATTTTCAACCTAGGGTTTTTAAATTGGTGTCAGAACTGTAGGAAGTGGCAGTGGCAGAATAGCAGGATTCAGATGAAAATCCCTCAATCTCCCCAAAAAGACAGCATCATTGTTGTATGTATTTCCAACTTTATGGGTTCATCAAACGTTTGGTAAAATCTGGGGTAGAAAGAAAAGAAATTGCTATCTTTGAATCATGTCTGGTAGGTTGAATCTGCCCCGTTTGACCAACACCCTAATACAAACAAATACATATAACAGGTTATCAGCAAGTTCATTCATAACAAACAGGGAAATAATGCAAGGCAACAAAATGAGTGTAACAATTACTGGCTCCTTCAAATGATTAGTAACTGACGATCCTTTGAGCGCATCAGGATATGCCCCCAAGATTTCAAAGGAACAAGAGTGGCAACAAAACATCAGCATAAATTTCACAATCCAATTTAAAGAAGGAACAAAACATGAAACAGAAGTTGAACTCTGAAAAGCAGCACAGTAAAGAGAGTAATAAGTTATTTCTGACAGAACATTATTGAATAAGGGAATTCATTGTGACAAATCAATATATCATGCTTTGAAGTAGATGCTAAAATGTGATCTACCTAGCCTTTCTTCTGCTAAAGGCATCACTCATTTCACTGTAGTCCAATGTTGCTGCACTAACTCCTTCAATTGAAAGAAGGGAAAATCCTGATTGTTGTTCCTGGTACATCGTTGAGTGTAAGTCGTTATCAATTTGAGGAATGAGAAACTGTGTTTTGCAGATGCTACTGTCACTGGAGTTGTGGGTAGAACTCTTGGAGCAAGCACACAATTTCGATAGATGACTTCCAATCTATTAGTATAAATATACTGAAGAGCCTCTAACATATTTAGTTTTTCAGGAAGGATTTAAGCAAGAAAAGAAATCTCCTGAAACAGTTCAATCCCATCTATGTCTGATGATATAACACCATCAGCTGTGCTGTCTGACAGAAGATGTTGTAGATCATTGCAGGGCTTTAGTAGGTTTCCTCTTTTTATGTCTTTTAAACTGGAAATATTATAAAGAAAGCCAAATTGCTTTTGGTGATTTTTCAGCTGTTCTAATCATTTGTCAAAGTACATAATTGCTGTATCAACAAGAGCATTGAAAAACTGGATGCAAAATTGGTCTTTTGGGTTGGATATTAGTGTGTTAGTTACCCCATATCCAAACATTTTCTTTTTCTTGGCCATCCTTTGATCACATTTGAATTATTTTGGAATTTCTAATTTATCTGCAAGTTCACTTGGTAAAATCAGTGCAGCTGTAAATCCCTATGGAAATACTTTGTTAGGAATGCAAGTACTTCCTGAACGTGTTTCACAGCTACATCATGCTGCATGTTCTCAATCTGCATCAGTTTACTGACCGTGTTGATTCACATTAAAATATCATACCATACGATCAAAAATAGCATGAACTCATGTGATTAGTGATGTTTCTTTACCTCTACTTTTCACATCTTTATCCATTTCAGACACCTGCAGAAGTGCTTCATATATTAAACTTCTCTGATATCAAACAGCTTTGATGCTTTCTAGAAAGCGTTCCTACTCCAGCTTCAGTTAATACTGACCATTTTTGTTGATGCAAAGATCAAAGAATAAAGTAAAGAGAAGTTGCCAGCATATGAAGATGAAGGTGCATCATTTCTGAAAGCCAGGTTTCAATTGTGACAGGTGCATGGTGTAAAAAAAAGCCAGCCTGTTCTCTTTTAAGATTCAAGCTTGCACTCCACTGTATTGTCCAGGCGTATTTGCAGCATTGCCATAACCCTGTCCACGTCAATCGGCAAGGGAAAGTTTCAGTGCTTCCAGCTTGTGCAACAATGCATCAGTAAGAGCCTTTCCAGTTTGCTCTTCCATGGAACTAAATCCAGTGAAATGTTCCTCAAAAGTTACACATCCGTTTGTAGAATTTTCAAATCCCACAATAAATGTAATTTGCTCTGTATGACTCAGATCAGGAGTACAGAAAAAGAGCACTGAGTAATATTTGGCTTTTCAGAAATACCGTCGGATTTCTTTGAGAACCATCTCAGACATCAGCTCAATCAATTAATTCTGAATGTGTTTGCCAAGATAATATGTATAAATCACATTTGTGGTAACTCTGCAAACGCTTTCCATCATAACAGATTGAAATGCGTCTAAAAGTTGTAAAAGTCCTGTAAAGGTGCCATTCTGCTGGTCAATAGTGCAGTGGAATGCTGGAATATGTTCTGCTAGGTACTGCACAATTGCTAGGAGCCTCGCCAATACATTTCACCACTGCATCCTCTCCTGCTGGATTTAAGCAAGGTTTTGATTATCAGTAGTGCATTCCTTCCGTAGCCAAAGTTCGAGCTCCTTCCACTTCCTAATATTTTTTAGGTGCTCCCGAGAATTTGCATCTTCATATAAACGCTGGCCAAGATGGTGCCAGTCAGACAAACTGCTGCTCACAAGCTGAGTGTTAGTGGAAAAAATGGTAAATAATTTGTAGCAGAAACAAAATTCTTAATTTTTGTACATTGAATAAACTAGCCACTGCCGGTTAATTTGCTGACCATTACTCATTTCCCTTTTGAAATAAGAAGGACTGAAGAATCGATTTTGAGAGTAACGTGAGAAATAATCACATGCATTACATCCATTAGGTTCTCTTTCTACTAGTTAGCAACATATTTTATCATCTTGAGTAGTAGGGCATTACCCAGGATTATCATCAATGTGGTGGAAGAACTTTCCAACAATTTTGCTAATCATTTCATCTCAATCAGCCTTTGCCACTTTTACAATGTCCATCCGCTGGCCATACTGGTTCTTCACTACATGATCACAATATTCAGATGGCATATTAATTGTGACCTTAACTTACTGTTGACCATTCAAGTTACTTTGTATGGCTATTTGAAGGTTGGAAGCATCACTGGCTTTTTCTTGGTGCTGGTCCTCCAGTTGCTGTTCTTGCAATGATGATACTGGTCTTTTTGCAAGTTGCTGCTCAGGTTCCTGATCAAGTTACTTGAAATTGGGGACTATACTGGCTGTGGTAGTAGTGATGTGTTTATGATCTTGACCCAGGATGCCCTTCACCTCTTTATTTTTGTACTAAATGAATGCACTAGCGGTAGCTGATGCTTGGTGCTGGTCCTGAGGGTTCACTGGCTCCTGGTTTTGGAACTGGAAGATTGCTGTTTTTGGGTATTTACATTCTTTCTCATTAGGCATACTTCTTCTTATATCCAATGTCGCAGTAATGGCTAGCCATTTTTCCTTATGTTAAGAAAATTGACCCTGCAACATAAATGTAAAATGAATATCATTTTATATACATAAATGGGAATATGCAGTATGTGTAGGTTTTTCAAATATACAATATAGTGATCGCAAAAAATATTAGGATTCTCTTTCAATAGAAAATCACAGCATGAAAAGTTAATTGTTTAGCTGATATCCCATTTCCTACTGCTTACCAATAAATATTACTTAACCAGCTCAATCTAAAAAATACTTGAGGTTGTCTTTAATATGGTGACTCCTATATTACTTCAGCAAACAAACACAAATGATGGACGGAATGCGGAACCAATCAAACATTCACCCCCAGGCACAGATTTGGGTTCAATCCATCAATTCTTTTGCTCACCATGCCACCACAGTTTGAACACAGCCATATGCAAATCAGTATTGCCCCTGCTCCCCATGGGAACAGTCCAGCCTGAACTGCCAGGCCAGGTCCTCCCTGGATCAGAAACAAGCATCCTGTGACCGGTTTCAGGGTATCACCCTTCATCAGCCAGGTTAGCTTGAATCCAGTGGCAGAGTGAGCTCGGGGCCCACATCTGGGCATACCCGGCACACTTATGGTGACAAAAGCAAACAAACACAAATGATGGACCTCCATCATTTTTAAACACTGTGGACAATATAAGTTGCTATCATTTAATTTAATAGTACTGCATATTTTATCCAAAACATACTTCTTTCCATCATGACCTACACAATAGTAAAAGAAAGAAAAACACTGAAAAACAAAGAGGCTACAATCTGAGGAAGGTCCTTCACCATATGTAAGGACTTTCTACACAGATCTATACTTGCTCTGCAGGCACTTACTCTACTATCAGCAATATAAGAGTAACTTGCAAGTAACCCTGTCCACTGTTAGTGATATTGCTCATTCTCAAAAGGTAGAGTTTGACCTATATATAAAGTGCATGCTACAGCAAAATAAAGAAACCAATGTAAATATTTACTGCAAGAATGCTTCAACCTAGACAACCAAATAGGTAATATTTTAAACACCTTTATAACCTACTGTCAGCCTCTATGAGAACCTCACACTTCCTACAGTGTCAACTCCAAAGCACTCAGTCATGGCCTGCTATAATCACCGACCAACAACTTACACTCACGCAGATATCTATAGGCAAGTTGGTTCAAAGAATGCACAATAAAATACTGATATGTTGTATGGAAAAAAAACATAAAACCAAACTCCAGAAAAAATTAACACTCCTAGGAAAGTAAAGTAGGCAAGACATGTGAAACATGAAGTAGTCCTAGACCAACAGAGGTCCTGCCTCAAAACATATAGTGGAGCCAACACACCCAGCATTTTCCCAGATTGATTTAAAATGGTTAAAATGTCTGTGGTTACAAATCAGTGTGCTCCCTGGTAGGCAGTCCTCTACTCATTTATACAGCCATTAGAGTTCTTAAGATGCTCTCTACTAACACCCATAAATAGTTTCAAGGTCCCCGCAGTTGCCAAGTTTCCCAGGCCCATTTGTGATGTGCATCTCCAATCCAGATTTTTTTTCATTGAATTATGGGATTTGTAATCTTTTTTTTCATGGAATAAACATGACTACAAGTGCAAGAATTCACAGCAAAAACGTGGACTGGGGCAGCACATCACGCACGGAGCCAGGAAATGTGCCATTGCTGGCCCCTTAGTGACCACCAACCAATCTCTATGCTGACCTGTTCTTACTCCCATAAGCCCAATTTTATTTCTTTACATTTTGTTGTGTAGTTGAAAAAAAATCATCCTATAGCCTTTCCTTTCTCACCAGCAAGATGTCCCCAAAGATAAATTTATGAATCCTCTCACTTTGCACTCAAGAGAAAGAAAAGTAAACACCAATCTCCATGTTAAAAAAAAAGAAGCAGCAATTTGTCTGAACACATAGGCCCTCATTGGTGGTAAATGCCACCTACCGCCGTGCTGACAGCCGCCAACATACTGTGCCTGGGGCGGTATTCCGCTACGGGTATTTTGACCCACACTGAGAATTCCACCACAATACAGACACCCACACAAGTCCGCCAGCCCAATGGTCAGTGATAAACCGGCAACAGCCAAACCCACACCGTTACGCCAATAGAAATACGCCCACAGTATCACGACCCATGAATCACCCCGGCGGTCTTTCAATCACGGTAAACCATTGGCAGTACATACCGCTGCGCTAAAAATACACACACATTTACAAAACACCACCACATTGGACAATCCAAACTACACACACCTGACACATATACACATACCACACCCACACACTCACACCACTATAAAACACACACCAAGATTAACCACAACCCTTTCAACGAAAAAAAAGATTGCCAACATAGAGAGACACAAGCCAGGAGCACCCACTCAATCTGAGCCACAGAACTCCGTAACCCATACACCATCCACGCACATCACAGCATACACCCCAACATATCACCACACACATCACCCCACACATCCTCACGCATATCACACACACCACATCCATGGCAACCCAAAGACACCCCAGGTTTTCTGAGGAGGAGCTAAGGGTCATGGTGGAGGAAATCATCCGGGTAGAGCCACAGCTATTCAGATCACAGGTGCAGCAGACGTCCATTGCAAGGAAGAAGGAGCTATGGCAGAGAATCGTTGATAGGGTCAATGCTGTAGGACAGCACCCAAGAACCAGGGATGACATCAGGAAGAGGTGGAACGACCTACGGGGGAAGGTGTGTTCCGTGGTTGCAAGACACCAGGTAGCAGTACAGAGGACTGGCGGTGGACCCCTACCTCCTCCCCCACAACTAACAACATGGGAGGAGCAAGTCTCATCAATTATGCATCCTGAGGGCCTCGCAGGAGTCGCAGGAGGACTGGACTCTGGTAAGTCAAATCTTTACTACTTTATCACCCCACCCTACCTGCATGCCACCACAAACTCCTACCCCTACCCTCACACCCATCACTCCAACACATCACATATACCCTACTATCACAACCCACCCATCCCAATACTAAGCCCTGCATGCAACACCAAAGCATGGACCCCCAACACAGACCTGCATGGACACCCATCACCACAGCATGCCCATTAGAGAGACTCACCGAGCCCAAAAAATGACCACTCACACAAGGCCAAGCTGACAGGGAAATCACAAACATACAGGGAAACAGACCCATGCACAAGATGGCACACGCAGATACATTAACACTGCATTTGCATCCCCACAGGACCGATACTAGAAGTCACCGGAGAGGAGGTGCCAGCTACATCCAGTCACCCCCCCCCCCGAAGAGGCCCACAGTGACAACAGCAGCTCTGCACAACTGGATCAGGATAACCAACCTGGCCCATCAGGGACCTCTGGACAGTCGGGTACCTAGCCACAGTCTCAACCCACCACAGAGCATCCCCCTCAGGAAACACCAGCACAGCACCCAGCCAGCGGGCCCATGCCACTGTCCCCAGGGCACGTCAATCAGGAATGTGTCCACCACTTCAGGTACCCCAGGCAACCCCACAAACCCAAGAAAATCAGAGACCTGGGGTCAGTGGCAGTGGGCACACGGTTCAGGCAACAGAGGCACAGGACAACAGGGAAGCTGGGAGGACTGCTGAGCAACAGGGGGAGGACAGGCCCAGGGAACCCACTCTCCACGAGGCACTTGCAGGGATCCTGGGAGCATACCACCATTCCCAGGAGACCTTAGGCCAGATAATGGCCAAGATGCAGGAGACCCAACGGCTGCAAGAGGGACAGTACCTAGGGATGAGGGAAGACCTCAAACACATCCACACTATCCTGGTCACTATTGCAGGGGTGCTGGCTGACATGGCCAACACCATAAGGGAGTCAGTGGCACAACAACGGGCCCCTGACACTAGCCACACCGATGAACAGCCCTCCACCTCCGCCGGCACTAGTGTACAGGAGGCCCTGACACTGGAACAACAGGCCACCAGCACCCCACCCCCTGCGAAAGGAGAACCACCCTGCAAACGGTCCCTGCGATCCAGGCAGAAGCCATAGAATATTGCCAAGACCCCGGCCAGGAAATATGACTCTCCTGATTGTCACCCTTCTATCCCACTCTGTCACCCTGTCCACCTTGAACTGCCATTGCTCCCCTTCCTATGCCCCATTGGAGAATGCACATGTGATACCAAGAGACTGGATTCTAACTGGACTTTCCTCCACCATCACCCCCGCCGATTGCACATCCCCCTCTACTTATTAGCACTTAAATAAACACCCTTGGAACAAATACAATTGGGGAGTCTGTCAATTGATTGAAATTTGTATTAGTACAACATTCTGAAAACATTGCAATTCATTTGTACAGTAATTAATACATTGGTATGACCTGCAGTGGGCAACAGTAAACATACCAGGAGCCAGAGTGGGGCACAGAGATCTGAAAATGGAGATGCCAAAGGGTATAGTAAGTGACCATAGACTTAGAGAAATCAGGCTGCCATGTACAATGTCGAACAGAAAACTGAAAAGTAAAGTGAAGTTACAGTGTCTTACCTGTGTGTCACTGGAAGTACTCCTGTATGATATTTCTTCTGTTGTCCACATCTTCTTCCTCTGCCTTCTCTTCCTCACTGTCCACAGGCTCCACCGCTGCCACAGGACTATCTCCAAGCTCATCCTCCTGCAGAAAAGGCACCTGGCGTCTCAAGGCCAGGTTGTGCAACATGCAACGATGACAGGCACACCTTCTTGGATGAGTAGTACCTGTCAGATGGAAGCACCAGAACCTGGCCTTCAGGAGGCCGAATGTTCTCTCAATAATCCTCCTCGTTCGCCCATGTGCCTCATTGTAAAATTCCTCTGCCCTTGTCCTGGGATTCCTCACTGGGGTCAGTAGTCATGAGAGGTTGGGGTAACCAGAGTCACCTGCAAATATCGCGGGACAACTGTTAGGCACACACTAACCCTTAGGGACAACCCCATACCCAGACACCAACATATACTGGGTGGGGACCTTGGGCTCACCTATTAGCCGCACCCGGTGCCTCTGGAGTTTAGCAATCACATATGGGATGAGGCTATTCCTCAAGATGAAGGCGTCATGCACAGAGCCAGGATACTTGGCATTCACATGGGAGATGTACTGGTCTGCCAAACACACCATCTGCACATTCATAGAGTGATAGCTTTTTCTATTCAGGAACACCTGTTCATTTCTCTGGGGGGGGGGACAAATGCTACATGTGTACCATCAAAGGCACCAATGATGTTGGGGATATGTGCCAGGGCAAAAAAGTCAGCTTTCACTGTGGCCAAATCCTCCACCTGAGGGAATATGATTTAGCTGCACATGTGTTTCAGCAGGGCAGATAACACTCTGGTCAACACGTTGGAGAGCATTGGCTGAGACATCTCTGATGCCATGGCCACTGTTGTTTGGAAGGAACCACTTGCCAGGAAATGGAGTACTGACAGGACCTGCACTAGAGGGGGGATACCTGTGGGATGGCAGATAGCTGACATCAGGTCTGGCTCCAATTGGGCACACAGTTCTTGGATTGTGGCCCGATCAAGTCTGTATGTTAGGATAATGTGTCAGTCCTCCATTGTTGCAAGGTCCACCAGGGATCTGTGCACTGGAGGTTGTCTCCATCTCATATTCATCCTCAGCGGTTGAAGCCTAGGGAGGAAAACAGTGAGCTGAGGGTCATATTTACACATAAATTTGCAATAATGAGGCATCTCTTCATTTACAGAACCAGTATGTGAATCCGAGAGTCAGTTGAAGTGCCAATGTCTGCTGTGACGCAGTTAGGTGGCATCGCCTGTGCCCCCCTGAAATGGCGTCTGCCTGACCTGTGAGGAGGGACAAGTGGAAATGAGGTAATTCTGTTGTTGTGTGCCATTGGGTAGGCGGTCAACGACCTCCGCGCAACTTCGCATTGGTTATCATTGGGCCCTATGGGTTTCAGGAGCCAATGGTGATGTACGCCGGCAGTGACGGTACGCACCTCTGCGGATGTGACAGCCATTTTCTAGAGGACCTACACTGCAAGTGCTGCTGTGACCTGTGTCTGGAAGCGACAATGGCTCATGTGTCTGGGGAAAGGGCCCCTGCCTTCACTTCGTAGGAGTTGGAGAGACTGGTGGATGGGGTCCTACCCCAGTATACTTTACTCTCTGGTCCTCCAGACAAACAGGTGAGTACACTGTGAGCATGATGCGTGGGCCATGAATGTATGGAGTACTGTGTGTGTAAGCCACATGTAGCGGGGGCTGAGGTGTCCTGGGCAGAGTGTTGCATGTATGGTGGTCAATGTATGTGCGTTAGTGGATGGGAGCGATATGGTGGGCCATGATTGTGCGGTCTGGACGGTATTACTAATCCCTTTTCTGCTGTATTTTTCCTGCAGGTCAGAACCCATCAGAAAAAGGGTATTTGGCGTGCCATTGCCAAGGAGGGGCGGACCCTGGGGGTCTTTGACAGGCAGAGCACCCACTGCTGCAAACGGTGGGAGGACCTGTGCCGCTGGACAAGGAAGACAGCAGAGGACCAGCTGGGGTTGGCCTCCCAACGAGGAAGGGGTGCCCGACGTACCCTGACACCCCTGATGTTCCGCATCCTGGAGGTGGCCTATTTGGAGTTGGATGGGCACTTGAGGGCATCACAGCAGCCACAGGGGGTGAGTACAAATTCAGATTCATGATTTTGCGCACGTTAAGGTTTTACCTGGGTAGGGGATGTGGACTGTGGGTGCCCCTAGGCCAGGGCGAACATGGCAGGGTAGGTCCATTGTTGGGCAGGCTCTGAAGCACTCCAAACCCAATGGTGTTAGTGGGCATCCACTACTAGTCAGGGTCCTGTGGGTTTCAGGTGTGCAGCTGATGGCGTTATGCCATGTCCCCCAAGGGCTGGTGACTAGCATTGTAACTGGTAGTGCATGGCCTAGTGCGTAGAGCAGTTCCCTGTGTGTTGTGTATGCCAACAGTAGTGTTGTTGCTGGCATTGACCAAGTGTACCCTCTGTCTCTCCCCACCTTTTTTGTTTTGTCACCCTGTCCTTGTTTGCATTAGCATCATCTGGATGAGGAGCAGAGGCACCGGAGATGGAGGGAGCTGCATCCCACATGGGCCTGGAGGCCGAATCCAACAAGGGCGAGAGCACCAGTTGGACGGAGGGCGAGGGGAGCACTACGACAGAGACAGGAGGGGACACTACAGACAGCGACTCCTCCTCCGATGGAAGCTCCCTGGCGGTGGCGGACACCTCTGTGCCCACCCGAACAACAAGTACAGCCCCCACCCCCCTACCAGCACCGCCTTCCCAGCAGCCCCTCAGCGTGTTTCCCGTGCCCACTCACCCAGGAGGGTGGGCATCTCCTTCGCCCCAGGCACCTCAGGCACTGCCCCAGTCAGCCCTGCTGCCCTCAGTGAGGAGGCTATTGACCTCCTGAGATCCCTCACTGTTGTGCAATCAACCATTCTGAATGCCATCCAGGGTTTCGAGAGGCATTTGCAACAAACAAATGCATACCCGGATGGCATTCACTCTGGCGTGGCGGCCCAACAGAGAGCATTTCAGGCTCTGGCCTCCGCACTGATGGTAGCCATTTTACCTGTCCCTAGCCTCCCCCCTCCAACTTCCTCTACCCAGTCCCAATCCCCTCAACCCCAGCCTATCCCAAGCATACCTTCATACCAGCATTCACCCAAATCAACACACAAAAGTGGCTCAGGCAAACACAAGCACCACACTTCATCTCACAGGCACTCACACAAGCACCATCCCCATGCAGACACACCAACATCCACTGCCTCCACTGTGTCCCCCTCTTCCTCCACCTCCATCCCAGTAGCATCTCCACTCACACCTGCATGCACTAACCCCTCATCCAATACCTCCATCACCAGCACTCCCATCACTACACACCCCTCACTGGCAGTCACCACCCCCACATCCATGTACACATCTCCTGTGTCCTCTCCCACTGTGTCTTTGACCCCTCCTCCCAAAGTACACAAATGCAAGCACACACCCACCCAACAGCCACCCACCTCACAACAGCATCCAGGTCATACACCAGCACCCAAACACAGCAGACTGACACCTCCTACAACCACTCCCTCTTCCTCCACTCCCAAACCTTCACACTCTTCCCATCCCAATGTCCCTAAGAAGCATTTCCTAGCCAACATTGACCTGTTCCCTCCCCCTCCTCCCACAACCTTCCCATCGGGCCAGGGTGGTCAACACAAACAAAATTGATATGGTGAACTTCAGAAGCAAAACCTTCCTTTGGAACTCCACCTGGTGGCCAAAGGACCTCAGACCTGCCCCAACCCCTACTGCCCACACCAGAAACCTGGGATTCATTCTGGATGTATAATCGGGCATGACAGCCCAAGTCAACATAGTTACCACCACCTACTTCCACCTGCTGAAAAGTCTGTGGCTACCAGAAAACACCAGGAAAACAGCCACACAATCCCTCACAACAAGCAGACTAGACTATGGCAGAGCACTCTAGGCCGAAATCAACAAACAGCTCCTGAAGAGACTCCAAGCCATGGAGGACACCATTGCAAGACCCGTCCACAACCTCCCTCAAAGCAACTACACCACTTCACACCTCAAGAAACTCCACTAGTGCCCCATACACAAACACATGCACTTAAAAACTCCTCACACGCACCTACCAGGTTCTACACAACATAGATCTGGCTTACCTCAACACCCCAAAGAAAGAGAGAGAGGGCCCCCCACATCACCTATCCACCCAATGGGACAAGGCACTGTAGCAAAATGATATAAGAAACGTTACCTCCTGGAGGGAAAATTCATACTATACACCACACCATGTTTTAACTATTGTCGTGTTTGGGATATATATTTTTTATGCATGGGAATATTAATTACAAATGTATTTTGATATTCCTTTATTATGATTGATCATTGGGGTGGATGAATGTATGATACGAGAGTGGTGTGGTGTATAGTATGAATTTTCCCTCCAGGGGGTCATATTTCTCACCTCAGCACCCACATCCACTTCCAACAACCCTCCAGGAACCTCCAATCGCCCACACCTCTGCCTATACAAGAACACCACCCCTAAGGCTTGGAACAACCTCCTCCACCACACCAGGCTTTCTGTGTTGCTCCTTCAATTCCATAAGAAGCTGAAGACCTGGCTCTTCGATTAATTCCAGACATGCCTCAGCCTACCGACTGGAAGCACCTAGATACCCTCGCAGGTGATTAGTGCGCTATAAAAATCCCTATAGCATAGCATGGCAACATGTTGGCAAAGCTAAAGTCCCTTTCCTGGTAGTGCTTCTTAAATCCCTTTTGTAGGTTAATCACATAATGTATGATGCCAGCTGCGCAGTCAAGCCAGACCTAAAAAAAATGAAAAAGTGCACAATAAGCCGCCCCTGCTGTTTTTCTGTGGACAGTAGCCATCCTCCATCTTACAGGGTCTATACTAAACAATGGAGGGTAAATCGAACTGACCACAGCACTTCACAATTCAAAGTAATAACTGTACAATAATCAGTTTGATGAACAAGGATTGACTGATAGAAGAATCTGGCAACATGATTTATACCTACAGCATGGAATAAACTCAATATATGGCCTGGGATCAACCTGACTGTTTCTTATTGGAGTTATTACTTTGAAATGTGGAGTGTTGTGGACTGTTCGATGTATCCATGTGATGCATGTGCTCCTCTGGTAGCACGTCTTGTTGCCCAGGGGTAGCATGGCGCACTAATCATTCAACACCCAATTAGCAATATATGGTATTTGTAATACTGTGACACGCACAGGATGTGCAGGTGATTATACCACTACTACCTGTTAGGGAGACTCTTTACAAAACAATGGAGGGTGGTTACCTACTCGAGGGTAGAGGATGTGGGGATCATTGAAGGGTCTCCCAAGTGCCAAGGTGTACATACTTGGCAGGCCCTTCATTACGATGAAAATTCATGTGAACATGGTTTAGCACAGAAGAGTTAAAGATCACATTCGGTTTTGTTGTTGCTGATATATTGATTCCTAATTGAAAAGAGTGAGAAAGAGCAGGTCATTGATTCCGGTTAAGTGTGGGATACGAAAGGAGTCTGACCTCCACAGCAGCTTAGAAACTGAGATCGTGATCCTACTATGAATGGTTGTTTAATCTGTCCCACCGGATGGCTAAATTGCCCTCTATTTATGTTAGGATGCTACTTTTATATATATGCCGAAGCACAATCCTGCAATCAAAAGTATCAACACAATAAAGCGTGGCCATCTGTTAATCAGTGTTTCAGTGTTCCAAACGCGGTGAATGTGCAATGCAAAGTGAACAGCGTTCAAACTCACGCAAACCAAAATGTTTGAGAACCGTTCTCCGACAATAGCTGCATACTCGTTACACAAGTGAATGCAACTGAACATCAGACTCAAATAGAACTATTCATTGTGATTGTGTTCACGTACGCAGGCCAAGCTTTGAAGGCGTTTGCTATTCATTGTATTTAAATTGTGCATTACCAGGGGTCGAGCGGTCGGGCACAGGGAACGGTGAACGGGGTGGCACAGTAGGTGGCGCTATGTTTGCAGAAACGTGTGCGTCGTGTGGATTTGTATGTGTTCGACTAACTCTTGGGGATGCCGCATATATCCCCAGAGATAATGCAGAATAGAGAAAACTCTTGAAATGCACTCTTTTTAAACACCGTTGTTCTGTCGCGTACTGAATGTTTTTTTGTGTAAAAGTTTCAATTTATTTATCCTTCTAAGCCTAAACTCACTATTAAACTTGTCAGACGGCAACGCTCCTGGGACTAAAACTGCTGCTTCATGAAGAAGTAAAAGGCCTAAGGCAGCATTTCTTTTATGTTCCCCTCTATACTGAGAATTTACTACTACTGAGAGAACGAACTGGATTGTCTGTGCGCACAATTGATTCCCCTCATATATCCAAAGAACAGGGACAGCATAAAACAGAGAGTGACAGCAGCAGCTTCCCCGCAGTCCCTGTTAAATGAGATGACACTTCAGACTTCCTAATCTCTGACCAAACTGTCAGCAAAGTACAATTTTGTGAAACTCGATAATTGAACACAAATTCCAAAAGGTTATCCATCGTCCACCAGTAGTGCACACCAAGGCACACAGAAGTGACAATAGGGCGTTTAATGTGCTGCCTTGCACATTAACTAAAGGACATAAGAGAGAAGATAACTGCTTCATTGTGACTTGTCATTACTGGCGGTAGCTAGGAGTAAGCACACAATGACTGAATAGCACATTTAGGCCCATATTTATACTTTTTTTTGCGCCGCATTTGCGTTGTTTTTTGACGCAAAATCGGCGCAAACTTACAAAATACCAAGGGGCATATTTATACTCCGTCTGCGCCGATTGTGCGTCAAAAATTTTGACACACAATCAGCGCAAACGTTGCCCCGTATTTAAACTTTGACGCCCGCGGACGACAAAATTCCTCCGTGTGCGTAATTTTTTGGATGCGGCAACCTGCCTTACGTTAATTATATGCAAGGTAGGCGTTCCCGTCCAAAAAAGGGCTTAAACGGCCGTGCGTCGTATTTATGCTTTCGGGCAAAAATTACGCACGGCCGGGAGGCGGAGCCAGAAAATGACGCACAGCCCGATTTGCGTCAAAAATTAATGCCTGGTTCAGGGCAGGCGTTAAAATGGGGCAAACACACCTGTATTTAATCAGAACAAACAGCAGAGCAGCAGAGCAGCAACAGGGAGCCATGGAGGTGATTCTAATCCAGCATGCATGCAGACGCAGAGCCCAGCAGCAACAACAGCAGCCACAACAACACCAGCAGGGACCCCAAAGGCAGCGCAGAAGGCAGGAGAGGATATTCCGCCCAAGAACAACCCTTCAGGGCTTCAGGGAACACAACATCATACAGAGGTACCTGCTTGCCGTACTTCACATGCTGGCAAGTGGCTCTTTCCAAACAACTGGTGCCCTGGTTGGCGGAATATCACAACCATCATTCTCTGCCTTTTTGCCCAAAGTACTGGATGCCATCATTCGACTGACACCCCGCCACATCTGCTTCCCTAACACACTGCAGAAGCAGCAGGAAACAAAACAGGGGTTCTACGCAATCAGTGGCTTCCCACACGTCCTTGGTGCAATCGACTGCACACATGTACGCCTTGTGCCAGCTGCTGCAACTGAACACCTCTACCGCAAAAGGAAGCACACACATTCCATCAACGTGCAGGCCCTAGTCGATCACCAGGGATTGATCACCAACATCGTGGCTAAATATCCTGGGAGTGTACATGACTCATACATCTTCCGTCACTGCACCATCAATGAACCCTTCCAGGATGGACGGTATGGCAATGGACTACTTGTTGGAAAGTACAAAAACCTACTTATATACTCACTACACAGCAACCCTCTAGGACACACAACACATACACCACAACAGCAACATGTGAACAGGAACACACTGAGGTCGTGGCATCACTAGCCATGTTTCTTAAGTCACCATTGAACCTGTCACACATTGGAAATTACTGTACAGCCTAGTGTGAAGACGTCAATGAGTGTGGTTGCCTAAATGTCACCTTGCAAATTGTAAGTGTCCCAATGACCTTAACAATAATACATTGCATAAGTTTCAAGGTATGGGATGTCCAGGGTACTTTGATATAAACGTGTTAACAACACTTTCAATTTTAACTGTGCATGGAACTATCATCTCACCCCCAGTGAAGACACACGGACACCTGTATCACAAGTCACAATGCTAGGGAGGGCACACTGTACTGCAAATCCCAAAACATACTGCTGACAAACGGTTAGCAGACAAACACTTGTTCAGCCAAGGAAACAACACAATGCAGATGGTACAGCCTACAAGCATAGGATGTCACATTAGTACACAAAAGAGTCACAGACATCACAAGACAACTACTGCCATTAAAGGTCTTTTCAATAGTGCCAGCTACATCAACATGATGCCATTCATTTTCTCTTGCAGCTGATCAGGGGTATGGCATCCAGCCATGGATTATGACACCATTTGGCAACCCAAGTACAGCTGCAGAGCGTGCATACAACGAGGCCCATAGCAGGACACGCAGCATTGTCGAGCGGACCTTCAGCATCCTCAAGTCAAGGTTCCGCTGCCTCGACATCACTGGTGGTAGCCTCCTATATTCCCCAGAGATGGTCTGTAGGATCATCCTCACAAGTGCAATATTGCACAACATTTGTATCAGAAGAAACATTCCCCTCCTGGAACCAGAGCCACACATGCCTGAAGAGGAGGAAGAGGAGGATGCTGGCCTGCAACAGGAGGGGGAACTACAGAACACAGCTGCTGGTATACGCAGGCGGCAACAGATTGTAAATAATTTCTTCTGAATATGTTCACCTTCACCACTTTAGTTAACTAATTTAAATAAACACCTATTCTAATCACCATATCATGGTCTGGCTATTCCTTTTTGCACACCTTCATCTCTACTTATCAGAATAAGAGTGTTGCCTCATGGATCATTGCTGAGATACTGAGTAGGACACGGAACATCCCAGAGCTAATGTGATGCCTAACATACAATGGTCACATACACAAACACTCTTAATGACATATATCATGTACATATCTCCTTTGAAGGCCAATAGCAGAGGACCACATCTATTTCACACATACATGTTGAAAGCAAGGTCCAACGCAGCATATGGCACACAACTATGACACCATCACTCAATAAGGGGAAAACAAGCCTCATACATGAGGCAGTCAATGTGCTTTGGCATCACTAACAGGAATGTCTGACAAGACCCTTGGCAGCAGTTAGTCCAACTGAATCCAATATTTGCAAGGAAGATCTGTGACTAGAGTTCCATAGAAGCAGAACAGAGACTGCACAAGTGCCACACATATGACATGCATTGCGCACATGACATTCCATGCATATGTCAGCCCATTTCTTAACTCCTGACACACCCATTCACCTGGTCACAACCCACCTGTCGGAAGAGTTTCCTGGAATAGTAAGATGTGTACCCTGATAATACCTCCTCTACACACACAGACCTACATTAGCAAACCAGTGTGCTACACCCTTTCTTAAGGTATGCCATTGTCATATAACATCTGACTGCATGGACGTCAGGTCAATTTATACACTGTCTTCTAGTTTCAAAGCCCTGTTAGCACATGTAGATTGCTTCCCATTGTGAAAATGTCTGTTGGCCCTTAGAATGCAAGTCTCACCTACAGGACTGGTGAGAAACAGGTGCAGCCCACACCTGTGATCACCTCCATGCACACCACTCATTTAAAAAAGCACAGCCCCTGATGATGCCTGGAACAGCATAGGAGTTGCCATTATGTCAAATACACCGTCAACCATTGATACTAATTAAGCCGTGTAACACAGCCCTGGGGTTCATTTGTCACCTTCAAAAACACAGGATGTACACAGTTTGACATGTCAACTGCCTAGTTTGTCCTCCAAACAGTCTCAGTCAGACCACTGATTGTGTAACTTGTCCAGTAGCTGGCTTCTGAATCACCTTGCATTCTGTCAGCCTGACTGGTAACTGTCTGTGCGTCACACTAAAGTATCCATGTGTCTACATATGTACCACACGGGCATAAGAAAACCTCCCATTCATCAGGGGGCATTGGGCATGGGCTTCTTCCATGCATACCCAAATACATTATATAGCATCATCTGCCTTTTAACTGTACCATTTGAGATACATCCTCTTGGAAATGCAAAATTCATGGCTCATCCCTTGTCTGGGTTGCATATATGCATGAATGACAAAGTGTGACAGTGTCCGAGGGTCATAGGCAGGGATTGGGTACTGGGGCTTTCAGCACAACCAGCAACCTCTGAAAATGTCCATGAATAATACACAAATGTCAGAACCAATACAGTTCACACACAGCATCACAGTGCGCACAACATAGTGATGGGCCATGTGTGGTGAATAGCTGCGAGAATAAACAGCACAGAGGCTATGATGTTCCCAGATGCAGTGGGAAGTGCAGAGGCCAACCTGTGTAAAAATGTTGTAATGACAACTGCCGGAACATGACAATTGAGACATTGGGGGTCATTCCAACCCTGGCGGTCGGTGTTAAACCAGCGGCCAAACCGCAAACAGGCTGGTGGGGAAAAAAATGGAATTCCGACCCTGGCGGAAACCGCCCACAGAGACCGCCACATTACCACACCGCCCACCACGGCGCCACAAACAAAGCGCGGCGGTCACCGCCAACAGACAGGCGGGAGACAATGTACCGCCCACTGTATCACAACCTACCAATCCGCCACCTTTTCCGGGGCGGTAGCCCCACCGATAAAAACACGCCAGAAACAGCCATTTCGAAGGGAAAACGCTCACCTCCATACAGCCCACGAGGAATAAGGACAGCATGGAACCCGAACTCCACATACTCCCAGCGATTGTGTTCCTACTCCTCTACCAGGAGCACGAACGCCGGCGCAGAAGACAACGGTGAGTACTGCACCTACGACACAGGGGAGGGGGGTGGAGAAAATATTACGGGTACACACATATGCGACACACCCACCCTCACCCTCACCCACTACAACACACACATCAATGCGTATCAACACATCAGAGTGACACCACCCAAACCCCCCGGAAGAATGCAAACACAAAAGGAAATGATTCTAAACATAGGAATATATTGTATTACTGGCTTAAAAATATAATTCTACATCAAAAACTGTTATATACATAAATGTACAAGTCCGAGCATTGTAGCATGTATTGTCCGTGGACCACTGGGCCCAAATCACATGGGCAAAGCCCACACAAGATACCTGACTCCAATGGAGAGAACACTGCAGGGGCATCAGATAGCAAAACTACAGGCACCTCAGGGGGAAGGGAAGGGGGGGCACCTCAGCCAGATGAGTCCACGACACCAGATCCATGAGGGGCCTCCATGGCCACTGTTCAATCCTGGGGAGTGCAAAGCCACAGTCTCTCAAGTCCGGACAGTGGGTGGGTTGCCCACTGTTCAATCCTGGGGAGTGCAAAGCCACAGTCTCTCAAGTCTCTACAGTGGGTGGGTTGCCCACTGTTACATCCTGGGGAGTGCAAAGCCACAGTCTCTCAACTCTCTACAGTGGGTGGGTTGCCCACTGTTCCATCCTGGGGAGTACAAAGCCACAGTCTGTCAAGTTTCACAAGTGGGTGGGTTGCCCACTGTTCAATCCTGGCGAGTGCAAAGCCACAGTCTCACAAGTGGATAACAGTCTCCACTGGTTCTGGGTAGGGCCTGGTGCCCAGACTGCTTCGTGCAGCCCTGCCCGACTAAGATGTGGGCCAGCCCCTGGCGCTCATGGTTCAGCGGTGCTTGAGACGGCGGTGCCCAGTTCAGCGGTGCCTGAGACGGCGGTGCCCAGTTCAGCGGTGCTTGAGATGAAGGGCCCAGTTCAGCGGTGCTTGAGACGGCGGTGCCCAGTTCAGCGGTGCTTGAGATGAAGGGCCCAGTTCAGCGGTGCTTGAGACGGCGGTGCCCAGTTCAGCGGTGCTTGAGATGAAGGGCCCAGTTCAGCGGTGCTTGAGATGAAGGGCCCAGTTCAGTGGTGCTTGACATGAAGGGCCCAGTTCAGCGGTGCTTGAGACGGCGGTGCCCAGTTCAGCGGTGCTTGAGATGAAGGGCCCAGTTCAGCGGTGCTTGAGACGGCGGTGCCCAGTTCAGCGGTGCTTGAGACGGCGGTGCCCAGTTCAGCGGTGCTTGAGATGAAGGGCCCAGTTCAGCGGTGCTTGAGATGAAGGGCCCAGTTCAGCGGTGCTTGAGACGGCGGTGCCCAGTTCAGCGGTGCTTGAGACGGCGGTGCCCAGTTCAGCGGTGCTTGAGATGAAGGGCCCAGTTCAGCGGTGCTTGAGACGGCGGTGCCCAGTTCAGCGGTGCTTGAGATGAAGAGCCCAGTTCAGCGGTGCTTGAGATGAAGAGCCCAGTTCAGCGGGGCTTGAGATGAAGAGCCCAGTTCAGCGGATCTGGCCATGGCGTGGAGCTCATTTGCCACCTGTCCTGTGGCTGGCGGTGCCTTCCTGCCCATCTGTCCTGTGGCTGGCGGGGCCCTCCTGGGCTGCAGTGCCGGGCATGTTGGTGGCCTCCTGCCCACCTGGGATGGGGCTGGCGGGGCCCTCCTGGCCAGCTGTGCTGAGGGTGGTCTTGTCGGGCGTGCTGCCCTTCCCAGCCTTCCCTGATCGCCTGTGGCCCTTCCCCACCTTGGGCGGTGTGACAGCAGTCTCCACACCTCCTGCCGGAGCCATGGTAGGGGTTTTTGTGCCTGGTGTCTTCACCCTCTCGCGCCGGCCACTGCCTATCTTTGATTGTTTCTCCGGGGGTGGGCTACCCGTGCCTTGGCTCCGTACTGAACTGGCTGCCCTGGAGGGTGGGGGACTCCATAGTCCATGGCAGACTGTCATGACAGGGCCCGGTTTTGTGGTGGCTGAGGTGCTGACTGGAGTCCTATGACATGGACGGGGTGGGGCAGTTGGTGGAAAGAGGTTAAGTTTGGACAGGAAAAGCTTTTTAGGAGCAATGGGAGGGGTAGGTGTAGTGGGTATGGGAGTGGAGGAAGAGGATGTGGTTGTAGGAGTTTGAAGTCTGGTGTCTTTGGGTGCAGGTGCTTGGGCTGGAGGCTGTCGTGAGGTGGATGGCTGTTGGGTTGGTGGCTGCCTGCGTTTGTGTATCTTGGAAGAGGGGGTCACAGACACACTGGGAGAGGACACAGGGGACGTGTAAATGGCAGTGGGGGTGGTGACTGCACGTGTGTGGGGGGTTCTGGTGTGTGTGCTGGTGATGGACCTAGTGGCTTATAGATGTAGTGCATGCAGGTGTGAGTGGAGACGTGACAGGGAGGGAGGAGGGAGACGAGGAGGAGGGGGACACAGTGGAGGCAGTGGGTGTTGGTATGTCTGTATGTGGATGTTGCTTGTGTGAATGCCTCTGTGATGTGTGGTGCTTATGTCTGGCTGAGCTTCCCTTGGGTGTTGAGGTGTGTGCAGGCTGGTCTGATGGTGTGTCTGGGATAGGCAGAGGTACAGGTGATAGGGTCTGGGTGGAGGAAGTTGGAGGGGGGAGGCTAGAGACAGGGACAATGGCTGCCATCAGTGCTGAGGCCAGAGTGTTGAACGATCGTTGAAGGGCAGCCTGACCAGAATGAATGCCATCCAGGTATGCATTACTCTGGTGCACCTCTCTTTCGACACCCTGGATGGCATTCAATATGGTAGACTGCCCAACAGTGAGCGTCCTCAGGAGGTCAATGATCTCCTCACTGAGGGCAGCAGGGGTGACTGGGGCAGGGCCTGAGGTGCCTGGGGCGAAGGAGATGCCCACCTTCCTGGGTGAGCGGGCACGGGGCAAACGCTGAGGGGCTGCTGGGAGGGTGGTGCTGGTGCGCTGGGTGGCGGCTGTACCTGTTGTTGCGGGAGGCACAGATGTTGCCGCCACCACAAGGGAGCTCCCTTCAGAGGACGAGTCCGTGTCACTTATGTCTGCCCGAGTCCCCGCTGTGGAGCTCCCCTCGCCCCCCGTCCCACTGGTGAAATCGGAATCCGTTGCATGGCCCTCCATGGCCATGTGGGATGCAGCTCCCTCATGCTCTGATGCCACTTCTCCTCCGCCTGATGATGCTAATGCACACATGAACAGGAAAACCACAAAAAAAGGGGGAGGGGGGAGAAAATAAAGACATGTTGAGTGCATGCATTGGCGACACCGTTGGCGGACAGGACAGACACAGAAGCCCCCTGCACTATGCCGGACACTTGGGGTCCACTACTCAATCCGTGGGACATGGCCTACAAGCCTATGGATGACATCTGCACACATAGATGACACAGGGCCATGAATAGCTGTACTTGGCAACCTACAGAGGTGGGGGGCGGGGGCACAGGGCCATGCCTACGGAGGGGCCTAGCCTACAGAAATCGCCCTGGCCTAGGGATACCCACAGCCCTCCTCCCCCACCCAGACACCTCCTCTGCGCGCAAAGTCACCAGAATAAGAGTGTACTCACCCCCTTGTGTCTGCTGTGATGTCCTCACGCGCCCATCCAAATCGGGGTAGGCCACCGCCAGGATCTGGAACATCAGGGGGGTCAAAGTCCGACTGGCACCCCTCCCACGTTGGGAGGCCATCCCCAGCTGAGCCTCCCCCGTCTTACTGCTCCAACGTCGGATGTCCTCCCATCTCTTCCGGCAGTGGGTGCCCCGTCTGTGGTGGACCCCCAGGGTCCAGACGTCCTTGGCGATGGCACGCCAAATATCAATCTTCTGGTGGGCGCTGACCTATGTGAAATGTACAGGGGGAGAAAAAGAGTCATCACCTTCTGCACCCTCAATGTGAGTGGCCCCCCATCCCTACCCTTGCCATGTGACACATGCTCTCATCTATCGTTTGATGCATGCCTCAATCGCTCCCCTCCCCACCATCTTTCATCCACCCCACTCAACACAGGCATTGGCAACTAAGCATGGCCCCAGTGTACTTACCTGTTGGTCTGGAGGACCGTAGAGTAGCGCATACTGGGGGAGGACCCCATCCACGAGTTTCTCCAATTCCTGAGCAGTGAAGGCAGGGGCCCTTTCCCCAGTCGCATGAGCCATTGTCTCTTCCAGACCGAGGTCACAGCAGCACTTGCAGTGTAGGTCCTCTCCTGTCGAAGATCAAGTATCGAGTGATTAAGCCGATAGAAAATGGCGGTCACGCCCGCGGCGGTGCGTACCGCCGGCGCACATCGTCATTGGCTCCTGAGACCCATAGGGTTCAATGTTAACCAATGCTGCTTAGCGCCGCGGTCTTTGACCGCCTACCGCCACGGTGTGCCACGCCAGCGCATTTACCTCACATCCCATTGTCGCACTTCACAGGTCAGGCAGCCGCCATTTCAAGGGCCCACATGGCTTACTTTTTACTGCGTCACACATACCTAGGCCTTGTATCAACACTCATACAAGCCATTCAATGCATTGGGAATCGTGTTTTGTGCAAGCTGTGGTTACGTACCTGTGGGTTGATTGACTCTGTGCTCGCTGTTGTCCTTCATAGGCACCGTCCGCTGGGACATGCGAGGAGATGGAGGAATCTTCCCGTGTACAGACCGCTGGTGGACCTGTCGACAATGGAGGAAAGACATGTCATACTGACATACAGGCTTGACCGAGCCACTATTCATGAACTGTGTGCCCAGCTGGAGCCAGACCTGATGTCACCAATCCACCAACCCACAGGGATCCCCCCTCTAGTGCAGGTGCTGTCAGTACTCCATTTCTTTGCAAGTGGGTCATTTCAAACAACAGTGGCCACATCATCAGGGATGTCCCAGCCTATGTTTTCCAAGGTGTTGTCAAGAGTGTTGTCTGCCCTGCTGAAACACATGCGGAGCTACATCGTTTTCCCTGAGGTGGGGGATTTGCCTACAGTGAAGGGTGATTTCTATGCCCTTGGACATATCCCCAACATCATAGGTGCCATTGATGGGACCCATGTGCCTTTAGTACCCCCCAGCAGGAGTGAACAAGTGTACAGAAACAGGAAGAGTTATCATTCTATGAATGTACAGATGGTGTGTTTGGCAGACCAGTACATATCCCATGTTAATGCTAAGTTCCCTGGCTCAGTGCATGACGCGTACATCATGCGGAATAGCAGCATCCCTTACGTGATGGGTCATCTCCAGAGGCAACGTGTGTGACTAATTGGTGACGCGGGTTCCCCAACCTGTCATGGCTACTAACCCCAGTGAGGAATCCCAGGACAAGGGCAGAGGAACGGTACAATGAGGCCCATGGGAGAACTAGGAGGGTGATCGAGCGGACCTTCGGCCTCCTGAAGGCCAGGTTCAGGTGCCTCCATATGACAGGTGGATCCCTATTGTACTCACCAAAGAAGTGTGCCAGATCATCGTGGCCTGCTGTATGCTTCACAACCTGGCTTTGCGACGCCAGGTGCCTTTTCTGCAGGAGGATGGTCCAGATGGTGGTGTTGTAGCAGCTGTGGAGCCTGTGGAGAGTGAAGACGAGGAAGCCGAAGAGGACGACATAGACAACAGGAACGCAGTAATACAGCAGTATTTTCAATGACACACAGGTAAGATTCCAACCCGGCATATTCCATATACTTAACCCCTACTACCTCTCTACTGTCTGACCTTTTCCACCAGTGTATGGTAACTGAGTTGTGACTTTCCCTTCCAATTTCAGAGATGTGGGCCCCACTGCGTGACATCTGCTTTGTTTTCCCATGGACTACAGCTGTGTGACAGTGGTATGTTGGCATCACAATGTAAATATGCATTTTTGGCACGGTAATGTCTAATACATTTGTACAAACTCACAGTCAGACTCCTGATTGTTTTGTGCAATAACTGTGTTTATTTCAGTGCTCTATATTGGTGGGTGATTGCAAATCGGTGAGGGGTGATGGTGGAGGATTGTCCATGGCAGAGTCCAGACTATTAGTTTCACAGGTGCATTGTCCAAATGCCTGTGGAAAGTGGAGCATGGGCAGTATAAGGATGGACAGGGTGTCAATGTGGGACAGTGGGATGACAATAAGGGAGGTATCCTTTCCTGGCGGGGGTCTTGGCATCTTACTCTGTCTTCTTCCTGGATCTCAGGGCCCGCTTGCGGGGTGGTTCTCCTTCTGCAGGGGGTGGGGTGCTGGTGGCCTGTTGGTCCTGTGGCGGGGCCTCCTGTCCACTAGCGCCGGCAGAGGTGGTAGGCAGTTCTTGGTCCATGCTAGTGTCAGGGGCCCTTTGTGGTGCCACAGTGTTCCGCAATGTGGTGACTACCTGATTCAGATCCCCTACAATGGTGGCCAGGGCGGAACTGATGTTTCGTAGTTCCTCCCTGAACCCCAAATACTGTTCCTCCTGCAGAAGCTGGATCTCCTGAAACCTGGCCAGGACCGTCACCATCGTCTCCTGGGAGTGGTGGTAGGCTCCCATGATGGAGGAGAGGGCCTCGTGGAGAGTGGGTTCCCTGGGCCTGTCCCCCCCCTGTCGCACAGCAGCCCTCCCAGTTCCCCTGTTTCCCTGGGCCTCTGTCCCCTGGACCGTGTGCCCTCTACCACTGCCTCCAGGTCCCTGTTGTTGTTGGGGTGGTGGGTTAACCTGGGTGCCCTGTAGTGGTGGACACACCGCTGATTGACGTGTCCTGGGGACAGAGGTATGGGCCCGCTGGGTGGGTGCTGTGCTGGTGTTCCGAGAGGGGGGAAGGTCTGCTATGGGCTGTGGCTGTCTGAGGGGAACCGACTGTCCAGAGGTCCCCGATGGGCCGGGCTGGTCATCTAGATCCAGGTCGACAGAGCTGCTGTCCTCACTGTGGGCCTCTTCTGGGGGTGGAGTGGACATTTGTGGACCCTCCTGCGCGGTGATGTGGCGTTCTGGTCCTGCAGGGGTATAAAAGTATGGTTATTGCATTTGTGTGTGTCATAGCGTGTATTGGGTGGGTGCCCGTGTACCCCAGTGCTGGCATTCCCGTGTGGGGGCTTTTGTGACGGTGGTTTGGGGGGGGATGGGTATGTGCAGTGGGTATGCTTTGTTGATGGGTGTCCATGCTTTGTGGTCGCATGCAGGGCTTGGGGTTGGGATGGGTGGGCTGTGATGGGGAGACATTTGCAAGGAGCAGGATGTGATGGGGGTGAGGGTGGGGGTATGAGTTGGCATGCTGGTGGGGTGGGGGGGATGAAGTAGTGAAGATGAGACTTACCAGAGTCCATTCCTCCAGATACCCCTGCGAGGCCCTCAGGATGCAGGATCGCCAAGACCTGCTCCTCCCATGTTGTAAATTCTGGGGGAGGAGGTGGGGGTCCGCCGCCAGTCCGCTGCACCGCAATGTTGTGCCTGGATACCATTGAACGCACCTTCCCCCGTAGGTCGTTCCACCGCTTCCTGATGTCGTCCCTATTTCTTGGGTGCTGTCCCACAGCGTTGAACCTATTGACTATTCTGCTCCATAGCTCCATCTTCCTGGCAATGGTGGTGTGCTGCACCTGTGTTCCGAAGAGCTGTGGCTCTACCCGTACAATTTCCTCCACCATGACCCTGAGTTCATCCTCCGAGAACCTGGGGTGTCTTTGTGGTGCCATGGGGTGGTGTGGGTGATGTGTGGGGTGGATTGTGTGGTGATGTGTATTGGTGTGTTGTGTGAAGTGCGTGGAAATATTGCTGGGTGAAAGTAAAATGAGCGTCTGGGTGCTTAGTTCTCTTTTTCTCAGTGCGTGGTCCCGATTCTGTAGGAGTGGGGGTTTGAGGGTGATGTGGGTGTGTGTTTTATATTGTGTTGGGTGTGTGGGAGTGGTGTGTGTATGTATATCAGGTGTGTGTATTTGTAATTGTCCAATGTGGCTGTGTTTTGTAAGTGTGTGTGTATTTTGAGCACGCCGGTGTGTACTGCCAATGGTATACCGCGGTTGAAAGACCGTCGCGTGGATTCGTGTGTCGTGATAGTGTGGGCGTATTTCTGTTGGTGTGACGGTGGAGGTTTGGTCATCGCCAGTTTCTCGCTGCCCTTTGGTGTTTCGGACTTTTGTGGATGTCTGTATTTTGGCGGTTTGCCTGTTGTGGGTCAGAATGACCGTGGCGGTTTACCGCGGCCGCGGCGGTATGTTGGCGGTCTTCTGACAGCGGTAAGCAGCTTTTACCGCCAAGGTTGGAATGACCACCATTATCTCACTCAGCACACCAAGGTTGCCCTGTTGACTGTCTCATTACATGTCTTTAGTGACAGGGTGGGACCATTCACATGTTGGTTCACATGTCCACATCTACTTTACTCACATTGATCAACAAAGGATACTCAGTATTTACAGGAATAGCTGCCACTGACTCATGATGAGTCCTGGTCCGAACTGTGACAAATTACACCCCAAACAATCTACAGGATCATCATTGGACCCCACACATGAACAAGACACCTATGTGCAATTGATCACTGGAAATATATGGACACGTGCTGTCTTGTATGCTGGTCCACCACAGCCATGTGATAGTTGGGCCTTACTTCTATGGCCTCAACTGTGGTGTCATCATACATATGAGATTGACCCTCGTCTGTCTGTGCAAACAACATGGTACCCACTTCCTCAATGCATGTGTATGACTCACTGTGGGATTCATCAACTAGTGCCTAGGAAGCTCTTACCAATACTCTAGGACATAGGATGTAGAAAATGTGGACCATTGACATGAACATGCGTCTGCCATCCATCTGGTGCATGCTATGTCACATGTGGTGTCTATGTGACCCTAAAACTTGGAAGTATACTTTACGGGTGTTGTTACATGTATGACTAACACATGCCCTTGCTCATTCCAAATTTGACTTGCATCTTAGGATTGAACACATGGACCTCACATTCATACAACCATATGTGCAATAATGCTTCATGTGATATACACACACACTTGGTCAACCAACACATTAGTTGTCAAAGCACACACTTTGAGCCAAAGGCATTTAGGTATTGTACATATGTGCGTCACATTGCTATCCTCTCCTTATGACAAACATGCACAGCGGTGTGCGTCATTTTTTGACAACCAAAACTGTATTTGCGTCATTTTTTTTGATGCACAGGAGTGAAATTTAGCCCACATCCAGATATTTGTACAGTCCATGTATCATTATGTGGATGAGGGTTAATATTCACATCTGTGCGTCAAAAAAAATGATGCAAATACAGTTTTGTGAAACAAAAAATGACGCATAATGCGAAAAAGGCGGGACTTTTCATACAGGAAGTGATGTAATAGGATATCCTGTTTACAGATCATGTACAGTGGGTGTACTTTCACTTTCACTTTGCAGTCTATGATCCTTCTAGACTGTGTGGCTGTGTAGAGAATGTTGTCCAGAGATTTTGTGCTGTATTTGTCCTGTGTGCTATCTGTAAATTCCTTTTGTGAAATAAATATTGTTTGTGTATACTGTAGTACTGACTTTTGTCTACATTTGTCCATTTATCTTGTGTATTTCTTGTGTGTGGGAGTCTGTTGTGGGTAGTGTTAGTTTGGGGATAGTTGGGCTCTTTTAGTGTTTAGGTTTACTTTTTTTCTGTCTTTTTACCCCTACTTTCACCCATTTCCCCTTCCTTTTTCTTTTACCCCTATTCCTTATCTTCAACTATAAGTATGTCTGGTAGGCCACGTCTTGGCAGGATGGGGGAAGAGGAGTTGGGGGGCTTCATCTGGCTGGTGACACATTTCTTGCCGCTCATGATCCAGGCAGGGGGCAGGGTCATACAGGGGTACCCGACAGAGGCGCGCAGAATCCAGTGGGGAAAGGTGCTGCATCACCTGCAGCGTGTATATGCCAGCCAGAGGAGTGGCCACCAGCGGAAGCACCGGTGGGCTGACCTCATCACCAGGGAGCAGGATCTCTTGGACCACCTGGGAATCATGAATAGTGGCACTGTTGGTGAGTACGACTTATGTTAATGTGCACGATTAAATGCTCTGTAGTGACATCAGGGGATTAGTGCAATGTCTGCCAGCTAACTTGATGACTGTGTGTAATGCTGGGGAAATATAAGGGGATCATTGATGCACTATGGCAAGGATCACAATTGCTAGCTGTCAGGTAGCACGTGCTCAGCAAACTTACAGGTAACTTTACCATGAAGGAAATTGGTGCGGCCTTTTTGCAGGCACAGCTAACAAAATAGGAGCCAATCATGTCTACATAGGGTATTATTGACAGAGAAGTACAGATGTACCAACATTTAGGCCAACGATGTTGACGCAATTCCAAGACTGACTTTAAAATCACTACATGATGCTGAAAATGAGTGCTGCCTTCACGTCAATTGATAATAGCAAAGTGGCTCAAACATTGGTCGCATGTTAGTCTGGTGGGTGTGGAAGGAAAGCGTTCACAGAAGTACTATGAATGTGTGGGATTATTGTGTTTCTTGATCTTTTTGGATACATGTTAGTTCATGATTTGAATACATTGTGAAAAGGTGTAAGGTGCCCTCAGCTAACATCTTAAGATGTCTGTTGGAATTAGTTGAGCCACAATCCAAATATGGATGGCAGTCCAAGTGTATGCACATGGCCTCACATCTCCATGGTTGGGGCAAATCACCATAGCTGGGCCACATCAATTGACTATACTGTAACAACAGGATGGCTTACAGGAGTCCCTGCCCCTCCCTCTGTACATTGGGCCTATGTGCAATAAATGTGTCATGGCCACAAGGCATGTTTGACTGGTAATGCAGTCCTCAAGTAACCAGGCGTTGGATGTTTCTCTTGGATGCACATGATGAGACGATTACACTCTATATTTTTTAGTGCTCACCAATTATGGAGCAAGTTTGCAACCACATGATAGTTAGGGCCAATGTATGTGTGCCAATATGTGTGTAACTGTCACAGGAGACCCAAGGCTTTGTACAAGTTGGCCGTGAAATATCAGATGCAGTACCATCATGTCAGAATGGCTGCCATTTAATTATTCAGCCTACACATTGTAAATGATTATGAAATTGTTGCACTGTGCACTGATTTTGAGCACATTTCTTCCTTCCATACCTTACAGGTGGACCGGCACCCTACACTGTGGGAGAGGTGGTGACATTTTAGGACCCCGACCACTCCAGTAAGTGTTGATATGTCTGTTATGTGTTGTGTTTGCTGGTTATGGACTCGTGTGAGTTGGACGCATAGCAAAGTGTGATGCGTTGGGCAAGCTTTTCACTTGTTCCATGAGTGGGAATGCAGTTCTCACATGTTTTGAGTTTGCCAATGCGTATCCAATGGTATCATGTAGGGATTGTAGGACATCCCTGTAGGCCCCACTGTGAGTACAGGGGATAGTCATGTGTCTGACACTTGTATCACCAAGAGTCGCAATGGAAGTCAGCCCCTATTTAGTCAGCCTGTCAGACCCACATTCTCTAAGATTGGTGGAGCAAATAGCTTCCTAATAGACATCTGCTTCCCTATTTACCTACGTAAATAGAACCTCCTAGCAGCATGTACTTCCACATGTAGTGCATCAAGTCTGTGGAACCTGAGTGTAATGGCCTTGGTGTGCATGCAATTCATGATCATGGGTGTTCTAGCAACTCTGTGTCTGATGTAAGTCAGGCCTCACTGGAAGTATATGTTGTGTACTAAGTTCTGCATTTCCTGACATGTCTGACCCTATGAGTGCTCTAGGGTTTGCTGACTCCTAATTTTAGATAGACCTTACCTGTGGTGTGTGTGTAGAGACAAACATGTGTGGAGTTGCCTATACACTCCTCGGTGTACATGTTGTTGTCAAATTATAGTTGTGTATCCACCGCCCCCCCTCAAACACGGCCATGGGTTTGTGAATGGGGTACCTAGTACTGATGCTACCAGTATGTTACACATACCTGTGAATAAGTGACGATTTGGTTGCATACTAGTATCCACACTCAGGTTTGGCACTTGGTACCATAATGGAAAGTCCAGTTACAACTTGCAGACCATGTGGCTTTAGTTTTGCTTTCCGTACACTGACATTTGTAGCCCAGCTCTTGGTGGAGGATATGCAGCATGATTCTTAGATGTTAACTGTCAGAACTCAGATTGCAAGTCAAAGCCAGTTGTCACCCATCTTGTGGGTTATGGATATGCTTGGTGTGAGGTCACCTTTGTTGTCTGGCCTGCCATATACTTCCTCAGGGACATTCAATGCTCTGTATCGTGATATGAGCTGTTACAAGTACAGTAGATGTAATGTCTGATTAACTTGCTGTGCCGTTTCACACAATGCAGTTACTAATGTAGCATGTCTGCATTTGTCTTCACAGCAGCTAACATGACTCCAGACCAGGTCCGTGAATTTCAGCGTCGGGCCATGTAATACCAGCACATCCTGTTGGTGGAGTCGGGGTTCCGGAGGATGGCCCGGCGATATCGCCATGAACGTGCCTCCGGGGCATGGCGAGCCTTCCCACAGGGTGGGCCTACTTTGCCCACCACAGCCACCACAGAAACAACCACCAATCAGAGCCAGGTGGCCCCACCAACAGCTGCCACTGTTGATCCAACATCTGCTGGACTTCCTTGCCCCAGCATTGCCACCGGTGCAGGACAGCCCACATAGACCTCCTCCACTGGTACCCAGACTGCCACTGCTCCAGCTGTTGACCCTGCAGCCTTCAATAGACTTGAACATAAGATGGACAAAGTGCTGCGCAAGGTGAGCCACCTGAGCCGGGACGTGCAGCACATTAAACGGCGGGTCAAGGATATAAAGAGGACCCTCTGGAGGGCCAACCTCTAGACAGTTGATTTGATGGACATAATACCCTCCCCTCCCTCCTCTTTCCTTGTTCTTATAGTTAGTGGGCTTAGGGGGCTTAGTGTTAGGTTAGTATAGGCTGTTAGTTTAGTTAGTGTTAGTGGGTGGGGGGTCCTGCTTGTTTCTTTTTTGACTTATTACATGTGTGGGTGGGAGGCTATGTTGGGGTTCTTGTGTGTAAAAGAAAAAAATAATAAAAAAAAAAAAAAAAAAAAACACCAAAAAAATATATATTTGTTTAGGATAGTATAGTATGTGTTTAGGTTAGTATGTGTTGTCCTCAATGTGTCCCGTCTCATAAGGGAGGTTGGGGGTAGATGTTTAGAACGTTTCGTTACATGTGATAAGTAATTGTAGCTTAGGTTAGTTAGGGACAGTTGTGGGTAATGAGTAGTCAGGGTAGATTAGGGTAGGTAAGATTTTTCCTTCAGTTTCCTCATCTATGGTTAGCTTTTAATAAATATTTGGTTACCCCTTAATAGTATGTGTTGAATGGTACTTGATCGTGGGTTTGGATTCAGTGTACATCAATTTTGTACTATAACATCTGTGTCCTATGCTACAAACAAATCCCAACTGAGCTGTACGATTGGCAGCTAGCCCAGAGCTACCTTGCAAAGTGTCTACCCTTTGTTGCAACCTCCAATCACAGTTAATATGGTTCCCAATGTGTTTCTGTTGATAAGTGCTTCCAGACTTGATATTGGGGAAACAGTTTTAGGTCTGACTGCAGTGTGATGATCATGCACACCCTTATAAGACGAGTTCTCATTGGCAATCTTGTATTCTTGTCTTCATGACCCTCATACATCATTTGTGACACAGTTCAGCATGATTACCTATTTGTATGTTAACTCAGACACCTTCATTTGTGCAGTTTTTTTTTTTTTACTTAGATTAGTGTGGCATGTTGATTGTGTTATTTTTGCATGTTGACAACATTGACAACATTTAGCGGGCACTATTTGATGACTTAGTTATCCCCTCAGGAAGCATTCTGTCCTACACAGCATGGTGCTGTATGGTTTTTCACCTCATCAGATTATTCCCTCAGGATGGGCAGAGTATGATGCAATCATGGTCACTGTGCAGATTTCTCTAACTACACAATATCAGGACAGTTGTATTGACAAGCTACGTAATTTGACAGTAGGCACATTTCAGTTATCTACTGCACAGTTGATATGTCACATTACATAGAGACAGATTTGTTGTGTAAGTGCTATTTATTGAAAAGTGCTGTAGTGCTATATGTACATTGTCCATGATTGTGAGTCCATTATAGTGATATCATCCATTGTGATCCAACACAAGGGTTTACCAAAATGCTTTTGTCATGCTGGGGTTGCTGTTTCAGACAGTGCATAGGGACAGACTTAGCCAATGAGTAGGAGAGAGACAATCACTGGGCTGGGTGACAAGATATACAGTGGTTAGCAGAACAGTGCTTGAATACAGTTGTTGTAAGACTTTCATGTTTCAAAACGCAGGACTTTGGTAATAGTTGGCCATGTGGCAGGGACTACTGCTTCCGGGTCATTTTCCTTGTGAATGTGATCTATTCCATGTCTTCTTCTTCTGATGTGTGTGTTGCCTGCTTTGTCCTTGTTGTTGTTGGTTGTGAAGGGGCAACACACACCTCAGTGTTAGAAGACGTGGAGTCAGACATCCTGGTGGCTGCTCCCTGTGAAGGTCTTAAGGGCAGTACTGCTGCAAGGAGGGCCTGCTGGTTCTTGAGAATAGCAGCCACATCACGATGGTAGGCAGCCAGGTCGGCCCTGAGGGGTTCAATGTTGCATTCGTGCACGCGTTGACAGGATTGCTGTTGTAGGTGTTGGGTCAACTGTATTACAGCTGTGCTGAATTCCTTCTGGGTTTTCTGCAGTTCCTGCAAGATAGATGTTAGGGCTTGCATAGCTTCTGCCTGATCTGCAAATGACATCATGCACGAACGCACCCCCTCAAGGCTGGTTGCCATATTTTGAATCCCCACCCGCACCTCCTTGGCCAGCTCCTGCTGTACTCCAACTACAGTTCTCTCAAAGCTGGTGCCAGTGTCGTCTGAGTCCTCAGCTGTATTGGAGCTGGCAGGTCTTACAATTGAGGTGGTGGATGGTTCCTCTGTGATGGCTGCTTGTTCTGTGCTCCTCCTTGTGACAGAAAGTGGGGTCTGAAGGGTTTCAAGGACCTTTTGGATAGTCTCCTGGGGAATGTTTATCGGCTCGTCATCAGGGAAATCTGGGACAGGCATATCAGCAGGAGATCCATCTTTCTCTGCAATGAAACAGGGTACAATTAGTGTGTCTGTGTTGTGGCAATTTTGATGTGACGTGCCTGCCTCTTGATGAATTCACTTTGTGATCTTGTTTTGTGTTAATATCTGCAGTCCTTCAGATGGGCATTGTTTCAGGCCTATGGCCCACCTGTGTGTCACATGTATGTTATTGAGTTATCAGACTTGTCAGCCTCATCGCCTCTATGTGTTGATTTTAGCCAAATAGAGAATTGCCACCTTCTTTTCATACTCGACCCTCCGTGTACATCCATTCTCATGGTAAGACCTTTCACTGGCTGTGGGTGTTCTGATGGCCCTGGCAGCACACTTAACAATCTGGACCTCCCCCAATCCCTGATCGTTCACATCGACTTAAATGTAATTGACATATGGCATATCCTATGCATGGCAATGTTATGATCCGATATGGATGTTAACATTGTTAATGGGTCCTGCTGATGTTGGGTAATGTGTGTTACATTGGATTGCCCTGATAGTCGTATCAGTGTCCTATTTCCTCCTCTGACTGTGCAGGTGTATTTCAGTGACCAGTTACATGTGTCCCCTCCTCTATGCTGTTGTCTGAGCAGTATGACATTTGGGATGTTGCCTTGTTACCCAGACACAGGATGGACCCTGACATATGCATCATGGGTGTGTCCTTAGTGCTGTGTCGCTCCTATTGTTGTTTACTTTGGCTGATGTTTGTGACAACTATGGGCATTGACATTTGAGAGTACTGGGGCCTTTGTCTTATTTCTGGGGATTGTTGCAGATGTCATCCTCACCCCCTAATTTAGGTGTGTATGATCCATGGGGAGGTTACTGCCATTGGCTACTTGAGCTGCACACAGATCAGAGGTGGTAGTGGCAACTGTTGTCGCAGTTATATTGCAGTTGTCGGTTTGGCTAGAGGATTGCTAATAGGGCCCTAGTTAATGTAGGAGGTATGTTGGCTGATGAGTGCCAGGATGTAAGTTTGACGTAGTGGCCTTCCCTCCTGTCGTGGCTTTCCCTTTGTTCCATCGTTGGCATGACAGCATGCCCCCATGGGACTGTTGTTGGTGTAGTGTAATGGTGTGCCCCAGCTTCTGTCTGTGCAGGCCATGCCTCAATGCCATGCCCCTTTACCCATGCCACTCCATGTATATGTTGACTTCCATGCATTTTGTGGTCGGTATCCCCCCGCTTGCAGTTAACATTTGTGCATTTTAATTCCCGATGCAACTTACCCTGCATGTGCGTTGTCTCCTGGTAGTCTGTGCTGTCCTGTCCTTGAATCCCTGTGACGATCTCTGACCCAAAAAGGAAGCAGAAAAAAATCCACAGAGAAAAACAAGTAATATGTCGTCACATAATGGTCTGCACTGAAAACAGTAGTGTACACCAATCACTGTTTAAATACAAGTTGTATTACAACCGCTGATCACCAATGTTAGGAATGGGGTCTCTAGCTGGCAGTCAGTTTGCACTCTGTCCAAGCAGGGACCTTCACTCTAGTCAGGGTAAGGGAGTTACACTGTTAAGACAACCACTGCTCACCCCCTTGGTAGCTTGGCACAAGCATTCAGGCTTATCTCAAAGGCAATGTGTAAAGTGTTTGTACCAACACTCACAGTAACACAGTGAAAATACCACAAAAGTGACACAACACCAGTTTAGAAAAATAGCCAATATTTATCTAAATCACACAAGACCAAAATGAAAAAAATCCAACATACACAAGCAAAGTTATGAATTTTTAAATTAAAAAGAAAATTAAAAAGAGTCTTAATACACAGAAATCAATGTATGTGTTGGCTTAACACAAAGTACCTGGTTTACGTAAAAATAAAGCCTCATGGGCAAGTGTGCTTCGGAAAAGTCAGCAAAGCGTTGATTCCTTACTCGTAAGTGAGCCCGTGCATTGTTTCTTCTCCGGTCAGGTAAGCGATGCATCATTTTTCTCTCCCCCAGAAGAGCGATGCATCGATGCACGTATTTCTAGACAGGCAACCTGGGGTCCGCGCAGGTTCACTGTAGTTTTGGCATGCAGTGCTAAAGAGATGCCCTGCGTGGGTGATGCGTCGATTTTGGCAGCCGCCAGCGGGTGTTGTGTCCATTATTCATCTGCAAAGCAGGTGCTGCATCGATGTTTCTCCGCATGGCTCCTGTGCATAGTTTTCAGCCTTGGTTCCACCAGCTTCTCCTTTCAAGGGCCCAGGGACTGGATTGGGCACCACTTGGCAGGGTAGGAGTCTTAGCAAGAGAGTCCAGGTGCTGGCAGAGGAAGTCTTTGATGGCCTTGAGACGTCAGAACAAGGAGCAAGCTCAATCCAAGCCCTTGGAGACACTTCACAAGCAGAAAAACACAGCAAAGTCCAGTCTTTGTCCTCTCACAGGCAGAAGCAGCAACTGCAGGCCAACCCAGCAAAGCAAACTCAAAGGCAAAGGGGGAGTACTCCTCCTCCAGCTCTTCAGCTCTTGTCCTTCGCAGAGGTTCCTCTTTATTCAGAAGTAATCTAAAACTCTGGGTGTTTGGGTTCACTACTTATACCCCTTTCTGCCTTTAAAGTAGGCAAACTTCAAAGGAAAGTCTTTGTTGTTGACAAGATCCGGCCTTGCCCAGGCCTGGCTCCAGTCACACACCAGGGGGTTGGAGACTGCATTGTGTGAGGACAGGTGAGCACAGAAACAGCCCTTTCAGTGGTAAGGGCCAGCTCCCTCCTCCCCACTCTAGCCCAGGAGACTCATCAGGATATGCAGGCTACACCACAGCTCCCTTTGTGTCACTGTCTAGAAGGCATTCACAACAGCCCAACTGTCAGTCTGACCCAGATGTGCAATACACAAGCAGGCAGAGGCACTGAATGGTTAAGCGAGAAAATGGATACTATTTAAAAGTGGCATTTTCAAACAGACAATCTAAAAACCAACTTACCAAAAGATGTATTTTTAAATTGTGAGTTCAGAGACACCAAACTCCAGATCCCCATCTGCTCCCAATGGGAAACTGCACTTCAAATATATTTAAAGGCAGCCCCCATGTTAACCTATGGGAGAGATAGGCCTTGCAACAGAGGAAAACAAATTTAGCAATATTTCACTGTCAGGACATGTAAAACACATCAGTACATGTCCTACCTCTAGCATGCTCTGCATCCTGCCCATGGGGCTACCTAGCGCCTACCTTAGGGGTGCCTTACATGTACAAAAAGGGAAGATTTAGGTCTGGCAAGTGGGTACATTTGCAGGTTGAATTGGCAGTATAAAACAACACCTACGGACACTGCAATGGCAGGTCTGAGACATTTTTACAGGGCTACTCCTGTGGGTGGCACAATCAGTGCTGCAGGCCCAATAGTAGCATTTGATTTACAGGCCCTAGGCACCTCTAGTGCTCTCTACTAGGGACTTACTAGTAAATCAAATATGCCAATCAGGGAAAAGCCAATTACAAATACAGTTCACAAAGAGAGCACTTGTACTTTAGCACTGGTCAGAAGTGGTAAAGTGCTCAGAGTACCAAAAACCAGCACACAGTCACAACATAGGAAGCAGAGGCAAAAAGACTGGGAGACTATGCCAAGGATTCCAGGTCTAACACTTAGTGGATGAGCTCTATGTGTATGTGTTTTTTTCTAATCCACACTTAATCATTTATATGGATGTAACTGAGGTGATATGGTCTGGGACTCTAGACTACAATAAGAGGATGGCATAATAAAGCCAGACAAAGCAGAGGTTAACATTACAGATATCAGAAATGAAAACATGTTAGACCACCTGGAGCCTCATAATTAGATTTTTAAATTTCAAAATCTCTCATTTGTGGGCTGATTACTAGCCTGGAAAAACACAAGGAGAAAAGGGAAGGAACAATAAGGTACAGGCCCTCAACTGAACATAAGAAAACCCAGGTATCATATGAACAATCAATGTTGCATGGGTCTCAGTAGGTCACATACAATCTTAGTTATCAAGGACAGTAGCCCTCACCCACCAATATGGTGGCATGCTATATCATAGAGTTCCTCCTCAAGTTTGGAGGCATGGGCTATAACCCTGGATCTGAAGGTGAGCTCCTGGATCATCATCCATCATCTTTAACTTTGTTATGGCTCCATAGAGGATCACTGCAAAAATGTATACAAACCATTTTTGCACTAGGCTGTGTCAAATCACTTCTGCTCTAGGCTTTGTCAACCCACACTTGCACTAAGCTACGTTCTACAGCTCAGTAGCCCCAGATACTGGGTCACCTAGATGGCTAGTACATCTTACCACAAACGTGAAAGGAAACAGCACACTATAAAAAAAAGCAAAACAAATCTCCGGCAAGCTTGCCCACCTTTATGTCCATGGTGGTTACTTCATAAAATGGGGAGCATGTTTACTAACCAATACTGGCTATGCTCAGTTGCTCACTCGGCCGTCAGGCTAATCAGGAGTTAGATGTAGAAAATCTGTATCAGCAAAGAGGAGCCATTCCCCATCCCATTGATATCCAACCAGCCATCATACTTTCAGAGAGGCTCTGACAGTCCTTAAATTGCAGTTAAATAAATACAATAAATGCAGGGAACACAGTTTTTCGTCGACACTCGCTGGTGCCACTGCCGAATACTAGGCTGCAGAAATCCACTTCACTCCTCCTTTTTTCACTTCAATACGCTTTGTTTCTTTTTCTTGAAGTTTGTTTTTCATCACTGCTTTCTCTAATTTTTTACTGTTTTCTTGGGTGTTCCTCCTTGCTCATGTCTTCCTTTTCTACCTTTCTATCCCTTGTATTAGGTCAAGTTCTGATGATGAAAAAAAGTCTTGGTCCCTTAAATTGAATGCAAGTGCTCATCATCCACAACTACTGGCAGAAATTAAGTATTGTGCTCTGCATATTATAAGCCAGAAGAATAATTCCCACGGCATGGATTTCTATAACCAGGAAACACATGCAAACTGCAACTGGGCAACAAATTTAAAGTACGTAGGGCCGAATTTACGAAAAGTAGCACTGCATCCAAAGTCAATTTTCTGACGCACCCCTGCGCTCCTTTAACAACATCAAGGCCCTCATTCCGACTTCGACAGAACCTGAACCGCCATGCCACTGTGGCAGTGCAGACCGGCAAATGACTAGTGTGGCGATTTGGCCTGCGCTAAACCGCCATATTCCCGTTGCTACTGCCAGGGCGGCTGGACCCGTCGGGCCTGAGATGAGCATCTCCGACCCGGCGGGCCACCCAATACCGCCGGCCACATTCCGAGTCCCATTCTGCAAGGGATTCTGTGGCAGGAGCACCGCCATGATATCCCTGGCGGAAAGGCTACCAGCAACAAAAATTTGCATTCCTGTTGCCGGTAGATGACTCTCCCCCCAACTCCCAGTAGTGACCCTCCCACCCCCCCCAGTAGAGACCCTCACCCCGTGATCCCCATACTGCACTCCACCCCCAAATACACACATGCACACCCTGACACACACACACACACTCACAACACCCTTACACACACGTGCACACACACGCATCACCACAATTACACACAAATACACACACACACACACAAACACTCCCCACCCACTCCCCAATGCATTACATGCATAAACAAACTCACACACACCCATTCACACACCCCACCACCCTCCCTTGCAGAGGACGCTTACCTCGTCCGACGAGGTGCTCCTCCTTGAGAGGACGGGACCCCGCTCTCCCACCACCAGCCCTGCACCACCATCACAACACCGCCAGGCCGTATTACAGGTCCTAATACAGCTGGCAGAGTGCTTTTGGTGGGGCGGGCCGGCGGTGGGCCCGCCTCTGCACCACCGACCGCCACCACGAATACTTGAGGATTTCCACCAAAACTGAGGCAGAAGTCCTTCAGTACTCAGAATCTGGCAGCTGCGACTTCGGCGGTCTCACCAGAAGACCGCCAAATTCAGAATGAGGGCCAAAGTGTGCACGGTCTTTATGATACAGCGCATCATGGCAGTATTATGAAAAATACAATCAACATTTTTGACACTATAATGGCGCTTTGGTCCACTATCATCAAAAATGTTGATGCTAGTGGAGCAAAGTGAGAGGAGGCCCATTGATTACAATGGGTTCATCCCTTTAATGCCTGCTTTCAGCAGGCACTAAAAATGATGCCAAAAATGGCGCAATGAAATGTCATGGATTTCATTGCCCATTTTTGCGGGCCTCCTTGCCCCGGAATGCCCCCTTTGCATACATTGTGCATGGCGCGTGCAGAATACGGTACAAAGGTTTAGAAAGTGGCGCAATGCAGGCATTGTGCCACTTTGTAAATATGATGTGGGGAAAAGGCCACCTTAGCACCAAAAAAATGACACTAAGGAGGCGCTAAAGTGGTGCAAGGGGCTCTTAAATCTGCCCCTTAGTATTTTTTGAAGTGGGGCTTGAACTGAAGCAATATTTGCAGATACTGATTTTATTTGCAAATGTGTGTCATATTTATTAGTTAACTATGAAATGGCATCACTTTTGTGTTTTTGGCCCTGTTCATTTTAACAGTGAAGAGTACCTGTTCGAAAAATGGTTTAATTGGGCCACTAAAAATCTTTTTTTTTTGCTGAGGAAAGCATTTTTTTGAGTGGAAAGCTTGAAATAGAAAACGTTCACTGTGCCAAAGTCCACAAGTTTATGTGAACTATAAAATAATGGTTTTAGCTCCCTTGAATTGCATTAGCTGTAGAAGCACTCCAACCTTGTACCCTCTGTGAACTATTTTTCTGAAAGACAAAGATTTTTGCTTTAACCACAAAACTGCATTGTCTTTCCAGTTTGTTTCTTAAAGCATAACCGTTCCGTGACCCTAGCTAGCAATCTACATGAAGTTGTGAAAAACAAATAAAACAATAATATCAAGAAACTCGACTGGCTTGATGGCATAGAGGGCCTAATTAAGAGTTTGGTGGATGGGAAAGTCCGTCCGCCAAATTCCAGACAGGGTGGCTGCCGCCTTTATGGCGACCACTCCGCCAGAGTTATTTTGAGTTTCTCACTAGGTCGGTGGGCAAAAACCACAGTTTCCGCCCACCTGCCTTGCAGAAAACAGGCTACAGCATTGTCTGGGGTTTGTAATCAAACTGATGGCAATGCTGTAGCCCCCAAGATGCACCAGTACATTGCGAAGGTGCTTTGGAAGGGGGGCCCCTTCACCTGTTCTCCACCAGCCTTTTCATGGTGGTGTTACTGCCATGAAAACGCTAGCGGAGAACAAGGTCATAATCCACAGGGCAGCACTGCATGCACCACTGCCCTGGTGAATTATGATCCCCATCACCGCCAGGCTGCTTGGATCATGGATCCTGGCAGTGATGGCGGTTCCCTGGCGGTCTGACCACCAGGGTTTTTAATGTGGCAGTCGAACCACTGCAACAGTGGCGGTCTGGACTGCCACAGCGAGTGTGGTGGTTTGAAGACGCCACACTCATAATAAGGCCCATAATCTTCAAGTAAATGATTGGATCTGGTGTATGACTAATCACATTACTTAATTTGTATTTTATAGAAGTAAAATCTCGATCCAAAAGCAAAATTAAAAGGATTTATTCTAACTTTGATTTTTTCTTTATTTTCGCTGACACTCTCTCCAATAAAAACCCTCTTCTCTTGAAACTTGACTTTGGACTTCGCCACCCTCCACACATGAGCTGTTCAATCTATACGCATGTCCATCACATCTGCTTTCAACCACCACCTGCACTCCGTGCTATGGGCAGATGGCTTTCCTCTTGTACATTCACTCTTTAATCTTACAGTTCACTCTTTGCTCACCTTTGCTACTAACAACTTTTTCCATCCTGTATATCTGCTCTTCACTGTGGCCAACTGTTGTACATGCTCCTTATGTACTCTCCAGCCTGTAAATGCAATGCACTCCAACTACTTTGACTTTCTGCCCCTTCTACCTTCCACCAAGTACCTACATCCACTCTTCACTATGTACACCTGTTCTCCACCCTTCAATGCACTCCCCACCTTGTACATTTCCTCTCCATGGCTCACACCCACTCTTCATACTACCACATTGGCAGTGCATGCATTACATTCATTTACCTGGAGTTGGGCAAACTAGTACATTTATCAGGAAGAACCAAACCAAGGCTCAGCTCTTGCTCTAAGAGCCTGTAAACGAGGCAAGCCTTGAAAATATATAGAACACAAATCTGGCAATAAACATCATGTTAGAATGTGATGTCTTAAAAATTCCCAAAAGTAATTTTTTTTCAAGCGTTGCATCTCAGTGAATCAGATATTAAAAAAGAGTTTTCAGAAATACACTGAGAATTATGTCTCCTCCCTCCCTGATGACAATGCTTTTACTGATCTAAACGTCAAGACCGTTGCCATGCGGGTCCTATATGTGTCATTGATTCTGATAGATGGAGCAACATTATATGCGATTGAATCAATCACTAAAAGTTTTTGACCTTCACACATGCTTAATTTGCATATATGAAGGTGCTCTCATATGTGCTAAGGAACAACCCAGAGGCTCTGCGAAATAAAGTATTTGTCTATGATCACACAATTGTTTCATAAGGAAAGCCTGGATAGAGCCCAGAATTTTGAGGTTCGGAATTCATTGGAGGGGCATCTCTTTATGTCATCAAAGCCTAATGCTTTGTCTTTAATTGCCTGTGGACACAAGGGGGCTTCACAACAGACAAATAATATGTTACACATTTTAGACTTGTGCTGTATCTTCAAGGCATGTTGTTTACATATAGTACGCTAACAGCCCGCCCAAAGCTTTACATTTGTTAGCTTCATCTTCACTCTCACTGTCTTCAAGATATGGGCATGCAGGCATCATATCCTCTTCTTGTGTTTGGCCTTTCCCTGGTACATGGACCAAGTACTTGTGTCCAGCCACTGCTCCCGTTTTCTGAGCTACTTTTTTCTTCGTGTTCTAGCACACCATATGAGTGCTTGTGTTTTCAGTCCGTCTTCCATATCCCCATCCGTACGGCTTCTATTCTCTGCTCCCCATCCTCCTTCCATGCTCCTTCTTTTGCCACGCACCGCCTACCCTGAACTCTTTATCAGCGCACTCTACTCTATGCCAATGCACTCTAATGTGCACCCCTACAGTTCACACCACTGCACTCTAAAACACTATCCTGTACCGCTCTACTCTATGCCACCGCCCTCTACTCTGCATCACTCTACTCTAGTCCACTGTACTCTATGTTTCTCTACTCTGCTCCACTTCACGTCACTGCACTTTATGTCACTGCACTTTACATCATACCACTCAACTGTGTCCCACTCTACTCTATGACACTGCACTCTATGCCATTGCACTCTGCTCTTTGCCAATGCACTTTACACAACTTTACTGTACATTGCACCACTCTACTCTGCTGCTGCACTATACACCATTGTACTCTGCT